>NC_083570.1:19037188-19387188 GCF_027579695.1 Neoarius graeffei
TGATTGCTTAAAAATTAGGTATTTTAACAATTTGCATCTGTTTTGTGATTATCGTGACACTTGTGTGTTATATAGAACTGTATGTCTTATCAGCACATCGAGGATCTTCCACCAGAGGCTTTAGCAAGTACTCATAGCAACACTACACTTTACCCTTTGCCATGCGTTGTTAGGGAACAGTAGCAAGTACCCCGATGACCGACTTCAAGAATATGTAGAAAAAATTTAGAAATTATACTTTCCAAAAGTCATTTGAGCTTAGTGTATTGCATTTCCATTTATATTGTAGGTTCTTGCTGATGTTTTTGCGGAGTATGACGCAGCTGCTGAATCAGAAGCTGCAGAGTTTGTATGTACTAGTTGTGAACATTCACATTATTATCAATCTCATTTATTTAAAATCAGATAAAATCATGCCATCATGATCACTGCTTAAAGTACCAGTATTTGGTTGTTGAAGAGCTAGCACTAGAAAGTTCACCGGCGTTTTCATGCGCCATTTCCATTGAGTAGACAGCCAGTGAACCGCAGCCTGTTCTTCCGCTGATGTCACAGCATGGCCGTGAGCCACGGACCCAGTTTTCTTGCGCTGTGCAATTAAAAGTTGGATATTCACGTAACAACAGCTTCTTTTCACGTAATTATAACATAAATCTAACATGTTTGCCATGTTGTATAGTTTATTTAAGAAATTGCATATAGAGTCATGTTCGTGTCATCAGACCTTTAACATCGAAATAAACCTCTGGAAGGAGTCTCCTGTGTCAGTGCTTCGCAATGGACTGGTAAAGTAAGTCTTTAAGACAGTGCAGGTTGTGTTTTCTGGCTTCGTGGCAGCACAATCTGTGAAGGAATGTCCACTCGAACGTAAGCTTGTTTGGCAGAGATCCCACAACATGTAGCTGTAAATGGATAAAATGTACAGGATGACACGTCCTTTAACATATTAAACTAGATTTGTAGAACTCAAGTCCAGGACTCATGCCCTAATTTTAAGGACTCATGACTTGACTTGGACTTGAGTGCTGATGACTCGGACTCATGCTTTAACTGCATTCGGACTCATAAATTGGAGATGAGGACTCAGATTTTTTTCTTTATTTTTTGTAACATGCCATAAGAATTTGGCATAAGATATTTATATTTATCTCATCTCATCTCATTATCTGTAGCCGCTTTATCCTGTTCTACAGGGTCGCAGGCAAGCTGGAGCCTATCCCAGCTGACTACGGGCAAAAGGCGGGGTACACCCTGGACAAGTCGCCAGGTCATCACAGGGCTGACACATAGACACAGACAACCATTCACACTCACATTCACACCTACGGTCAATTTAGAGTCACCAGTTAACCTAACCTGCATGTCTTTGGACTGTGGGGGAAACCGGAGCACCCGGAGGAAACCCACGCAGACACGGGGAGAACATGCAAACTCCGCACAGAGAGGCCCTCGCCGGCCACGGGGCTCGAACCCAGGACCCTCTTGCTGTGAGGCGACAGCGCTAACCACTACACCACCGTGCCACCCATTTATATTTATATCTACATGAATTTTTATACTAATTTCGTGCAAGAGAATGCACATTCACCTGTTCATACGTCATGTTCAGGAACAAGCTAACGTTAATGGCGCTAAAATGCCTGGAGAGAACGCCCCTAGGATTGTCCGCTTTGCTTATACAGATGTCTCGTGCAGTGGGAAAAAAATGCACTGCTGTGTGCTCCATATGTAGAAGAACTATCGAGGAGACGATGGGGACAACCTTGAACTTCAATCGTCATTTGGTAAGACTCCACCCAGAGAAGGAAGTGAAACACTATTGCTCTGTTGATAGCGGGGCTTGCTTGCTGAGCAATGAACTAGCTAGTGTTAACCCTCTCTCATGTTATTTGGCCTGTTGATAGTGGGCGGGGCTTGCTGAGCAATGAGCAAGCTTTTTATCTGTAGCCTATTAACTAAAATGGGGCAGTCAAGCAGTAACGTTAGTCCAACACAGTAGCAGAGATGGTTTCACATAAAGGCAACAGCCACCGTCAAATGGTGCAGTCTCGGACTCGACTCGAAATTTTCTTTAATGACTTGGACTTGAACACTGGGAACTCGGACTAGAGGTTTAGTGACTCGACTACAGCACTGAATTAAGCATTGACACCATTGACAAATTTCTGTTGTGAAATAGGAATAATACACTTTCGGGCATGTTGTTGGAGGAAAATAATCAACTTCAGGGTGGTAGACTGTAAATCAGGTGTTTATTATTTTCCGATAACATCACATCCTGTTGTCGTGTTTAATTTGATATACGTCATACGTTCTCCCAACATGAAAGAGCACAACCTGGTTAGGAAAAAGACAGAAAATAAATGAAGCATCACTCAGAAGTCAGGGGGAACTGTCAGGCCTTCTAGACCTTCAGACATGGCCCAAACATATCAACATTTCAAATGTTTTATTTAATTTCTTTCATTCTTTCATCATTTCATTATAATTATTCTCTCCTAATTGTAATTTGGCCTCATTTTCAATCAAATTTGCTTCAGAAATGAAAGGGTTACTGTCCTGAAAACATTAAAATCGAGTTATCCAATGTGATTTTGTTTGTTGTCTCTAGGCTGAGAAGAGTTTAGAGCTAATCATTAGTTTTCTTTTGTTTCAGACATGTAAAAGTTTTTTTTTTACCTTTACCTGACATGTTTCAACGGTGTAACTTCCGTCTTCATCAGGGTCACCTGGATGTTGGTGTTTTAAGAAGAAGACATAATGAACGTAATATATTTAGAGTTTAGAGCTGGCTCACTCATTGGTTCGGACTTCATTGCTGGGACAGAAGGCCATGGCAGTGTACGTTTCTGGAGCAAGTGACAGATGAATTAACCAATCAGATTTTTGCTGTGTTCACACTTATGCTGGTACGAAAGTGGTATAACTGTATCAATACAAAGTATACCGGTACAGTTTAGTGCATCTGTCTACACTAGCAAGAAATGTTTGCGGTTTTCTTTCACGGTGGTTGAAATGCGCGTGCGCAAAATGTTTCCGTGGTTACCAAGTAACTTCCTTCCGAGAATGTGGCGGATGAAACAACGCATGTGTGCTTTTTGTTGTCAATGTACTGTCTGTATTTCTGGTGGTCATTTATTCAGTCGAATCGTATAAAACGCGCGAGGCAGTTGAGAAAGAAACAAACAAATCTCCGTTCTTCACTATTTTATTCAGCGAAGACATCGATTGAGGTGTGTGACTTTGCGCATGCGCATTATATTTGTATCGATACAGCACCGCTTCATCTGTCCACACTACAGCGAAGCGCTACAGTACCGATACTGTACCGGTACGAAACCCATACATTTGTGGGTTTCGTACCGATACAGTTATACCGCTACAGTACCAGTATAGTTGCTAGTGTGGACAGGTGTTGCGGTACGAAAGTAGTTTCGTATCGGTACAAAATCCCTAGTGTGGACAGGGTATTTGATTTATAATGGGTGGGAACAAAAACTAATCACCTGAGGACTTCTCGAAGGCCAATGCTAGTGGTCAAGCCAGTGCTATCAAGAACTAGTAGCACAGGCTAATGACCGAGAAACTAAGATTTCTGTCTCCAGACTCCTCTTCCACGCACGCTCACAACAATATTTTTCACTCAGACTTAAGTATTCATTTCCCTGTGTAATTTACTGAGTTGCTTTTAAAATCAACATCAACAGCTATACACAACGGAGCAACCTGGCAGCCTGCCGCTAATCCCTTCCAAAATCCTTTGCCCTGTTGCTTTTTTGGTGTGTCTAGCTAAGTTTTGGCTGAGCTCAAGTCCCAGCTCTTATAGTAATGTTTCGCCACTGTCAGAAGTAATAGATCGAGGGTCCTTGAGTTGGATCTTGAGGTCAGGTTACTGTCTGTCTGGAATTTCCACATGTTCACCCTGTGTCTCTTCGTCTGGGGTTTCAGTTGGCACAAAATATATTATAGTTGGATTGAATTGTTCCTCACATCTTTTGTAGCTCTGGAGGAAAAAAAAAGTGAAATGAATAACTGCATAATGTTAAACACGGATTAATTCATTACTCAGATCAAGGAGCAGGAGGTAAAATTTACAGACTTACTCGGTGAATTTGATTTGCAAAGAGTGATGCAAACACTCCATGTGATGTGATGCTACTTTTTCATCTCCAGTACACTTATTAGTTCTGGGAACAATATTGCAAATAGAGGTGGAGCTGATTTCATCTTATGAATAAAGAAGTTAAACATTCCACACTCCAGAGCAATAGATTTCTCAAACTGAGCGAAGTCATCTATCCCTGTGAGTCCGATCTTCATCACGGTACCGTGATCTGCAGTGAAAGAAGACAAAACCTGGTGACAGATTGTTAATTCATGCCACCCGAGTTGCCTCGTGTTCCTGCCTACAACACACAGCCGTTTCCTTTCCATAAAACAAACAGGTTGCGGCGGCAAATGTGCAGTGAGTCAGCGAGTACCACAGAGAGCCATCTCTTTTGAAACAAAGATCAAAGGCTGACGGACGCAGCCTGTACGCCACATACTCATGAATATCGCGACATCTGTCAGCGCACTCGGCTAAACACACGGTGAGAGAAGGGATTCGGATGAGGTATGTAGCCAAACACTGAAGGACAGGCTTCAAACTGGCGGAAAATAAACTGCGGCTTGAAGCGATGCCTGTGAGAATAGACAGGACTCCGCAAGGTTAGGAAACAATGCCAAAGGCAAGGCTTTTAGTCAGCATTCAACAGCTGCTGGGTTTGAGGAGAGAATGTTCACAGGGCATCTGATTTCTCTGCAGTTGGGAGAAGAATGTCAAAACGTGCAGCGAGGAAATGCTGAGCCTTCAGCGACACACAAATCAACTTTATTTTCTCCTTCTTGGGTTTAACAGCAAGCACAAAGAACTGTGAAATCAGGTTATGTTTCCTAATCCAAGATGTAACGCACACATACAGTATATACGTGTAGATAGATAGATAGATAGATAGATAGATAGATAGATAGATAGATAGATAGATAGATAGATAGATAGATAGATAGATAGATAGATAGACAAAATTTATGACTTCTACATTATCGAGTCAATACAAAAATATTTTCGAGTTCCAAACGTTCACTTCATTTTCCAGCACAAAATTAAATGTTACAGAAAAAAAAAGTTTGTATCTGAGCAGCATATTACATAAGAGAACATCTCATCTCATCTCATTATCTCTAGCCGCTTTATCCTTCTACAGGGTCACAGGCAAGCTGGAGCCTATCCCAGCTGACTATGGGCGAAAGGCAGGGTACACCCTGGACAAGTCGCCAGGTCATCACAGGGCTGACACATAGACACAGACAACCATTCACACTCACATTCACACCTACGGTCAATTTAGAGTCACCAGTTAACCTAACCTGCATGTCTTTGGGGGAAACCGGAGCACCTGGAGGAAACCCACGCGGACACGGGGAGAACATGCAAACTCCGCACAGAAAGGCCCTCGCCGGCCCCGGGGCTCGAACCCAGGACCTTCTTGCTGTGAGGCGACAGCGCTAACCACTACACCACCGTGCCGCCCATATGAGAACATTTTTCAGATTAAAAAAAGAACACATAATGAAGACGACTGGGTTTTGGTGCAAAATGAAGAAGCAAGTGTGACAGTCAAAGTGTCCAGAAGAACTGTGGCTCATTCTGTAAGATGCTCAGTAAAACCTACAGCTCATTTCCTTACAAAACTGCGATCACAGTACCTGAGATGACAATTTTTTTTTTTTAAAGCAAAGGGTTGTCTCATGAAACATTTCATTTCATTTTTTTAAAGCGGTTTTTGGTCTACAGCATTTCTTTACATGTGCCTAAGATGTTTGCACGCACACACGTATACACACTATATTATATTATATTATCCCTGTGATGACCTGGCGACTTGTCCAGGGTGTACCCCGCCTTTCGCCCGTAGTCAGCTGGGATAGGCTCCAGCTTGCCTGCGACCCTGTAGAACAGGATAAAGCGGCTACAGATAATTAGATGAGATGAGATTATATTATATTATCTCATTCATCTCATTATCTCTAGCCGCTTTATCCTGTCCTACAGGGTCGCAGGCAAGCTGGAGCCTATCCCAGCTGACTACGGGCGAAAGGCAGGGTACACCCTGGACAAGTCGCCAGGTCATCACAGGGCTGACACATAGACACAGACAACCAATCACACTCACATTCACACCTACGGTCAATTTAGAATCACCAGTTAACCTAACCTGCATGTCTTTGGACTGTGGGGGAAACCGGAGCACCCGGAGGAAACCCATGCGGACACGGGGAGAACATGCAAACTCCACACAGAAAGGCCCTCGCCGGCCACGGGGCTCGAACCCAGGACCTTCTTGCTGTGAGGTGACAGCGCTAACCACTACACCTGCCACCCCCCATATATATATATGAGTGTGTATGTTTTTTATTCATAACAGCAAGGCCAAAGGTTGCTCAACAAAGGCAATGGCACCTGCTGCCAGGCTCACATGTCTGCTGAAATAATATGGTGTGTAAAGGAACAGAGGTCAGAGGTCATCTCACCTGGGCTGAGTGGGGGAGTGCGAGACACATGATCTGAGAGATGAAACAGCAACATGACCAGTTCAAAGCTTCCCTTTAAGCAGACAGTCAGAAAGCTAAGAGGTATATGTCCAGAGTTACCAAGACAAGAAAACCTTGTTGCTAACGTTACAAGTGTTATATAAATACAGTAATTTGTCCACATCCTTTATTATGAAATATATTGTACAGTTAATACATCAAGATCATGGAACTACCATGATGAATCTTTGAATAAAAAAAAAGGGTTTCTGTGAAAATTTGAATAAACGACTGGGAATGCGCCACTTTTTTTTGTAGATAAGTAATTTTAATTCAGTCAGCATACGGATATGAGATATACTGCACCTGACATCCATCAATGGTGGAAATATGGTAAATAAAATTGCTTCATGTGCTTTACCATTAAAATTAACAACCATCATGTGCTTACAAAGTGTGGGTGGATGTCAGATTGGTGATTTCTATTTAGAATTTTTCATCATTATTTCATTACTTAAGATACCAAATAAACTTGCCACGTCAATATTAATCGAAGTAGGAAATAAACTCACTTTCCAAGATTTCCAGTAACACGTTTGCAAAAAAGGAAATGGCATTTCATCTTATAAATCCAGATCAACGCTTCTTCTTTTTCTCCTCTTGTACATGAGCTCAGAGAGTCATGAGATATCGAGGAACTTAAATCGAAACAGGGAAAAAGACTACACATGATCCTGATTGGGTAATCCTAATTTCTTGTTGACCATTTTTTTTTTAATGATCATCATTAAAGGCATAATTTCTGTGCAAAATATTATTTGATGCATGTGTATAAACATCTGTAGACCTACTGTACAAGTGTTATGTGTCAAAAGAAAAAAACAAAAATGTGCAAAAACATTTCAGAACATCATATTTTTCAATCCAGGGTTAACCATACAGAATAATTGATACTACTGGATATATTTTGTGAGACTGAAGTGGGCATGTAGAATTACATAGAAAATCTGTTCAAGCATGCTTTTCAAAAAATTATATTTATGTCATTTTGTTGTCTTATTAACTTAAAAAAAATAGAGGCTGGGAAGGAAATGACTTCTAAAATAATAACAACAGGAACTGACCTGTTTTAAAGACATTACACATACCTATAAAAGACAGAGCATTTTTTAAGGATTTTCCACTAGGAGACCAACTGGTCTGGGCAATACAATCACAGGCCCCAGAGTCCATGCGGCTGCACCGCTGCGGCATATTCTGTGATGCAAAATGGTTCACCAATCACCATACAGACAAACACACTACAGTGACTACACAGCTATCAAGAGCAATTACCAACCACAAATGCTATGTCAAAGACACTTAGTACATTTACATGCACATCCAAATCGAGCTACTGTCGGTAATCGAGCTAAGGGTCCCAGCAGGGGTGCCAGAGAAATCCAATCCGACATGCACACAAGGAAATCGAGCTATTGTGTGAGGTACATTGTGCACCCGAGCCACAGGTGGCGCTACACGCCCCATTGTGTTGGTACACTTCCGGTTGTCGTCATGAAGAAGAGCTATTCAAGAGTATAAACAAAGTGTTCCGTGTTCACAAGAAGAATGATGACGAGGACAGCAACATCTATATATATATATATATATATATATATATATATATATATATATATATATATATATATATTCAACTCCTTAAGCTGAATGAGCATGAACTCTATCTCCTCATTGCTCCAGAAGTGCACGTTTCTACTACTGTTGTCATGCCAACCGAGGCTGTTGTGTTTCCCGCTTGTGGTCTCGTCACTCGTCACTTCCGGAAGGGGCAGTGCTGAAGTACAGTAAGTAGCTCCACTACGTAGCTCGATAGGGTTTACATGCACTAAGTAGCTCGGCTACAATCTAGGTGTTCAATCTAGGTCGCATAGCTTGATTATGAGAAATCCAGTTCGGTTCGATTTCAGCCAAGCTAAGGTGTTTCCATGGCATTTAGAACTTCGATTTCAGTCGAGCTACGGCAGAAATTTGATTTTCTCTATGTGCATGTAAACGCACTGACTCAAAGTTACACAGTAATGACATCAGATTCTGACATCAGCCATCTCAGTAACCAAATTTTAGTTTTGTTTTTCTTAACCAACATGATCTTGTGTGTATATCTTATCACATAGATCTTCATTTTCCTTGTTAAATGTATACTTACATGGTACTTGGTTAATTAATTGCAACTGATTGAACCAAATGATAAGACATAACTTGGTTTAAAATTTGGTCTCCCAGTGAAGCTGGTTTGGCATTGACTAGGAGACCAAATCTGGCCACTGGGAGACCATTTGGTCTCCCAGTAACTATGTTAAAAATGCTCTGTATAAAGAGGTATAAACAGGTCTGGCATGTTCCTAATTAAGAAAATAAAAAAAAGAACAGCACTTGGTAGAGTGCATACCTCTGCCAAGCCACATATTATCAACATCAAAGTCAAATTGCTTGAACCTGGGATAATACTAAAGCTGTCCACCAAATTTCATCAAAATCTGTTCACTACTTTTTGAATTACATTGGGATCAGAAAAAAAAATCTTGGCTCCAGATACATATCTGGATCATCGATCCACATACATGTCTGGATTTGCATCAAAATCTATTCAATTGTTCCTTTGCCCATGGCCAGCCTGTCTACCAAATTTCATCCAAATCCATTCACTACTTTTTGAGTTACATTGGGAACAGCCAAAAAAAAAATCTTGTATCCACATACATATCTGGATCATGGATCCACACACATATCTGGATTTGGGTCAAAATCTAATCACTTATTCCTTGGCCCATGACTCACCGTTTCACCAAATTTCATCCAAATCTGTTCACTACTTTTTGAGTTACATTGGGAACAGACAAAAAATACTGGATCCACATACATATCTGGATCATGGATCCACAAACATATCTGGATTTGCATCAAAATCTAATCAATTGTTCCATGACCCATGCAGTATGTTTCCACCAAATTTCATCAAAATCTGCTCACCACTTTTTGAGTTACATTGGGAATAGACCAGAAAAATCCTGGATCCTCATACATATTTGGATCGTGGATCCACACACAGATTTGCATCAAAATTTAATCAGTTATTCCTGAGCCATAATCCAATCATTCCTGAATTATTGACCTTTCCATGAAATTTCATCTGAATCCATTCACTACTTTTTGAGTTAAATTGGGAACAAGTAAAAAAAAAAAATCCTGGATCCATATACATGTCCAGATTTGCATCAAAATCTAATCAATTGTTCCATGGCCCAGGCAGCACTTTTCTACCAAATTTCATTAAAATCCGTTCATTACTTTTTGAGTTACATTGGGAATAGACAAAAAAATCCTGGATCCACATACATATCTGGATCATGGATCCACACAAATATCCAGATTTGCATCAAAATCTAATCAATTATTCCTTACCCCATGACTCACCTTTCCACCAAATTTCATTCAGATCTGTTCACTACTTTTTGAGTTACATTGGGAACAGACAAAAAAAAAATCCTGGATCCAAGTACATATCTGGATCGTGGATCCACACACAAATCTGGATTTGCATCAAAATCTAATCAATTGCTCCTTGGCCCATGCCACACGTTTCCACCAAATTTCATCCAAATCCGTTCACTACTTTTTAAGTTACATTGGGAACAGTCAAACAAACAAATAAATGGAGGCAAAAACATAACCTCCTGCAACAAAGTTGGCGGAGGTAATTATATAGCATTGCTGGGGTACGAGAGGAATAAAACACTTCAGGATGTATGGGTTCACTACTTTCTATCTTGGAGAAAAAACAGATGTAGTTAGCTTGGACTTTTTGTTTCTATGTCAACATGAGACAGCTTTCAAAGAGTGCTTAAAAAACAGTACAAATGCATTGCTTATTTTAAAAGTGGATGAAGGCTTTTGGTAATTCATAATAAGGATGAAAAAACATGAAAATGTTCAGTTTGATTGCACGTAATGAAATGGTATATAAAAAGATTAATAGAAACAAGATTAAAAAGTCAAAATAATGTCACCAATTTTCACTCAGGGGAAGCCAGAGCTCTTGGCAGGCTTTCTGTTTGACAGAGGTCCATAATTAGATTTTTTTAAAAATAATATATGGGTCATGGATTCCTTTGACTCAGATGTCAGATGTATACAGTCCACTGTGCTTCATGTGCTACATGTAACGGCTATGTGTCTTCCTGCGTCTGGTTTAGCACAAGCATCATATCCAAAAAGCAGCAAAATATATTAGCACCATATTTCTCTCAACATTAAAGTAATCATATTACCTGACTGTTTTCAGAAAAGCAAGGCTTGTCCAGGAAAAAGGGATTTTCATGAACTCTTTTAGATAACATTATACATGATGAAAACAGAAGGTCTGAGAGATGCAAAAAGTAAGCCATCAGTTTGATCGGGTTGGATCGCCTCTAGTGTTGCCACCTGTCCCGGTTTTTCCTGATTGTCCCGGATTTTCATGGTCTGTCCCGGAAAAAAAAAAATAAAAATCCGGGACACTGAATGTCCCGGTTTTTTGTACATGATGGGCAAAATGTGTATTTCAACTTGCGAGCCAGCTAAGAACCAGTTTGTTTTTCCATAGCTCGCCCGTGCTAAGCGCCACTAAGCGGAGCCACGTCATCACGTCGCTGAATACGTCATTACGTCGCTGTATACGTCAGTTACGGCGCTACGTTTACATAAACCTTGGCGCGAATATCAAAGCAAAAACACGGAAGAAGCAGCAGTAACAACAACAATAATAATAATAATGGATGACTTCGCGTTTGTACAGCTGCTGCTTCTCGGCGCTTAAAAATGGCGATCTTTCATGGTCTTGTTATTGTTGTTGGTATTAACAACTCCGCCCCCCGCTGACGTAAGCGGTTCTTTCCTCTGGCCCAGCAGAGAGTTGGTGCGAGCCTGGAACCGGCTTGAACTGATAAAAGAAACAGACTCTCTGTTGCAATGGTGAAGGCTGAGCTTCAAGTCAGGCTAAACTTTCAGTTGTCCTGTACTGAGTTCAAGACATTCATTGAAAATCAGCCAGGACTCATAGCAGCAGCAAAGAAAAACACCAAATATAAATGGAAGATTAGGTAAGGTTTTGGTGAATTAAATGAAATAGTGTAGTGTAGTAACATACTCCTGTATGTGCCCAGTTATATCAGTTACATGTCCTCCTATGTATTTGTTTAGCCAAGAGCAGCAGAGGCACAGGCAAGCACAAGCAAAGCACACACCACACTCTAAGCAATCAGGTAAGCTGTTTGACACTACACCTTACACTGTTACATTCAGGTATTCTTAGATACAATGAAAAATTAGATTATTTTTATTCCACATAAGCAAACAAACAGAACTTAATTATGTATTTCCCTTTTACCTGTGCCCACTACTGCCCCCAGGTGTCCACAACCAAAAACTGTTGGAAATAAACCAAAATACTGAAGACCTAGCCTAGTAAACTAGACCCACCCGCCTAGCGGCCAAAAATATTTTCGCCTAGCGAGTGGGTCTAGCCTCGCACCATGTAAACAAAAACACTCCGGGCATCAAATCGTGCCCGCCAATCACAACGCAAGGTTTTTGTTTGGATTCTTTGGGCGGGCTTTTGCAGGAGTGACGACAAAGCTGCGCGACGCTGGATAAAGCGCAGCAGGAAAGATGGCTACGGCTAGAGAACAGCGCGCGTTTGACTCCGCTTTGGAATCAGTTCTAGAAGAATTAGACTTGGAGTTTTCGTTGAAACATGAGCAGGAAGAGGCTCTCCGCTCATTCCTTTTCAAGAAGGACGTTTTCGCTGTTTTGCCGACCGGCTATGGCAAAAGTCTGATCTACCAGCTGGCTCCGCTCGTAGCCAAAAGGATGGGGCTAGTTTGTGCAGTACGAAGAATTAATAAACAGCTTTGAAACATTACTTTTTGATTGTTTCTTATTTTCCCGTTATTTTAAATTTAAGGGAAATTATTTCACCAAACACCACTAAATAAAAACTCTCAAAAACAGTTTAAGCAAACCCTTGAAAAACACTTGGGGAAAAAAAATGAGTGTATGTTATGTATGTGGTACAGACTCCAAACTTGTGGTCATTATCTCCAAACTTCTTAATATCTAGAACATGTTTATTAATTAATACGCATTTTGAAAAATTATTTATTTCAAGGCCTCCCCCACTGCTTTCTGTCACTCTGACTACGTCACAGTCACTGTTGCGCTGATTGGTCAGAGCGTTGGCCTATACGCACAGAGACAGTTTGAAAGACAGCGGTTTGTTCCTCCTACCCGCTTCGGAAATGTCTACGGATTGAGGCCAGACTAAATATTCACATTTAGTCTGGCTTGCCAGGCTAATGAAGACCTGCTATATTATGTAAAGCAATTAACTAAACAAATAACTAGCAAAAGCGTCATTTTTACTAATTAGAGCAATACAGTTTCAGCGTAGAAGGGCGATTTTTGTCTTGGGTTAGATGTGTGAAGGGCGCCGTTGCTTACAAGCAAAAAGGTCGATTGGATGATCGAAATGTCCAGGATTTTTGTCAAACACAGGTGGCAACCCTAATCGCCTCGTGTGCCTCATGTTTCTGATGCAAGGCAAATGGCAGCAGTTACACAAACCCATAAAATGAAAGAAAATATGCAATAGGACACGGAATTTACAAACATCTAGTAGCATACTGCAGCCAAACAACAACAAAACAGACCAATCACACCCCACTTCATTATGCGAATAATGTGTGATTACATATTATTAACATTAACATTATAACCCAAAATTGCACATGAACACAAGGAAACACAGGTGACATCATGAGACCAATGTAAACAAAATTAGATGCGAGGGGGAAAAAAACAGATCTGAAAAATGACAGGAAGGCGACAGGGACTCAAATAGCCACTCTTTACAACTGTGATAAGCAGAAAAGAATATCAAAACAAACAACTTGAGGTTGTTGGCTGTCCATTGCTAGCGATGATGACTACTTCATTAGAGTGTGCAGAAACACAGATGGGCCACGAGGCCCGCACCAGAGCAAAAGCGGTGGCACAAATGGCCTGGCTGAGCCGCCTTGGAATGCCTAGCCTCAAGAGCTTTCATATACTACTCTCCTCTCCTAGCGAAGCACCCTGCACAGTAAGATAAGACAAACAATGTCATACCCCCATTGTGTTGTCTCTCTGGACCTCTAGACCTGATGCCAAGTGGTGCACAAAAGTGCCACAGACCTGACAGGTATGGAAGTTGCCCCACAGTGACAACTGACTTGCCAAGTGATGCCATCCATTGGCCATTTGAGTGGCTCTTCTACTTGCCATCTGGTGGTGTGCCATTGACCCTGTTGGGTTCATCTGCCACAATACACCGAAAAGTGCCCTGCTGCCAGTGCTTTATTGGTGATGTACTATTTAACCCATAGCTGGAACCCAGGCAGGTGCTACCACTCTGGGTCAGAGCAGACCTGCCCTTGGTAAAATTTTCTATAGATTTCTATCGAAAAAAAATCTATAAAAATTCTATAAAAATTCTAAATGAAATTTTATAGAATTTTTATAGACTTTTTGTAGAAATTTTATAGAGTTTTAATAGAAATTTTATAGAGTTTTAATATAAACTTTATAGAGTTTTAATAGAAACTTTATAGAGTTTTAATAGAAACTTTATAGAGTTTAATAGAAACTTTATAGAGTTTTAATAGAAATGTTATAGAGATTATACATAGAAATCTTATAGAATTCCTATAGAAAGTCAACAGAATGATTGGTTCTTGAGAATGGTTTATATTTCGTATCTGAGCATTTAAAGCATAAGAAACAAGAAAGAAATAATTCCTGCTTTCACTTAAGAGATGGTCGGATTGGGACCCTGCAGTTAGTGGTTGCAGTGTGTAAAAATGAATCTCATCTCATTATCTCTAGCCGCTTTATCCTTCTACAGGATCGCAGGCAAGCTGGAGCCTATCCCAGCTGACTGCAGGCGAAAGGCGGGGTACACCCTGGACAAGTCGCCAGGTCATCACAGGGCTGACACATAAACACAGACAACCATTCACACTCACATTCACACCTACGGTCAATTTAGAGTCACCAGTCAACCTAACCTGCATGTCTTTGGACTGTGGGGGAAACCGGAGCACCCAGAGGAAACCCACGCGGACAACATGCAAACTCCACACAGAAAGGCCCTCGCCGGCTCCGGGGCTCGAACCCAGGACCTTCTTGCTGTGAGGTGACAGCGCTAACCACTACACCACCGTGCCGCCCGTAAAAATGAATGTGAAGATGATATATGTAACTGTAAAAAAGAATTGTACTGTATATTTCGACGTTTAACATCTACTCGAATAATGTTTCAATTAAATACAGGTATATATAAAGTTAAGGGGCATCAAATTAGAGAGGTTGAAATCACTAATGAATTGATAGCATGTAATTTATCTGATATAGCAAATAAGTATATTTACATGAAAATACAAAGAAAGACGTTTGTTTCACTTCTTCCAAATGCCATTGAGCTTGACTGAAAATTAATGTATAGCATATATCAGTGTTTATTTTGGAAGTACATTTATTAAATTATGTCTTAAACTGTAATTTACATTTGGATCAATTGAGTTGTTGATCAGAAGTGTTATTATGTGAGATAAAGTAAATGAAATAAAGAACATTTTTATTGGAGATAAGTACTAAAGTTGTTCTTTGGATGCAAGGCCTTTTGTCTCAGACTGGAATTTCTGTAGGGTCTTTAAAATCCACCAAGTTGTGTTTTTATGGAAATAACCATTCTGAAATTTATAAAATTCTGTTGGCCCTAATAAAGTAGAGCTTCTATAGAACTCTGTATCAATTCTGTAGAAATCGTTTTCTATAGACTACTATTTATATAGAATTCTGTTGAGATTCTATAGAAGCTGTTTTCTATAGAGTACAACTTCTATATAATTTATACTATTTCTATACAACTTCTATAGAAACTATTTTCTATAGAGTATTAGTTCTATAGCGTTCTATAGAGATTGTATAGAAAGAGGGGTTTCTATAGGATTTTCTATCGAGTTTCTATAGAATTCTAAAAAACATTTTGACAAGGGTGGGAACAATGGTGATTAAGGGGTAACTTCACTTTCCCCAATACTCAAGTCCTCCCGGACCTGAGACTCACCACCAGTTGCAGTTTAAAGTCCTACCCAGGTCTGAAACAACTTGAGGCGGACGGTCTACAACAGCGGAAAAGCTGAAAACAGGAATCTGAAACTGAAGTGGGCCCCAAAAATGATCTACTACTCATCTCATTATCTCTAGCCGCTTTATCCTTCTACAGGGTCGCAGGCAAGCTGGAGCCTATCCCAGCTGACTACGGGCGAAAGGCAGGGTACACCCTGGACAAGTCGCCAGGTCATCACAGGGCTGACACATAGACACATACAACCATTCACACTCACATTCACACCTATGGTCAATTTAGAGTCACCAGTTAACCTAACCTGCATGTCTTTGGACTGTTGGGGAAACCGGAGCACCCGGAGGAAACCCACACGGACACGGGGAGAACATGCAAACTCCGCACAGAAAGGCCCTCGCCGGCCCTGGGGCTCGAACCCAGGACCTTCTTGCTGTGAGGCGACAGCGCGAACCACTACACCACTGTGCCGCCCGATCTACTACTCAAAACTGGAAAACATCATTTGGTCTGATGAATCATGATTTTTGTAGCGATATCCAAATAGTAGGATCAGAACTGCTGGAAACACCTTGAATCAATGGACACAGCCTGCTGGTCAACAGTTCAAGCTGGTGGGGGTGATGTAGTGTTGTGGGGAATGTATTTTTACCACTTAATATCAATTGAGGGAGGAAAAAAGACAACTTTTGGTGATTTATCAAGCTCATTTACTTACATCCTTCTGGTACAGTATCATATCAGATATCATCTAGTAAGTTTCAAGATATCTAGGACCAAGGGATTATGTGCATAATGAATATATAATGAATATTTACACGTGTTTGCCTGTATGGCTTGACTCTGAATTGGTTTAATCAGGTTCATTTTTGGCACTTGCACATCCATCCAGTGGGTGGCACGGTGGTGTAGTGGTTAGCGCTGTCGCCTCACAGCAAGAAGGTCCGGGTTCGAGCCCCGTGGCCGGTGAGGGCCTTTCTGTGCGGAGTTTGCATGTTCTCCCCGTGTCCGTGTGGGTTTCCTCCGGGTGCTCCGGTTTCCCCCACAGTCCAAAGACATGCAGGTTAGGTAAACTGGTGACTCTAAATTGACCGTAGGTGTGAATGTGAGTGTGAATGGTTGTCTGTGTCTATGTGTCAGCCCTGTGATGACCTGGCGACTTGTCCAGGGTGTACCCCGCCTTTCGCCTGTAGTCAGCTGGGATAGGCTCCAGCTTGCCTGCGACCCTGTAGAACAGGATAAAGCAGCTAGAGATAATGAGATGAGATGAGACATCCATCCATCCATATTTTTCGAGTTATTTTATAAGATTGCACAGTCATGTTTACACTTTTACAATTTCTCATGGCATCTTTGAATTAAAGGATGCATAAACATGAATTAAATGTTGCTCTGAAGTGTAACCGGAGCACACTCTTTCTGATCAGGCTGGGATTTTTTGGGGGGGTGGGGGATTCATCATTTCCATGTTATATCTGCAAGACGCCAAGAGTGACTGGAACAGCACTAATGAATATACGCCACCGAAATCATCGGAAATTCCATTTTGATCCATGCAAATGCAACATGGAGTGACATTTTAATGTCAGATAGCTCTAAAGCCATCACGATGCGTTTGCTTGGGTCTGATTGATTGTATATTCATGAGGAGGTCAGGTATGAGAATTTGCAACCACATCGATGCGTTCCTGCATTGAGCCAAGGGGGGGTTAAGGTAGGACGGATATGATGGGTCACCGATATGATATTCATCAGAGGAGAGAAGAATGAATTAATGAGTCTAGGCACAACAAAAATGTTCCCAATTGTTGCATAAAATGTCAAAGAACAACTGCAATTCAGACGGCCAAACGAGACGTGAACTCGTGGACCCCTAGATGAGCGATACATAAATAATCCAGCGACTTTAAACTCGTATTGTTCTCATGAGCAGTTTACTCATAATATAAATGGTTTAGGGGTCATAATGTTTAACCATCGTATCTCATCACACCACACCACCACCCCAGAGCTTCTCAGGGTTTACAGTATTGAAGTACTTTGGTATTAGTTCACTTTTTAGTTGATGTTTTATCATGAACAGAAGATGTTTTGGTTGTACAAATGGAAATACTGGTATTAGCTGACCTCGCAGATGTGACTAAAAATCCAGGAGCTAATATTTAGAGATTGAGCATTCATCCATCCATACACACATACATACATACATACATACATACATACATACATACATACATACAATATTGAGATCACAGTTATATTTCTCGAAAGTGATGAATTTCCCAAAGTTTTGTGATGGTGAAATTTTAACATTCAGGGAAGGAGTCTCCAGTTTCAGTCAGAAAATTTTCCACTAGACGACTCGACACTTTCTCGGTTAACAAGACAAGCTACATTTTTAAGAGGGTGTTAAAGGAATGATTTGTTTTGAGGTACAGTGTATATACTGTCGAAACACAAGCGAAAACAGGAACTAATTTGTTTCATAGACATTCCACAACATCACCTACAACTGGATAAACACAATGACATCATTGTTAATTAATTTAAAAAATTGGCTTGTTGAAAATTGCTGTGGTAGATTTTGAAAATAATTAACACTGGGATCGGAAGAGTATCTCCGCTTCTCGTAACACATCACATCACACCAACCTGCTGTTGATTATTTTCCTGTGAGCATATCAAAAAATTCACCTCAAATGTTGTTGTTATTGTTGTTGTTGTTCCACCACAAACCGATCATTTAATCTTAGGTATGCCTTTTACTTTTTTACTTTACGACAGAAAATTAATCAATGATTTCGATAGTGAAAAGGTCACTACAAATACTGTGAGTGGTATCGAGCTAAATTAATTTACAATCCATAGATATTTTAATCTATTTCTTGCATTAACATTTCAAAAGTAAATGAAATTTTCATAAGCTGTGATAAAACATGCATTAATTAAAAGCAATGATGAACTAATACTTTTTTTTTTTCTGTCACACACGTTTTAATATATACAGAACTGTGCCAAAACTATACAGCGCGAGAGAGAGAAAGAGAGAGAGGATTTTACACGATGGTGCGAAGATATGAAATTTGTCTTCAAGTGGTGAATATATTTCATGAGTGAATGAAGTGAAAGAGTGATATATTTTCAACACAAGACAATAAACTTCATATATTTGTGCAACCGTGTAATGTTTTTTTATATTATATGGACACATCCACAAAAAAAAAGGAAAAAAAAGAAAGTTAATCAAAACAATTTTGATTTTGAACCGGTTTGCCAATTTGACAACGCACATCTAGTCAGTGGGAAAACACTAGGAGTGACGTCATCGGAGTGAAATATCAGGAACTATTATACATACAGAACACTTTTTCGATGGAATAAAAATGTGTTCTATTCCCTTCTAGTGGGTTTCATTCATTTGGTTCGATAGCATGCAATATTTTTAGTGAATTGCTTATCCTACGTGTATTACATCACTCTACCCAATGGAGAATGAGCGTTGAATATGGTTTATAATATTGCATGGTTGTCAAGACAACATGACGTCACATGTCGGAGCTGATGCGAGTATCCAGTGAGAAACTTTTCTGCTGCGCACACGCAGAAGAATTTTTTTTTGTCTGCCAGGAAAGAGAAAAGACGAGGCTAAGCCAGTGCTACTGCTAGGATTAACTATGCTATAATTAAGCACTAAATTAATAAACTGAAAACTGAAACTGAAGATGTGTTGAACACCCAAAAGGCTACCAAAACTTCATTAGATTTTCTTCACGCATATTTACAAGAGAAAACGTACCAACGGACATCAAAAAACTGGAAAAGAGATATGTTAGAGATGTAAAACTTACGTGCTAGTGAGCGACTGTGACAATTTGTAAACAAACATGGCCGCCAGGTTCGCTTTGGAAGATTTGGAGAGAATTTTGGCTGCCAGGTCGCTCTGTTTTGTGTCATTGTCGATGCTGATTTTAGAAGTAACTAAGTACATTACATAGGGAAATGAATACTTAAGTCTGAGTGGAAAATACTGTGGCAAGTGTGCGTGGAAGAAGAGTCTAGAGACAGAAATCTTAGTTTCTCGGTCATTAGCCTGTGCTACTTGCTCTCGATAACACTGGCTTGACTGCTTTATTAGCATTCTCTAACACTACTGATGAACGCTACACCGGCTGGAAGGCAACTTCACTGCTGCGCCAATGGCACCGACTTGCAGATAAGCTAGCGTTGGCCTTCGAGTATGCTGATATGCTAATATGAAGAAAGTGTGTATGTATTATAATAATAATAATAATAATAATAATAATAATATTGGCTGGCGTTGAGTGGTATATCACATATACCATATTCCAATCAGATATATCTGATATACCACTCAAAGCCAGCCAATATTATTTAAATGTCACTCAGATCTACAATGCATTTCATATGAAAAATGTGAGTTTTTCAACATGCGAAGATAAACTTCATATCTTCAAGCCAACGTGTGATTTTCTTTTTATCATATCGACACATTCACAAACAAAAAGTACCCACATTTATCAAAACAATTCACTGATTTCCTCATGACTGACACAGAGAGATTTATGTCACGGTTTTTGTTCTCCATGTCCTGGATGGAGCTTGTATGAAAAATACGAGTGGTGTATTTCCCAGTAAAACATTTGTTTCCATATATATATATTATTCTATCCACATTCAATGGATATGAGCAATCGCACGCTCTGATTGGCAACTCTACTACTAGGATATCAGCTTATATACTGTGAGTAGAGAAAAACAAAATGGCGGAGCGTGTTGCTGAACTAACCGAGGATGAAATAAAAACTCTACTCAAAAACAATCCCCCCCAAAATACAAAAAAAGCACAACAATATATGGAATAAAAGTATTTGAAGGTAAGAATGTATCTTTTTTTATTTTTCAATAAAAATAATAATAATTATTATTATAGCATTTTTCACAAATTGCTACTGTCATTTGGCTAGTTTGTTTACATTCTAAGCGGAAATTATTTTGTTGGACGTTTTGTATAAAATTTTTAGTTATTGAATTTGGAAAAAAAAATGCTCTGTTTCTCAAAATCCAGTGAATGTGGATAGAATAAAACAGTTATTCCACTCAATCTCATCATACATAGCTTATAGACAACTCGGTGCTACATGCCTCATCGGCTATCAGTTCATGTACGACTCAATTTCGTGGAATAACTGTTAATTATATATGCATATTAAAGCAAAGGATTCTCACACCAAATATTGGCTTTATTTCATTATCTCTTACTGTTTACTGCCCTTTGTAATTTTTTTAAAATGTGGAAACATCCAGTTTCATTATGTTTGAAGACTTTTGGCCGGTACAGAATAAGGTTTGGAAATCATCCAGGATGATTATTGTTACTAGGCTTCCATGACTTTTCCTAAAACTTAAAAATTGTGATCTGAATGAAACAGAAGGTTCTGGCATGTGCTTGTGGTCTTTGCGATTTGAGCTTTCCTTGGGAAAGCGCTTCATGTTTGACAGTGATCGAGAAAGAAGACTGCAGTCCATCGAAGGACACATTGTCTAAACAACAGCGCCAGGCTTATCAGGTGATGCAGTGTAGTTTGAACATTATTATTTATGAAACCACACGCCTTTGATCCAGCGTCGCCGCTTCCAAGCCAGGCTGATCTTTCAGCATGCCCCTATCACCACTGATCCCATCATTATTTCATTACAATATCAGTACCACAGCATGTGGGTGTGACTTTGAAGCCAAATACCACACACCAAAAAAAGCCACTTAGCCTTGAAACGGTCAGAATAAACCACAAAGTATTGACAGAGCCATTCGGTTGGATTGAAATAAATAGAGTTGGAAAAAAAGTGACAACCACTAAGCCTTGCCTCTACTGTTGTATTGCTACACTACAATGCTATTCATTGCTACTGCTTCCAGGTATTTATTCTCGAAAGCAACATTAATTCAACCATTGTTACATTTATAAATAAACAAATTAATACAACCCTGATTCCAAAAAAGTTGGGACAAATAGAAATTGTAAATAAAAACGGTATGCAATAATGTGGAAGTTTCAGAATTCCATATTTTATTCAGAATAGAACATAGATGACATATCAAATGTTTAAACTGAGAAAATGTATCATTTAAAGAGAAAAATTAGGTGATTTTAAATTTCATGACAACAACACATCTCAAAAAAGTTGGGACAAGGCCATGTTTACCACTGTGAGACATCCCCTTTTCTCTTTACAACAGTCTGTAAACGTCTGGGGACTGAGGAGACAAGTTGCTCAAGTTTAGGGATAGGAATGTTAACCCATTCTTGTCTAATGTAGGATTCTAGTTGCTCAACTGTCTTAGGTCTTTTTTGTCGTATCTTCCGTTTTATGATGCGCCAAATGTTTTCTATGGGTGAAAGATCTGGACTGCAGGCTGGCCAGTTCAGTACCCGGACCCTTCTTCTACGCAGCCATGATGCTGTAATTGATGCAGTATGTGGTTTGGCATTGTCATGTTGGAAAATGCAAGGTCTTCCCTGAAAGAGACGTCGTCTGGATGGGAGCATATGTTGCTCTAGAACCTGGATATACCTTTCAGCATTGATGGTGTCTTTCCAGATGTGTAAGCTGCCCATGCCACACGCACTAATGCAACCCCATATCATCAGAGATGCAGGCTTCTGAACTGAGCGCTGATAACAACTTGGGTCGTTTTTCTCCTCTTTAGTCCGAATGACATGGCGTCCCTGATTTCCATAAAGAACTTCAAATTTTGATTCGTCTGACCACAGAACAGTTTTCCACTTTGCCACAGTCCATTTTAAATGAGCCTTGGCCCAGAGAAGACGTCTGCGCTTCTGGATCATGTTTAGATATGGCTTCTTCTTTGAACTATCGAGTTTTAGCTGGCAACGGTGGATGGCACGGTGAATTGTGTTCACAGATAATGTTCTCTGGAAATATTCCTGAGCCCATTTTGTGATTTCCAATACAGAAGCATGCCTGTATGTGATGCAGTGCCGTCTAAGGGCCCGAAGATCACGGGCACCCAGTATGGTTTTCCAGCCTTGACCCTTAGGCACAGAGATTCTTCCAGATTCTCTGAATCTTTTGATGATATTATGCACTGTAGATGGTGATATGTTCAAACTCTTTGCAATTTTACACTGTCATGCTACATCCACACAACAACGGCAACGAGATGTTATTTAAAAAAATATTGCGTCCATATGGGCAACGATCAGTAAAATATCAGGTACATATGGCAACGCAACGCTTGCTGAAAACGATGCAATACACATGCCACACCTCTAGGGGCGCTGTAAGACGGGCCCTTCGGAGACACCAGAACAATAGAAGAAGTAAGGACGCATGCACATAAACTATTATGCGCGAGACTTCATATTAGCCACAAAGTCAGAAAAATCTGTTTGTAAAATTACGTTATAATGACCAAATACAATGAAAAGTATTTTTCCAGTCTCACCTGTGAAAGGTAATCCCATGTGATCTCGTTTGGATGGTAAACCTGTTGGTACAGTTAAACGCAGCACATGAATGAGGCATCTTTATTCTCCGCTTTGACCCATCCAATATGGCGGCGAGGATGACGTATGATTCTACGCGGAAGGCGGCATCTTTAATGGTCCGGAATAAATTGAATGCTACACGTTGATGGATTAATTTGTTCTTCTACGCCCTTTTTGAGGAATGTATTGTAGGACTTAAACCAACATCTGAAGAGGTGAGATCGCTCCTTTTTTTTCCCTATTTTTGCTGGCGGGATTGACACTCTCTCTCTCTCTCTCACTTTGCACCATTACACAATAAATATTCACAGTGAAAATATTTTGTAAGCGCGTTTCATGAACCAAGTTATAGGATTTGTTGACAACTCGCATCGAGTTTGTTACACTTCTACCCGGCGTGAAGCACTCACAGTCATGTGGTTGTGACATCATCGTAAACAAATCCGTTCTACTCATCCAGACGACTTCGCAACGGCAACATTGCCAGATCTTTCCACTCTGGAACCCGTTCTCAAAAGGTTGCGTTTTGGGGCACCCAAAACGCCGGTGCCGTGTGGACGCCAGGCCGAAATGATAAACAATTTTATCGGATTCACCTGAATCCGTTGCCGTGTGGACAGGGCCTGAATCTCAAGAGAAGGTGGGTCATGCAGCAAGACAACGACCCTAAGCACACAAGTCGTTCTACCAAAGAATGGTTAAAGAAGAATAAAGTTCATGTTTTGGAATGGCCAAGTCAAAGTCCTGACCTTAATCCAATTGAAATGTTGTGGAAGGACCTGAAGTGAGCAGTTCATGTGAGGAAACCCACTGTAATGGTGCGGCAGCCCGTTACCTTTTTAATCTGGTTTTAACATCACACTTGCACATTGATGCTAACAAGCAGCACACCGACACAGTTTCAAGCACAGCTCTTTTATTCTCTTTTATCCCACACCGTGAAATGTGAGTATGCAGCTGGCAGTCACAGAAGCACGGAATCTGCAACACACAAGCACAACGAACTTTTATCAGTAGCTTTCCTTGGAAGCAGGAGTTGCCAACTGCATTTTAAGGACTATGGACACATAACTTTTAAACACTTTACGTTTGGCAAAATAATAACTAGTGAGCTACCAAACAAAAGAGCTCAATCTTACCTGTTGCAGTGTTTCCTCTACTTCACAGTGAAAATATTTTGTAAGCGCGTTTCATGAACCAAGTTATAGGATTTGTTGACAACTCGCATCGAGTTTGTTACACTTCTACCCGGCGTGAAGCACTCACAGTCATGTGGTTGTGACATCATCGTAAACAAATCCGTTCTACTCATCCAGACGACTTCGCAACGGCAACATTGCCAGATCTTTCCACTCTGGAACCCGTTCTCAAAAGATTGCGTTTTGGGGCACCCAAAACGCCGGTGCTGTGTGGACGCCAGGCCGAAACGATAAACAATTGCATCAGATTCACCTGAATCCATTGCCATGTGGACAGGGCCTCAAACTCCTTTCTGATATTGCTCGGTGCAGAATTAGGGGGATTGGTGATCCTCTTCCCATCTTTACTCCTGAGAGCCGCTGCCACTCCAAGATGCTCTTTTTATACCCAGTCATGTTAATGACCTATTGCCAATTGACCTAATGAGTTGCAATTTGGTCCTCCAGCTGTTCCTTTTTTGTACCTTTAACTTTTCCAGCCTCTTATTGCCCCTGTCCCAACTTTTTTGAGATGTGTTGCTGTCATGAAATTTCAAATGAGCCAATATTTGGCATGAAATTTCAAAATGTCTCACTTTCGACATTTGATATGTTGTCTATGTTCTATTGTGAATACAATATCAGTTTTTGAGATTTGTAAATTATTGCATTCCGTTTTTATTTACAATTTGTACTTTGTCCCAACTTTTTTGGAATCGGGGTTGTACAATTTCTCCTCCTCCTCGAAACCAAATAGCTTTGCGAAAGATGAGAGTCAAGAGGTGCTTTTGAGGTTTTGTTGACAGAGATTAGATCTGCAGGAGAGACATATAAACCACAGGAGGAACTTACTAACCCAAGATTCCAGGGGTTATCCATAGAGGAAGGCCCTTGATAGGAATGTTTTCACTGCAAGCGGTCACTAGCAGATAACACAACATGATTCGTCTCTCCATGGCGTCCTCCCATGACCCACTAATGGGGTCAGGGGAAAGAGTATGAGTCTTTGCATGCGTGTCTGTGTGTGTGTAAATATGAGCAGCTAATCTAATCAATATCAGTTAAACCGACAGCGAGGGAAAACATAGACGCAATCTCCGAATAAGGCCGGGTCATCATGGGACATCGATGTGACTACATGGATTACTTCACATCACTGAGCTCGACTTGTCCGCACGCCTGAGTGTTACATTCTTCCCTAATGGAGCACTGTGCTTTGCTCGGAGGAATGACGAAAAGCAGATATGACTTACCAGGAGCAAGATTAAGACATTATCGGGAGCTGGGAGCGATACAATACATTTTTTTTGGATAATAAAGCCACAGCCAGCTTTAAATCACAACTAAAATATCGATCCATGAAAGAGAATACGCTCCACCTTGACGCTCAATAATGAGACTTTCGTTTGTCTCTGAGTCAGTGGAAAGAAGGTCCATGTTGAATGAGTGACAGAAATATAAAACAGATTATATTTGTGGGTCCAAACCTCTTCGTCTTTAAAAAGACATCTTATCTGATTTATGCATCAGTACAGTATGCCCTGTGACTTCAAGCACAGCATCTTCCAAAGTCTGCATTTCATTGAGTGGAGATAGAAGGACTGTCTCTTATTTATCTGCTCTCACGGGAATCAAAACGAAGAAATGTTGTAGCAAGGTAACCAGGCTTGTAGTAGTCGAGTCCAACTCATGCCCTGATTTTAAGGACTCATGACTTGACTTGGACTTGTGTACTGATAACTCGGACTTGGACTTGGACTCATGCATTAACTGCATTCAGACTCATAAATTGGAGACAAGGACTTGTTTTTTTTCTTTATTTTTTGTAACATGCCATAATAATTTGGCATAATATATTTATATTTGTATCTACATTAATTTTTATATTAATTTTGTGCAAGAGAATGCACATTCACCTGTTCATACATCATGTTCAGGAACAAACTAATGTTAATGGCGCTAAAATGTCTGGAGAGAACACCCCAGGATTGTCCACTTTGCTTATACAGACTTCTCGTGCAGTGGGAAAAAATGCACTGCTAATTGATCCATATGTAGAAGAATTATCAAGGAGATGACAGGGACAACCTCGAACTTCAATCGTCATTTGGCAAGACCACACCCAGAGAAGTAAGTGACACGCTGTGTTCATTGTCTTGTTGATAGCTGGGCTTGCTTGCTGAGCGATGAACTAGCTAGTGTTAACCCTCTCTCATGTTATTTGGCCTGTTGATAGTGGGCGTGGCTTGCTGAGCGATGAGCAAGCTTTTTATCTGTAGCCTATGAACTAAAATGGGGCAGTCGAGCAGGAACGTTAGTCCAACACAGTAGCAGAGATGGTTTCAAATAAAGGCAGCAATAGCCACCGTCAAATGGTGCCATTGGAGTCTTGTTCTCAGACTCAACTCAGACCTGGATCAATAGTGGACTCAACTTGGACTTGACCCAGACTTGGACTTGACCCAGACTTGAACACTGGGGACTCGAGACCGGACTCGGACTCGAGGTTTAGTGACTCGACTACAACACTGGAGGTAACATGGTACTCTGGATGCTTCCAACATTGGTCAGATTGTACATGGGACACCACCATTGAGATTGGTACACCATCAGGCCACTTACCGTAATACAAACTGGAAAATCATCATCATTGTTACTGTCAAACCCGATCCGGGCTTGAGGCAAACTAGGTTTGGTTGACATTCACACCTACGGTCAATTTAGAGCCACCAATTAAACCTGCATGTCTTTGGACTGTGGGGGAAACCGGAGCACCCAGAGGAAACCCACCCAGACACAGGGAGAACATGCAAACTTCACACAGAATGGCCACCATCAGCTGCTGGGCTTGAACCCAGAACCTTCTTGCTGTGAGGCAACAGTGCTAACCACAATCCAAAACCCTTCAAAAGAACGGTCCTTTTTTCATAAATAAAACACAAAACGGAGTCGTCAGTCGACATTTCTGGAGGTGTTTTGAACTCTTGGATTTGAACTGACACTCTCTGGAAGCCCTGCCCCTTCCCTCATCAAATATTTGACCCATGGATAAGTACATTTTATTACCTTGACAGGACGAGAGTGTTTTCAGTTCACTGAAACTTCTCTAGTCAGAAACAGCACACTTTGAACCAAGAATTTTGAATGAACAAAAAAAAAGTAAAGAAGGGAAGTGATTCTCATGGGGGAAACTATGAATACATCTGCCCTAGATTGTACAGGCCTCTGGATCTGTTCTGGAAAAATGAACACCGTTCTTCCAACAGTTCATGGTGGTCGAGAGCGTGTGGTCCAAACTCTCCTATAGTTCCAGAAGTTACTTGAAATCTGGTGGCTGTATTGTAAATGCCAGAGCATGAGATCATGTATGATCATTAAAGCCCTGTCAATGGGGGCGGAGTCATCTTTGAAAAGACCACTCCCATCAGGATAAAACTTTTCATCATAGGACGAAGGTGTTCATTCTCACAAGAACTTTATATTGATTTGAAGTGATGTTTCTTTCTAAATGGGCAAAATGACCAAATAAACAGTGAAAGCAAAAATAAATGCCCCCTACAACATAACAGAATAGGGATCAAGCATTCAGCACTGGAACGACACATTTTTTCCCCAACATCTCTGTATACCAATGGCTGTGTGATTTTTTTCCACTACTAAACTGTGTGTTTGTTTTTGTAAAAATGACTATGTACTGCACTACTGTAATATCCTGCTCGAAACAGTTATCGACAGATGCATCTTGCTAAAATTCTGATCACGTCCTGCACCGACATTCTCAGTCACCTGAATGTGCACTTTGAATAATTCCCAACCGCTGATGTCTTGCACGTGGATATAAATGCAAATATCACGCCAGACTCGACTCATTTGTATGAAATATTACATATTATCGACAAATACGTTTCCATGTCACCAATTAACGAAACATCATATGACATTTAAAAAGATACTTCATCGATACAATGGTAATGCAGCTTTTCAAGATCCTACTACTTAAAGCTAGACGGCCTTTCAATTTCATAAAATCGGTGAAATTTAGTTCTCACCTCATTATCTCTAGCCACTTTATCCTGTTCTACAGGGTCGCAGGCAAGCTGGAGTCTATCCCAGCTGACTACGGGCGAAAGGCGGGGTACACCCTGGACAAGTCGCCAGGTCATCACAGGGCTGACACATAGATACAGACAGCCATTCACACTCACATTCACACCTACGGTCAATTTAGAATCACCAGTTAACCTAACCTGCATGTCTTTGGACTGTGGGGGAAACCGGAGCACCCGGAGGAAACCCACACGGACACGGGGAGAACATGCAAACTCTGCACAGAAAGGCCCTCGCCGGCCACGGGGCTCGAACCCGGACCTTCTTGCTGTGAGGTGACAGCGCTAACCACTACACCACCGTACTGCCGTGAAATTTAGTTCCCTCTGAGATTTGTTCATTGTGATACTGTATATGTTTATTTCTGTAACATCTCAAAAACCAGGCCATTCTGTGGCTGGGAAGTTATTTAATTTGAGGGGATTCCTGAGCAAATAATGTGCATGAAATCATTCACTTCATGCAGTCAAGCAGACAGAGGAAGTCCGTGTGCGCATGCACAGGTTTACCTTTGTCTTCTTCTTTTGGGTTTTACAGCAGCTGGCATCCACAGTGCTGCATTACTGCCATCTACAGGTTTACCTTTGAATCTGCACTGACAGTTACATCATTCTGTTGCCAAATGAACAGCTGATCGCACCAAAGTGCTCACTGACCGCCGATATTTATTAGTTTGGTCCTGCATTTCCTTTCCTTTGTATATAACATTACATCTTTTCTTCTTGCTTTCTGTTACTGTAGTCGGTCTTTCATGTTTCATTCGCACACTCACATCCTCCATTTTTCTCTCCTGTTTCAAATTTGTATCCCACAATGCCTTGCGCGAACAGGGAAAGCCCACCACGTGATGCATGATGTAATATCTTGAATTGGTTCATGGTGAAGCAGGAAAAAATAGCAGAGAATTTGAAAAAAATAACTAATAAAATTGGAAGTCAAATTCAGTAGCGTTCGGTCCACTCAACAGAAATAATTGGGTGTTGGGGAAAATCATTTTTATGACCAACACTTGAAAAATATGAAAGGCAGTATAGCTTTTAATTTTCAAACAAAAAAATTATTATTTTGGCACCCTTTTGAACTAAAGGGTAACACTTTAAACTTATTTGTTCCAATGTCCTTTCTGCCCTCACTTTTTTTTTCTTTTTAATCTCTTTTTCTCTCAGCTAGTCTCACCTTGAAGACTGTGAGATGTGGCAGTTTTCCTCAAATCCTCCCCCTCTCTCTCTCTCTCTCTCTCTCTCTCTCTCTCTCTCTCGGATCAATGGGGTCCACTGAGTGAATAAACACATCAAAATGGCCAACGAAAGAATCATTTACTGCTTAGGATGGAGAGAGAGTGAGAGTGAGAAAGAGGAAGAAGGCGATCTAAAAAAGGCAAAGAAAAGCAAGACTAAATGAATTCTGTAGAAAAGAATTACTGTACAATGAGATCATGGACTTACTGATGTGACCCTTTAAGTGGTGCATGATATAAACAATTAATTAATCAAATCGAGTTATCACATCCTCACTATTTACAGTTAACTCAATTCATGAGCCTGATGGTTGCAGTAACTCATCCAGACAAGCATTACAAGTAATCAGTAAAATAATGCTCAAAAGTCCTAGCTCAAACATCTGTATGCATCCTGCTTTTCTTCCGGCGTGTGACTTGCGACCGCTTTTCAATCTGGCACTGGAATCAAGATGATGGGATTGTTGTGCGACCTCCCACCAGGGCTTTTAATAGCTTCTGACAGGCAAATCAAAGCGCAAGATGGAAGGCTGCACTAAATGGCAGCGCTTTATTAATTACTGGGCAGGTGGACTGCAGCGAGCCGGAAGTAATGACAGCGTCTCTGAGCCGTGTGAGGTTCCTTTCATATTAAATGAAGCATAATTCTCACTGTATGGGGTGGAAATATGGAGGGGGTTACTTTGGGGAGACTGAACTGTGTGGAAAAAAAAGATCTGGTTCAAAACTGTTCTACTAGGCGACACGGTTGATATAAACAATTACTTCAGCTTTAGGGGATTATGGTATTGGGTGCATATGGAAGATAACGTGCAAGGATTCTGGTGTTCATATGAACTCTATACGTTCCAACCGAGATAGTCATCAATACCAAAGGCAAGCATTCCAACATCAGGCCAATTCTCCATTTCCATTTTTTAAATAATGCTAATCCCTATAGTACATCTGCTCAGGCTAAGCATGCAGTCTTCCTGCTTCCTGCTTCCCATATTGTCACAAGCACTGTGGGTGGTTTAGAAGGCGGCAGTGCATTGGAGAGAACAAAAGCATGAATACACTACCAAGTCCATGCCCACTGTTTATTTCATCCCATCTCAGCTTTTGAAACATCATTGCTTTCTAATGTCTGTGAAGGTTCTTAGTCATCCAGGTCATAGTAAACCATAGGTGCTAAAGAAGGCAACTGGACTTGCTTGCAATCCTTGAAGATGTTTCATCTCTCATCCGAAAGGCTTCTTCAGTTCTGTCTGACTAGTGGGGAGTTCCATTTAGGCCCTGTCCACACGGCAACGGATTCAGGTGAATCTGATAAAATTGTTTATCGTTTCGGCCTGGCGTCCACACGGCACCGGCGTTTTGGGTGCCCCAAAACGAAATCTTTTGAGAACGGGTTCCAGAGTGGAAAAATCTGGCAACGGCGTTGCGAAGTCGTCTGGATGAGTAGAACGGATTTGTTTATGATGACGTCACAACCACATGACTAGAACAAGCAGCACTCTCGCTGTTTTGTATGAACCACTGCATTGCATTCACTTTTGTATACAGCTTTTCTTTTAAATAAACAAGCAACTGAACCATTTCTTGAATTTCTTTTTTTTATTGGATAAGACTGCTTTTCAAAATGTTCACACGCAATATAAAAAGTTATATAAATTATATAAAAATGCTTTTCAAAATGTTCACACACAATAAGAAAATTAAGTTATATAAAACTATGCACACTAATAAAACTAATTTGTGCACACAGAAGGCACAATTTCCTTGCGTAGTCGCAGCCATCTTCTTCTTGTTGTGTGTTTGTTCCTGACAGTGCTTCACACCGGGTAGAAGAAGGGGTTTATGCGCATGCGTCTACTTCTTCTATTGTTCTGGTGTCTCCGATGGAACCGTCTTACAGTGCCCCTAGAGGTGTGGCATGTGTATTGCATCGTTTTCAGCAAGTGTTGCGTTGCCATATGTACCTGATATTTTACTGATCCGTTGCCCATGTGGACGCGATTATTTTTTTTAATAACATCTCGTTGCCGTTGTCATGTGGATGTAGCCTTATTTATCCTCTAGTTGACCAAAAGCAATTCTAAGGAGAGTTGTTGAGGTCACATGGTGTTTCAGACCACCTCCTCTGTTCAGTGATGGTCATTCCAGGTTGACGAAGATGGCTTCTTTTACTCCTCTTTCACCCTTTCAGTCATCCTGTAGGTGTTAGGGTCCCTGCAGGCCAGGTGTGAATGGTGTTAGCAGCCTAGAAGGTCGTTAGGGTGATCTATGGGTCGTTGGCTCTCTCTGCCATCATGTGAGTCATTGAAGTCAGTAGAGTCTTGGTGTGGATGTGTATTCAATTTTCTTGGAACCATGCCAAGGACTGCATTGTAGGTGGCTGATAAGTGGTGTTTCAGACCACCTCCTCTGTTCAGTGATGGTCATTCCAGGTTGACGAAGATGGCTTCTTTTACTCCTCTTTCAAACCACCGGTCTTCTCTGTCTAAAATGCATACATTGCAGTCCTGAAACAAGTGTCTTTTGTTATTGCGATGAAGATAGACTGCAGAGTCCTGGCCTGAGGAATGGGCTCTCCTCGCTGCATTGAATTGCGTACACTACATTGTCCTGTTTGTGTCTGGGTATTCTGTCCTTAAAGTGGACCAGTGTCTGCCTCAGAGTGTTACTGGGTCTGAAGTGTACAGGGATGTTGTGTTTGCTTTCTAATTAGTTTGACCTTGACTCTTCTGGAAAAAATGGAAAAGGAAACAAATAATTCTAAATTTTATTGTCTAAATACAAAAAAGCCAAGTTTTTTTTCTATCAGTGTTTGAGTAGTACTCTTGAGGAGTACTTGTACAGTAAATTAATTTGCTTTCACATAACTCTTCACACAGCTCAGTTTGTATGAATAAGGTTCCTGTACATCCAACAAAACATCCCTCTTCATTTGAATGATAAGGATGAATTCCTTCTGAACTATGATAGACACACTTACCACTCCACATTATGAGCTTTATTACCACCTGTACACCTGCACATTCATGCACAAATCCAATCAGCCAATCATGTGGCAGAAGCGAAATGCCTAAAATGATGCAGAAACAGGTTCAGTCAATGTTCAGATCAAACCTCAGAATGAGGAGATGTGTGATCTCAGTGATTTTGACTGTGGCAGGGATGTTTGAGTATTTTAGGAACTGCTGATCTCCAGTGAGTTTTACAACCCTGATTCCAAAAAAGTTGGGACAAAGTCTCATCTCATCTCATTATCTCTAGCCGCTTTATCCTGTTCTACAGGGTCGCAGGCAAGCTGGAGCCTATCCCAGCTGACTACGGGCGAAAGGCGGGGTACACCCTGGACAAGTCGCCAGGTCATCACAGGGCTGACACATAGACACAGACAACCATTCACACTCACACCTACGGTCAATTTAGAGTCACCAGTTAACCTAACCTGCATGTCTTTGGACTGTGGGGGAAACCGGAGCACCCAGAGGAAACCCACGCGGACACGGGGAGAACATGCAAACTCCACACAGAAAGGCCCTCGCCGGCCACGGGGCTCGAACCCGGAACCTTCTTGCTGTGAGGCGACAGCGCTAACCACTACACCACCGTGCCGCCTGGGACAAAGTACAAATTGTAAATAAAAACGGAATGCAGTGATGTGGAAGTTTCAAAATTCCATATTTTATTCAGAATAGAACATAGATGACATATCAAATGTTTAAACTGAGAAAATGTATCATTTAAAGAGAAAAAATAGGTGATTTTAAATTTCATGACAACAACACATCTCAAAAAAGTTGGGACAAGGCCATGTTTACCACTATGAGACATCCCCTTTTCTCTTTACAACAGTCTGTAAATGTCTGGGGACTGAGGAGACAAGTTGCTCAAGTTTAGGGATAGGAATGTAAACCCATTCTTGTCTAATGTGGGATTCTAGTTGCTCAACTGTCTTAGGTCTTTTTTGTTGTATCTTCTGTTTTATAATGCGCCAAATGTTTTCTATGGGTGAAAGATCTGGACTGCAGTCTAGCCAGTTCAGTACCCGGACCCTTCTTCTACATAGCCATGATGTTGTAATTGATGCAGTATGTGGTTTGGCATTGTCATGTTGGAAAATGCAAGGTCTTCCCTGAAAGAGATGTCGTCTGGATGGGAGCATATGTTGCTCTAGAACCTGGATATACCTTTCAGCATTGATGGTGTCTTTCCAAATGTGCAAGCTGCCCATGCCACACGCACTAATGCAACCCCATACCATCAGAGATGCAGGCTTCTGAACTGAGCGCTGATAACAACTTGGGTCGTCCTTCTCCTCTTTAGTCCGAATGACATGGCGTCCCTGATTTCCATAAAGAACTTCAAATTTTGATTCGTCTGACCACAGAACAGTTTTCCACTTTGCCACAGTCCATTTTAAATGAGCCTTGGCCCAGAGAAGATGTCTGCGCTTCTGGATCATGTTTAGATACGGCTTCTTCTTTGAACTATAGAGTTTTAGCTGGCAACGGCGGATGGCACGGTGAATTGTGTTCACAGATAATGTTCTCTGGAAATATTGCTGAGCCCATTTTGTGATTTCCAATACAGAAGCATGCCTGTATGTGATGCAGTGCCGTCTAAGGGCCTGAAGATCACGGGCGCCCAGTATGGTTTTCCGGCCTTAACCCTTAGGCACAGAGATTCTTCCAGATTCTCTGAATCTTTTGATGATATTATGCACTGTAGATGATGATATGTTCAAACTCTTTGCAATTTTACACTGTCGAACTCCTTTCTGATATTGCTCCACTATTTGTCGGTGCAGAATTAGGGGGATTGGTGATCCTCTTCCCATCTTTACTTCTGAGAGCCGCTGCCACTCCAAGATGCTCTTTTTATACCCAGTCATGTTAATGACCTATTGCCAATTGACCTAATGAGTTACAATTTGGTCCTCCAGCTGTTCCTTTTTTGTACCTTTAACTTTTCCAGCCTCTTATTGCCCCTGTCCCAACTTTTTTGAGATGTGTTGCTGTCATGAAATTTCAAATGAGCCAATATTTGGCATGAAATTTCAAAATGTCTCAATTTCGACATTTGATATGTTGTCTATGTTCTATTGTGAATACAATATCAGTTTTTGAGATTTGTAAATTATTGCATTCCATTTTTATGTACAATTTGTACTTTGCCCCAACTTTTTTGGAATCAGGGTTGTACACACAACAGTCTTGGGAGTTTCCACAGAATGGTGCGTAAAACAAAAAACATCCAGTGAGGAGTAGCTTTGTTGGTGGAAATGTCTTGTTGATGATAGAGGTCAGAGGAGACTGGACAAGAAGGCTAAGCTGATTGAAATAGTCACCCTTTGCAACCATGGTGAGCAGAAAACCATCTCAGAATACACCAACTTGGGCCAAGACCACATCAGGTCCTGTTCCTGTCAGCCAAAACAACAGGATAAGTTATGGAGAAGTTATGGAGAACAAAATAAGTTATGGAGAAGATTGTGCCAAAGAGGTACGCTACCTGGAAAAGCTAAAGAAAAAACTGGCATGACAAAGAAACCATGTCTGCTTCAATCTCCGCTGCCGGGACGAAGGCATCATTCCAGCAAGCCTCTACATAAAAAATCCAATTCCAACAAGAAACGCGGAAAGGACCATCGAAAAAGCGCGAATGACTCTGGTAAGAGAAAGAATTAGATGCACGACAAACAAAATCAACAATTTAAATACAGAAATAGCACAAAGAACACAAGATTTCAAACGCCGGTTCAAACTCAGCAGTGACATGGAAAAAAATATGGAAGAACATCTGAATATAATACAAGAACAAGAGTTCTCAAAAACAAAAACACGCCATATTAAAAAACTAAATAGGCTTATCAACAAGAAACAAAATAAATGCAAGGACAAGCAAATAAATGAAAAATGGATTTGCAACCTGTCTAAACACACACTAACAACAGCAGAACACATTATACTCTCACGGGGACTAAACTATGCCATCACACCAAATAAAATCCCGCATGAAGAATTCATATTGGCTACGGAACTAGCATGCAACATGATACAGGACCAAGGACAGAAGGCCGCATTAAGGAATGAAATAGCAGGCATCCTCACCTCAGCTAAACCGCCACCCAGAAACACAACTAAACAGGAAATGGAAGCCATCAGAACACTCACAAGGAACAAGAAAATAACAATACTACCGGCTGATAAAGGGAGGACCACGGTTATCCTGGACACTATTCAATATGAAAAACAAATGAATGAAATGCTCACGGACCCAAACATATGAAATACTCAAAAAAGACCCGATGGAGGAAAAGAAAAAAAGACTAAAACTATTACTCAAACCGTTAATGGACGACAACAAAATCGATAAACAAACATACAACCACCTCATCCCCACAGCAGACATCACCCCCCGGATATACGGCACACCGAAAATTCATAAACCCGGAGCACCACTAAGACCCATAGTAGACAGTATAGGATCAGTTACCTACAACCTTTCCAAGACACTGGCAGACATAATTAAAGCACTCCTCGGACTCACGGAATACCACTGCAAAAACTCAAAACAACTGGCGAAAGAATGAAAGGAAATCAAGATAAAAAAGGATCTTTGTGATCTTTGTATCACATGACGTCATATCCCTCTTTACAAAAACACCGCTCACAAACACACTCAACATAGTAGAAAACCGGTTAAAAGCAGACAGAACCCTGAAAAAACGTACAAAACTTACAGCACAGGACATAACAAAACTATTACATTTCATTTCCACTTCCACATATTTCCAATTCAGAGGTACAATTTACAGACAAAAAGAGGGATTTGCAATGGGGGACCCGCTATCTGCCACTCTATGCAACTTTTTCATGGAGGATCTGGAAACCTGAGCCATAGAAACAGCACCAGACGACTGCAAACCCATTTTCTGGAAAAGATACCTTGATGACATTCTTGAAATAACCAAAACAGGCCACACACAACAACTCACGGATCATCTAAACTCCATAGACAAGACAGGTAAAATCAAATTCACACATGAAGAGGAAACAGACAAGACAATAGCTTTTTTGGACCTAAAAATACACCACACAGAAGAAGGTAACATTAGAATTACAACATACAGAAAACCTACACACACCGACCAATATCTTCTCTGGACATCTGAACATCCCATCGCACACAAAATGTCAGTAATCAGAACACTATACGACCGAACACAGAACATCACGGAGGAGAAAGACAGACAGGATGAGGAACAACACATCCAACAGGCATTAAAAAACTGCCAATATCCACTGTGGGCAATCCGAAAAGGGAAATTACAGACACAAATAAAGGAAAAAAAACAAACAAACAAGAAAAAACACCGAAAAAACAAACCGGGGCTTTATCACACTACCATACATAAAAGGAGTTACAGAACGCATCCAATGATCCATGAGGAAATACCATATCAACACCCCGGTCAAACCATACAAGAACCTCCGACAGCTGCTAGTTCACCCCAAAGACAAAATAAAACTGGACAATAAATGCAACGTCATCTATGAAATCCCTTGCCGTTCATGTAATAAAGTCTATATTGGTGAAACGGGCAGATGCTTCCATACTCGTAGGAAAGAACACCAAATAGAATGTGAGAAAGAAACAACAAAAAGACTCACAAGATCCGAAAAAGAAAAAGCAAACCAAGAAAACCTAAAATCAGCCATTTCAGACCACTGCAAATGACAAAATCATATAATGAATTGGGAAGAGGCCAGAGTCATTCGTGCTGAAGAAAATAGATACCAGCGTTGGATTTTAGAGGCAGTGGAGATACGCAAGCGGGCGCAGAGGACGATGAACCGGGATGAGGGAGCGTACGCGCTCTCACACACCTGGAGCGCCGTCCTGGGGGAGCGACCTGACAGCAGGAGGCGTGAACTACCTGTCAAATTGGGCGGGACGTTCACGCCTCCGTAGCGTAACATCAGCTGATAAGGCACGTCACCACTCGACATCTGGTGACTGTTTTGAAGAAGGCGGAAGATTCTAGCCGAAACTGTCAACAAGGTAACATCTTAAAAAATCCTTGTCTTAAGAAACGAACTTAAAATAGCTTTAATAGTTAGACATAATGAACTTCCACTACATACAAAACAACAGGAATCAGAGGCTTCACTGGGCAAGGGCTCACCAAAACTGGACAAGTGAAGATTGTAAAAATGTTGCCTGGATTTATTCCTACTACTAGGTATAGAATATATAAAAAGAGTACTGTATATGCCTCATTCAAATGGAAACAAACGTACATACCTAACATGCATAGTATTAATAACATGGACCATTTGTTCAACATTTTTGGAAAGGAATCACCATCTTCAAGACAGACACATTTGAGCTTTCTAGATAACATGACTGCATCCATCCTTCCATCCATTATCTATACTGCTTATCTGTCAGGGTCATGAGGAAAGCTGGAGCCAACCCCAGCTGACTTCAGGCAAGATGCGGGGTTCACTCTGGGTAGGTCACCAATCTTTCGCAAGGTAAACTCAGAGATGGACAACCATTCACCCCAACATTCATACCTATGGGAAATTTAGAGGAGCCAATTGACCTAATCCACCAATCATTGGACTGTTGGAGGAAACCAGAGCACCTGGAGGAAACCCACTTAGGCACGAGGAGAACATTCAAGGTTCAAACCCAGAACCTTCTTGCTGTGAGGTGAAAGTGTTAACCACAGCACCACCTTACCACCCATGACTCCATTACTTCCTTTTTATTTGTCCAATCTGACATTTTTTATGCTTGGTTAAGTTCATGAAGAACTTTAAGGAACATGTAAGTGTAACCAGGGCCATTTTAAACCGATTCAATTGAAGACCCAGTTCAACAGTAGATGTAACACTATTGTACATGTAGCATTTTTTTTTAACAAATATTAGTGAAGAATGCTGGAATGGTGGTTTGAGTAATACAGTCTGACAAAATGGTAATAGTTTTTCTTTCAAAAACAAGCACAGGTCAGACTTTTGTAGTAAAAGTTGAAGCTGCAGAAGCAATTCTCTTCACTAAAGCATCTGTTTCTCTGCATTTTGTTCCATCCTTACCTTTTTTGTCAAACAGAATCCAATTATTTTTGGTAAACGACATATACATAATGAATTAAAGCTAGGAATAACTGTACCTGCATACTAGTGTGCATTTGATTCCACTGCCCCTTCTTGCTGAAGGGAGACACTTTGATCATATGCTGCCCCACTTCAGGCATTTTCCATCGCCTGCCATACAGTAAAGTCCTGCTTCCTGGTTGATTATTGCCTTCTGGAGCGACCGTTCTCTTAAATGTAAACACATATGGTGCAGATTTGTCTCATAAAGGAACACATTCTTTGCTACATAACTGTTTTGGAGTCTGTGTTATCCAGAACTCGGCTCCTCTACAATATTTACGTCTCGAGTTCAGAACTAGCTAGGGAACATTAAGTTCCTTCCTCCAGCTTGGATTCAAGGAGGTTTCAAACCGGTCAAGAACAAGTCATGGTCATTTTTTTCATAAACATATTGCTGTTGCTTTGTGAAGATTTGAGAACTTTTTGTGCCCCGAGTGCCAGGTTAAAATGAGGTGGACAAAAACGCGCAACAGAAGGGTTCATTTTGCTCTACAGCCAAGTCACTTAGAAAATATTTACCTTGAGTAGAGGTGTCAGAGATCCAAAGGTTATGGAAGGCACTTTATAGGTTAACTTCATACCAGACTCTTGAGACTCTAGCATATTCTTCACTTTGTCTCTGTGGAAGATTTTAAGTAAAACCTTACAACAATGGGCAACTGTAGACTGATAAGATTGGACTAAAACACTTGGGGGGCATGTGGAAGTTGTATGGAACCTGCAAATTAATGTAATTTCCCACCTTGGCACTTTCAATATGCAAAGTGGGGAAAAAACAAACAAACATGGGCATCTCCATGAAAGTGTCTTTTGTTTGTTCTGTCAGAGCACGTAAAGCTCAAAAAAACATACGTTAACTACAGTTCGATTCTACTGTCGTGAACTGTAAACATAATCGTGCAATATTTTGGGCTGAAATTGTAGTACAGAAACAACTAATGTTGTAGTCAAGACCACCAAAACCAAGACCAAGTCATGACCGAGACCAAAGTCTATAAGACCAAGACTTTGAGGGATTGAGACCAAGTCAAAAACAAGAACAAGGCAGGGTGAGACCGAGTCAAGACCAGGACCAGACCAGTGGGTGTGAAGGGGTGGGGAGGGGTGACAGCTGTTAACAGGAAGAAAATTTTCAAATTACCAAGAAGTCACATTATTTGGTTGCATTTGAAGCAGAAGATTTTACATCCAATCACAGTAATGATCTCATCTCATCTCATTATCTCTCGCCGGGCGAAAGGCGGGGTACACCCTGGACAAGTCGCCAGGTCATCACAGGGCTGACACATAGACACAGACAACCATTCACACTCACATTCACACCTACGGTCAATTTAGAGTCACCAGTTAACCTAACCTGCATGTCTTTGGACTGTGGGGGAAACCGGAGCACCCGGAGGAAACCCACGCGGACACGGGGAGAACATGCAAACTCCACACAGAAAGGACCTTGTCGGCCACGAGGCTCGAACCCAGATCTTCTTGCTGTGAGGCAACAGCGCTAACCACTACACCACCATGCCGCCCTCACAGTAATGATGTTAACAAAAAAATCAGACAATGCATAAGCTTTATTGAAATCCCCACAGGTGTGGTCCTGACCAGTCTTGAAATAAAATCCTGACTTCTCTATGTTGGAGACCAAGACAAGACCGAGTAAAAATGCAGTCGATTCTGAGACAAGACCGAGACCTTCAAAAAGTGGTCTTGTGACCGGTCTTGAGTACAAGAACAACCTGAAGTACTATAACACAAGAAACAACAGTGGGAGTAGATTAGCAGGAGGCTCGCTAGCTTTTGTTTGTAATCTCTAATGTTGTTGATTACGCTCTCAAAACTGTGATTAGTATAGTCAATGGAAAAGAAAATACTGCTATATTTGAAAAAGGAGTAAAAGAAGCCATCTTCATCAACCTGCAATGACCATCACTGAACAGAGGAGGTGGTCTGAGGCCCTGTCCACACGGCAACGGATTCAGGTGACTCCGATACAATTGCTTATCGTTTAGGCCTGGCGTCCACACGGCACCGGCATTTTGGGTGCCCAAAACGCAGTATTTTTGAGAACGGGTTCCAGAGTGGAAAGATCTGGCAATGTTGCCGTTGTGAAGTCGTCTGGATGAGTAGAACGGATTTGTTTGCGATGACATCACAACCACATGACTGTGAGTGCTTCACGCCGGGTAGAAGTGTAACGAATATCACCAGGAAAAAGCCTTACAGAGCACTAGTGAGAGTGAAACACGAGCTTGGATATTATTATTATTATTATTATTATTATTATGTTCAGTGTTAGTTCACAGTAGTAATGCAAGAAGCAGAATAGTGACAGTAATAGTGAAGAAAAAACATGCAATTGTACAAACACTGCAGCTCTACAGCAAAATATTCATTTATGAAATGGTCTGATTCTTAACACCAGTAGTGCCAATGATCTTCTCATTGCGATGCGAGTTGTCAACAAATCCTATAACTTGGTTCATGAAACGCACTTACAAAATATTTTCACTGTGAATATTTATTGTGTAATGGTGCAATCCCGCCAGCAAAAATAGGGAAAAAAAGGAGCGATCTCACCTCTTCAGATGTTGATTTAAGTCCGACAATACATTCCTCAAAAAGGGCGTAGAGGAGCAAATTAATCCAATTTATTCCGGACCATTAAAGACGCCGCCTTCCGCGTAGAATCATACGTCATCCTCGCCGCCATATTGGATAGGTCAAAGCGGAGAATAAAGATTCATGTGCTGCCTTTAACTGTACCAACAGGTTTACCGTCCAAACGAGATCACATGGGATTACCTTTCACAGGTGAGAAACAAATTAATCCATCAACGTGTAGTATTCAATTTATTCCGGACCATTAAAGACGCCGCCTTCCGCGTAGAATCATACGTCATCCTCGCCGCCATATTGGAGAGGTCAAAGCGGAGAATAAAGATTAGCTGCGTTTAACTGTACCAACAGGTTTGCCGTCCAAACGAGATCACATGGGATTACCTTTCACAGGTGAGACTGGAAAAATACTTTTCATTGTATTTGGTCATTATAATGTAATTTTACAAACAGATTTTCCTGACTTTGTGGCTAATATGAAGTCTCGCGCATTATGCACATGCGTCCTTACTTCTTCTATTGTTCTGGTGTCTCCGACGGGACCGTCTTACAGTGCCCCTAGAGGTGTGGCATGTGTATTGCATCGTTTTCAGCAAGCGTTGCATTGCCATATGGACCTGATATTTTACTGATTGTTGCCCATTTGGACGCGATATATTTTTAAATAACATCTCATTGCCATTGTCGTGTGGATGTAGCCTGAGACACCACATATCAGCCACCTACAATGCAGTCCTTGCCACACTTCCCAGAAAACTGAATACACATCCACACCAAGACTCAGCTGACTTCAATGACTCACATGATGGCAGAGAGATCCAATGACCCACAAATCACCCTAATGACCCTCTAGGCTGCTAACACCATTCACATCTCACCTCCAGTGACACTAACAACCTACAGGATGACTGAGAGGGTCAACGACCCATGTGACCTCAATAACTCTCCTTAGGGTTGCTTTTGGTCCACTCGAGGATAAATACCTGGAACTCCCCACTAGTCAGACAGGACTGAAGAAGCCTTTTGGAAGAAAAGTGAAACATCTTCAAGGAGTTCAAGCAAGTCCAGTTGCCTTCTTTAGCACCTACGGTTTACTGCTATAAACTAATTTAAAATTTGACATTGCTCTGTAAACAGGGAAGGAAATGCAAGTTGAGAAGTCTATCCCAAGTTGACGAGTTGAAGTTTCAATTTGAGGGGGGTGTTTTTGATGGTTTTTGCTGGTTGTCGGCAGGGAATTACAAGTTCCAACTTCACCTCGAAGGCAGCATAATTAAGCTAATACTTGCCACGACAAAAAGTCATTGACCCAATTAAAAAAAAGGTTTATACTATCTTGCATTTCCACAGCATTTCCAATTATATAACCAGATACACCTCACCACCTCAGTCAGTCACCTTTTACCTGAAGGATAGTTTACATGCAAACAACAGCATAGGTGTGTGACACATTAGCATGTCATGGCATCGCTATCCTAAATAGAATTGCATCGGAAAACTAAGATTTCTTAATTAACCCAAAAACCCTTGGGGAAGCCATGTTTTCTCATATAAGTTTGGGAAACTCAGCCATGATTAGTTCTGGAGCTGTCACTGAAAGAAAAGGAGCAGGATCCAGTGTTGTTATTCTTTATTTAGACTACTGGTGCTGCCTGTCGACAATAAAATGCTACATATTGTATCAAGTCAAGCCCAAACATCACATGTACCTCTTCCCCAACCCATGCAATGTTTGGGCAAGTTATTTGTTTCCTTGGTCATCCATATCTTGGCATGGCTATGGCTAAAAATATCTTCTCAGAAATCAGAACAGATCAGATCATTAGCATTTTAATGCCTGAGAGAAATTAGCACTCCATCTGGAGCTGAATCCTGCTAATGCTTCTTTGAATCCACTGGGAGAAATTCTTCAGACAAAAATCCAGATCCAGGATTCCATCCAATCACAAATTAGTTTTAGTTTAGATTTACGTCAGATTTGTAGTATGTCATATTACTTGCTGCTGCTATTCACCTCATTAACATTCCTGAACAAAAATTAATGGTCTGTGATCATCAGGACAACTACTTGGCTGACTGGAAAAAGAACAAGCAGCTAGCGTGAACGCTAAACTATGATGACTCAGCATATTCTTAGCTATTTCCCTGAATTTCTCTCTGAAAAAGGCAGCAAGCGAGATTGTTTGTACATGATCAGCTCTCTATCGCTGATATATTTAGCTTGCAGTGCTTCATGGTAGGCCTGTTTAACAAGTCAGGGCGTAGAGCAATTTATTATGCTTTGGTCACACAGACCAAAGCTTTGCTGATGGAAGCAAGGCCTATTTTGAAAGTCAGCCAAATGACAGCTTTCCCTATTACCAATGACTGCTTTTAATATCCCACCATTTGTTTTTTGAGTTAGGAAGATCTCATACTCGAACACTGCTGTCTGACCATGGGTTTTATTACTATGCTGGAATGATGATGTGGACAAATAGAGATTAATGCACTGGTTCCAGGACCTTACATCAAATCAGTCAAGCTGCTTAACTGTCTGGAGTCACACTTTCCATACTGTCTATGACAAATAGTGTAAAGTTAATACCCATGTTTTTTGGGAACTTTGAAAAAAAAAATTCCTCCAGGGTGAAGCTCCTTCATAAAGTTGGTTTAGAAGAGGATTCAAAGGAATACTTCATCAGGAATACAGTTAAGAATTTCAGAACTTTTCTTAGTCAGGACATGAATCTAAATGTGGGATTTTTCAGATGTTCGTTATGCCTTTGTTATTATTCCAAAATTGTAAAAAAAATAGTAAAAATTAAGAAAAATGAGCAACTATAACCAAGAGATAAGAACATCATCATCATCATAATACATGGACATTTATTTCATTTTTACCTCTGTCAACCTTGTTGAAGGAGGTTATGTTTTTGCCTACATTTGCTTGCCTTTTCCCAACATAACTCAAAATGTAGCAAATGGATTTGGATGAAATTTGGTGAAAAGGTGGGCCATGGGCCAAGGAATAATTCTTTAGATTTTGATGCAAATTTGGATATATATGTGGATCCAGGATCTAGATATATATGTGGAGCCAGGATTTTTTTTTTTTTTTACTTTTCCCAAAGTAACTCAAAGTAATGAATGTATTTAGATGAAATTTGGTGGGAAGGTGGGCCATGGGCCAAGGAATAATTCTTTAGATTTTGATGCAAATCTTGGTATGTATGTGGATCCAGGATCTAGATATGTATGCAGATCCAGGATTTTTTTTTTTTGTCTGTTCCCAATGTAACTCAAAAAGTAGTGAATAGATTTGGATGAAATTTGGTGGCGAGGTGAGCCATGGGCCAAGGAATAATTCTTTATATTTTTATCCAAATCCAGATATGTATGTGGATCCAGGATCCAGTTATGTATGCAGATCCAGGATTTTTTTGTCTGTTTCCAGTGTAACTCAAACAGTCGTGAATGAATTTGGATGAAATTTAGTGCAAACATAGGCCATGGGCCAAGGAATAAGTCTTTATATTTTGATCTAAATCTGGATATATACGTGGATCCAGGATCTAGATATGTATGCGGATCCAGGGTGGGTTTTTTTTGTCTGTTCCCAATGTAACTCAAAAAGTAGTGAATGGATTTTGATGAAATATGGTGTTCAGCTTTAGTATTATCCTAGGTTCAAGTGCTTTGAGTTTGATGATATGTGGCTTGGTGGAGATATGCACTCTACCAAGTGAGTGCCCTTTTAGTTAATATCTGTTATTTTTGTCAAAAGTCCACCTGGGGAATCCTTATGGTGAACCCTAACACCAGGTCCAAAGCCCATATGATGTAGGAGGGTTGTGCATAAGGCTAGCTACCTCACCATATTAAAAAAAAAAAACAGCAACAAAAAACCCTCATTGCTATAGAAACTGAAGCAGCTACCAATGTTTTAAGGCCCAAGACAAGGACAAATGAAGATCAGCTGGAGAAGCCTTATGCACTGATCAAGTATGAAGAGGATTAAGTAAGTAAGTAAGGAAGTAAGTAAGTAAGTATTTCTGTTGAACCCTTTGGAATAGGCTGACTGATGATGAAGCCAGCTTTAACATATTATGGAACTGAAAAAGGAATGGATAAAAAATAATGAAAGTTTGGATACGTATAAGACAATTAGGATAGGGAATATGACAAAAGTATTGAGACATTTTCATGATACATATGAATCATAATATAGATATACATATATATACATACATACAGTACCAGTTAAAAGTTTGTACACCTCTACTTATTCATTGTTTTTTTCTGTATTTTGACTATTTTCTACAATACCGAAGACATCAAAACTATAAAATAACAAATGGAATATACTGTATATGGAATTATGTGGTAAACAAGAAAGTGTTAAACCCCCCCAAAATATTTCATATTTTATATTCTACAAAGTAACCACTGTCTACCTTGTTGACACTTTACACACTATTGGCAGTATTTTAACCAGCTTCATGAACCAGCCTCGTCAAAAGTTAATTAGCGGATGAGTTTCTTGCCTTCTTAATGCATTTGAGATCAAACAGTAAATAGTAAGCAATAAAAATACCTTTAATAATAAATAGCTCTATTCGACAACTGTTGTGATCCACACATATTATGTCAAGGACCGTTCAATGAAGTAAAGAGAAATGATATCCATCATTATTTTAAGACATGAAGTGACTTTTTTAATTAATAAAAATAAAGAAAAAACATTAAATTAGAAGGTGTGTCCAAACTTTTCATTAGTCTGTCTAACACATACTATATTACAATGTAAAAATATTACAAACCGGTTCTTTAAAAGAACCTATATTGACCTTATTATCGGAACAAATTTATAATAAATCACTTGCATAAATGTGTGGTTGCCTTCAGATGGTTCCATTGACATTTTCAACTCTATAAAGTTCTGAAAACGACAGACTGTCCTGAACAGCGCTAGCATTTTCAATTCTATTTATCTCCAAAAGAAGGGAGAAAAGTTCAAGATTGAAAGATTTTATTCCGGCTGTGGCACCAGAGCATCATGGATAGTTTGTACAGTATTTTGACAGCCGGTATCTGATTTGATTAGGATTAGATCAGCTTCGCTATGCAACATCTTGATCCACCTTGTGAGGAAATTACACTTAGCTAGCAAGCATGTAAACATCTTCAGACAACATGATCTTTGGAGGAAGATAGCTTCAGAAAAAAAAGCAAACAGATTTTTCGTCTTTTTTCATCCTGCAGCCATGATGACATGCGATGGGCATTTTCTGAAACACCACGCAATTATGTTACAAGACAAATCTATTTATAGTCACTCAACTTGATTAGCTTGTCTGGCCATAAGGTCAATGAGCTATTGTGTCCATTGTCCACAATTCAGTTAAATCGTATCTCCTCCATCAATTATCCATGGATTTCTGTTACGATTGTTTCGTTTGAAAGAACTCACCACTTCTCACAAAACTTGGTTGTTGTTTTGTCAAAGTTATTGCTAACAAGTTCATGATTAGGGCAAATTAATTAATTTTCCAGGCCTCTCACTAGAATTTTTCTCATCCCATTACAGTCCTGATCGATGTTTTGGATAGATCTTCCCTTGAGGAACAAAACTTGGTCGTTTGTTTGTTCATTTTCCTGTTGTAAACAATTCGTTTACAACTTTGTTTATTTTCAGTTAAATTGTATCTCTTTCCTCAGTTCTGAACGGATTTCAGTTCTGATTGTTTTGTTTGAAAGAACTAGTCATTCTGTACAACACTTGTCATTGTATTGTCAAATTTTTGCTAACGAACTGCTAATTAGGTCAACTTAATGAGTTTTCTGAATCTTCATTAGAATTTTATCTCCTCTCTGATTTCTCATCCGATTTCAGTTCTGATCGATGTTTTGGGTAGATCTTCCTTTGAGGAACAAAACTTGGTCATTTTCTTGTTAATTTTCTTGTTGTAAAGAATTTGTTTATAACTTTATTTATTTTCAGTTCAATTGTGTCTCTTCCCTCCCTCAGTTCTCACTGGATTTCAGTTCTGGGGTGGGTTTCCCAAAAGCATTGTAGCACAAAGATCATCATTAAATGGGAGCACGAGCATCACAATGAACACTTTCTCTCCTAGTTAAGATGCTCTTAGTGTTAAGAGGCTTTTGGGAAACCCAGCACAGATTGTTTTATTTGAAAGAACTAGACCTTCTGCACAAATGGTCATTGTATTGTCAATTTTTTGTAAACAAATTCATAATTAGGTCAACTTAACACATTCTCTTCTGACTAGAATTGTATCTCCTCTCTCATTTATCATGTAAATTCAGTTCTGATAGATGTTTGAGGTAGATCTTGCCTCGGGGAGCAAAATTTAGTCCTTTGTTGATTTTCCTGTTGTAAACAGTTTGTCGTGGAGGTTGGTCCTCTCTCACATTGTCACCATTTCAGTTCTGTTTGATGTTTTGGTAGTCATGGGTGTTTTGATGGCAGGCCAGATCATCTACTACGTCCTTGACGTTCTGGTTTCTATTTCATTCTGTCTTACAGGATATAATAAAAATTCTCAGTGTTTTTACTTCTTAAAAAAAATCACTTCCAACTGTATGACTTATAAGACAATAGGATATGAACTCAAAGCAAATTACAAAGAAAATTTGTATTACTGATAAAAAAAAACCTAAAAAACTTAACAGTAGAAGATATGATATCAATTTCCAAAGATTTTAGATTCAGGGAATTTCTGGACAGTTCTTTCTTTTTTGGAATACAAAATAAATAAATAAAACAAACAAACACACACACGGAAATTATAAAGAAGCTGAAGAGTTTGGTGTGACCAAGAGACGTTATTCCGAGCTGCTACCGTAAGTCTGACTTTGCCCACGGAATGTTAGATTTCCTCTTTCATGGAATTATTTTTAGGACTCTAATTTGCACCCTGGGTGTTTTTTTTTCTTTTTTTTCGTAGCTGACCTTTTCATGCATTTTCATATTACAGTCAAGCAATTTGTTTAGCAGGAAAATGTCTCGCTCTCATTGCTAGATTGGGCTCTTTACCATGTCTGTGATCATTTCTTAATATATATAGTAGGGGAGGGAAATGATTGCTTTGAAATTTAGGGTTTCTAAAGAGGTTTCCAGCTAAATATAGACATAAATCTGACAGCTTGAAGACTAGCCAGCTTGGTAGCTCTCCCCTACATTATATTCCACCCACTAAGAAAACAAAGCATTAGCACTTCTTTTTCACGTAATGCTCTGAAGATTGCAATGGCAGGATGTTTCATCAAACAAAATCATACAAAAAGGATCTCTGGATCATCTTCTCCCCCCTCAGGAATTGATATTGCACTTAATCTCAGGAATTGTGGGCTTCTGTATCCCAATTGACCGAAGCAACAAAAATGGCACTTACGTGTGCTCATCAAGTTGCATGAAATATTGCTTTTGCATGCATATGCAACACCGCCACCCATGTTATGAATAAACACGGTTCCATAACACGGTTCCAGCGGTGATTGCTGTGTGTTGAAAATCATGAATTAAACATTTCATGGTCCGTCAGGGTCTGAAGGAGGGGACACGTCTAAACGCTTGCACATTCTCTAATTGCTCATGTAAGACAAACAGAATAATGCAAAAGGCGTAGGACGACGTCCTGAGGAGAGACAGAGCAGGCCCGCTGACAGCTGAACGAATTGGTATTGAGTGGATTTTCGGGTGAAAAGCTGCTGTAAATTCCAGGGCCAGGCGTGCAAAGAGCTCATTTTTATTTTTGGCTTTCCCCCGAGGAGCCTCAATAGATGCAATTTAAACACAAAAACTCCAGGACGCCTAAGCAAGTGAACGCAACAGCAGGCCAGATAAACTCTCTTTTGTCCAAGAAATGAATGGGAAAGTTTGATTGAAGCGCAAAAGCTAAAAGGTGCTGCTTCCCGTCTTTCAAACATTTTTCAGATTATTTTTTTCTTCTATTTTTCTAAAATTGAATAGCACCAACATGTCAATGAACGCACTGTAATACACAAAACAGACAATATGTGATAATTAACATGCAGAATCCTGACTATTAAGTATTCAGTCACTTGCATAGATATTCCGCATTTTGTTGTGTTACAACTTGGAATTGACATGACTGGGATTACATGATAGTAATCGAAACAAAATAGTTCATAGTACTAAAGTGGAGGGAAACATTGCAAAAGGTTGGAAAGTTATTTACAAATCATGGCATGTAATGATATATCATGTGATGATAAATCACAAGACAAATTTATTGACAATTTGAATTAATGAAATGAAAAATGAACCACGGTTATTATCAGGCTGTATAATCTCTTTTGTTTTTCTGAGCAATAATTGCATTGTTTAGACAGCAGAGGGATAATGTACAATAGCAGGAATGCATGACTTCATTACAAGCTGAAGTAACACAACTCTAATGCCGTGAAAACACACACACACAAAAAAAATCTAAAATGCGAAAGAGCTGTTGCGTGACTGACTGTACAAATAGATTCAACAAGAAATCAGAACCCTCTTTTGACAGAGTGCTGAAAGTGAAAGAAAAGAGAAGCAAATGGAGGTAATGTCCATAAATTTATTAAGAAAAGATCGATTTGTTATTAACTTTATTCCTTTTATTAAAAATTTATATTTTAGTTCTTATATTGTACTCCAACCTTCACAAATTTGGGTAAATAATTATTGTTGGTTGTTAAGAAAATTAACTGGTCTCACTGAATTCAGAATTGAATGCAGAACAACATACTTTTTACAGAATTAAAATATGTTTATCCGTTCTTGAGATATTACAAATCAAAGATTGAAAAAACGGCTTAATTTTTCGAAAACTGACGTAATATTCTGTATGAGGATCACATAGTCCAAGATGGGCTTCATTAACCAATGAGATCAAATGTTTTTTCTTAATAACTTTTTTTATTTTTCAAGATATTTGCATGGAAATTGGCAGGCACATAGATGGTTGTAGACTGAATACAAAGTTTTAAAAAATTAATAAAAACAAATTTTGCAAATTAAGGTTTAATTAGTATTAATTATGCTAATTAGGTTAAAACGTTAAATCGGTACACTTTCTTCTTCAAAGTTTCACCAGATGGCTTTATTTATGCATTATAAAGCTGATCTTAACTCTCATTTAGACATCACAAAGGAGGAGGAATCAATGTTAATTATAAAATATGCATAAATAAGCACTGAATGTCATTCACATCTACCTTCCTCTATCAAAATAAAAAAGTAACAAAAGATTATTTCTAATACCCTCTTTATGCTCTGCAGGCCTCTGGATTTCTCAAAAGTAGGGCCATCTAGTGTTTATATTAAAGAATATAAATTATTATTTCAGGCGGCACGGTGGTGTAGTGGTTAGCGCTGTCGCCTCACAGCAAGAAGGTCCTGGGTTCGAGCCCCGGGGCCGGCGAGGGCCTTTCTGTGCGGAGTTTGCATGTTCTCCCCGTGTCCGCGTGGGTTTCCTCCGGGTGCTCCGGTTTCCCCCACAGTCCAAAGACATGCAGGTTAGGTTAACTGGTGACTCTAAATTGACCGTGAGTGTGAATGGTTGTCTGTGTCTATGTGTCAGCCCTGTGATGACCTGGCGACTTGTCCAGGGTGTACCCCGCCTTTCGCCCGTAGTCAGCTGGGATAGGCTCCAGCTTGCCTGCGACCCTGTAGAAGGATAAAGCGGCTAGAGATAATGAATGAATGAATGAATGAAATTATTATTTCGAATAATATTCACAGCTTTCAAGGCGAACCTCGAAAAAACTGTGTGAGCCATATCCAATTAACAATTCCATTTAATTGAATTGAAAGTGACACTTGTGTTTCTGACTTCTGTTTTTTTTAAATATCATTCTGAGCAAATATCTCAATATTTTTCATCAAAACAGCTACAGTTATATTCTAAAATAGTTATTTTTTACATGAATCAGTTTGATTTGTAAAAAAAAAAAAAAAGTAGGTAAAGCTATGAAAACTCACTTCAAAGTCTCCAGTGAATCATAACATCAAAACTAGCTGATGGAAAATTTTGCTGAATACTTCATCAGAAACAGTGAGAGCGAGAGAACATCCCTATAAAAGTTATCTGATTCATATTCACGAGTAATCCAGTCAGAAACTGATCAGAAGAGAGAGATCCTGAGCGCTTTCCTGTGACTCAAAAAGAAAAGCACCAGCAGTTTCCTGATGTCACGTGAGCAGAGTGTACTCTGTTGTACCAACTCCAACATGCCATTACTCCCAAAGTACTGTACAGATCTTAACAAGGTAGATTTCTTTGGAAAGCAGAGATTATAAGCTTTTTAATGATAGTATTCACGATAGAAAATATTCACGGTTAAGCAATGACAGATTTGGAAACTTAGATGAGTGTCTGCATGCACACTTTTCACAGCACTGATATGCCTAATATTGGTAATATTTTTTTCTTTTTTTTTTCAAAAATATTTTCGGAAAATTGTATTGTGAACCCAATATTGTGAATGGAATCGAATCATGGATTGGGTAAATCCCATTACATGCCGACAAATAACAAATCCAACCAGTTGTGTGCAATGATAGTGTCATGTGATATATCATCAATATACTGTAAATGCACCTTTTAATGGAAGGCTTAAGGTGTCAGTCATAGTTTGTTTATTAAAAATGATCCCAAACTTCCTGGAGTGCACCATTAATGAAAAATAAATAAATAAATAAATAAATAAAATGGCACAATGACGACACTCTATCTCTAGAAGACCATCCACCAAAAAGACAGTGGCTGGTTAAAAACTGAATTAATCAGATTAGTAACCAAAAGGCTACCACCACCATGCTTCACTGTGTGGATTTCAATTCAGTGCTGTAATACTACAGAATGTGGTAAAGACCAAGGGGGTAAAAACTACTTAGCAGCAAATGCACAGACCCAATACAACAGACCCAATCCTGTTTTCATGTGCAGTGCTTTACAACTCAAGGCGACACCGTTTCATCGACACCTTGCAGGAATAAGAAGCAGCACAACCTATTCTTGTTTAATCAGTTTCGGATAGGACTGTCACATAACATTAGAGTAGATCTACACCTCCTACTGAACCACACTGATCACAGAGATTAATCTCGGAGAATGCAAAGCACACTGTATTATGAAGCAGTCACTTGGTTCTTTAAAATTGGAACCTGTATCATCAAGGAGATAGGGTGGTTGGATGTCATGTTGGTGTAGAATCTTTTATTTTTCTTTTCATTGCAAATTTTTCCAAAATTAACAAGAGTCAAAGCACAAGCATGTATCGTCAACAAAGCAATATACAGTACCAATTGAAAGTTTGGACACACTTGCAATGCTATGAAAAATTATCTTCCCCCCTGCTGATTTCTTCCATTTTTGCTCATTTGTCACATTTAAATGTTTTAGGTCATCCAACAAAGTCTAATCTATACAATAAGCAGCAAAGTTTGTTTGTTTGTTTGTTTGTCTGTCTTGAACTAACATTGTCATTTCTCGACAGATTTTCACCAAATTTGGCAAGCAGGTCTGGGGATGACCTGGAATTTTGCAAATAAAAACAAAATTCATGTATGGGCCCCAGGAAAGTCCCTGGGGGGCACAACATCCACCCACGTCCTCCCTCAATGCCTTTCATGTTACATTTATCAACACAAACTCTTGACAGATCTTCACTAAACTTGGCACATAGGTACAGGAGATAGCCACAATTTGGCAGAACTCAGAAATTCCATATATGGGCCCCAGGGGCTCCTCGGTGGGCCCCTGGGTGGTGGATGTTTGGATTTTTGTTTGTCTTGGGTTAACATCACCATTTCTCAATGGATCTTCACCAAATTTGACATGGAAGTTTGGGGGCAACCCAGAATTTTGCAAAACCCAGGCAATGCCAGGTAACCTGCTAGTATAAGATAAAGACAATATAAGTAAACACAAAATGCAGCTTTGAAATGATCACTCCATAGATTAACAGTGAAGGGTTAATCAAAACCTGCATCACCCATGTGAAAAAGGAATTGCCCCCTTAAGCCTAATAACTGGTTGCCCCACCCTTGCCAGCAACAACTGCAATTAAACATTTGCAATAACTTACAATCAGTCTTTTACATCACTTTGGAGGAATTTTTGCCCATTCGTCTTTGCAGAATTGTTTCAATTCAGCTACATTGGAGGATTTATGAGCATGAACTACCTGTTTAAGGTCTTGCCACAGCATCTCAATTGGATTCAAGTCAGGACTTTGACTAGGCCACTCCAAAACCTTAATTTTATTTCTTTTGAGCCACTCAGAGGTGGACTTGCTTGTGTGCTTCGGATCATTGTCCTGCTGCAGAACCCAGCTGCACTTGATTTTTAGTTGACAAACTGATGGGTGGACATTCTCCTTCAGGATTTTCTGGTAGACAGCAGAATTCATGGTTTCATCAATTATGGCAAGTTGCCCAGGTCCTGAAGCAGAAAGGCAGCCCCAGACCATCACACTACCATCACCGTGTTTGACTGTTGGTATGATGTTCTTATTTTGGAATACTGTGTTAGCCTTATGCCAGATGTACCAGAACCCATGTCTTCCAAAAGTTCTATTTTTGACTCAACAGTCCACAGAATATTATCCCAAAAGTCTTGGGGGTCATCAAGATGCTTTTTGGCAAATGTGAGACGAGCCTTTGTGTTCTTTTTGGTCAGCAGTGGTTGGTTTGTGTCTTGCAACTCTCCCATGGGTGCCATTTTTACCCAGTGCCTTCCTTATTGTAGAATCATGAACACTGACCTTAACTGAGGCAAGTGAGGCCTGCAGTTCTTTAGATGTTCATCGGGGTTCTTTTGTGACCTCCTGGATCAGTTGTCGAAGCATTCTTGGTTGAATTTTGGAAGGCCAGCCACTCCTGGAAAGGTTCACCACTGTTCCAAGTCTTTTCCATTTGTAGATAATGGCTCTCACTGTGGTTCACTGGAGTCCTAGAGCCTTGGCAATAGCTTTGTAACCCTTTCCAGACTGATAGATTTCAATTATGTGGTTGTGCATCTGTTCTTGTAACTCTTTACTTTGGAGCATCTTTTTAAGATCTATTAGCTTAATTCACATCACCAGCCTATTTATGCGATATTCAGATTGAACAGGTCTGGCAGTAATCATGTCTGGGTGTGGCTAGTGAAATTGAACCCAATTCTCAATTAAAGTTAGTGAATTGTTTGATTGGTTGAGGGGGTAATTACTTTTTCACATCAGGCCAGGTAGGGTTGAATAACTTTTTTCCATCAACAAATGAAATCATCATTTGAAAACTGCATTTTATATTTACTTGGGCTCTCTTTGTGGCATATTAAAATGAGTTTGATGACATGAAACATTTAAGTGTGACAAATATACAAAAATAAAGCAAATCAGGAAGGGGCAAATACTTTTTCACAGCACTATACTCTTGACTATGAATACATAGGAACAATTCATATACAAGTAGGCTGAGGTCAAAAGAACAACAGAATACAAAGTAGGCTAGCAAACAAGTGTAGTAGGATACAAAGAACTAAGCCAAACAGTAACGTCAGGTAGAATGTACACAAAAATGAGACAAACAAGACACAGACCCAAAGAAAGAGTGGCAGAATTTCATCCCATGGGTTGGTTTGTAAATAGGGGCACATATTTCACTGATCTCATCCCTTGCAAATATTTAAAACGGAGAATTTGAATGTGTGTACATCTTGTGCCATAAAGGAATGTGACTGCAAATAAAATATTTATCACAAATCACCACACTGTTGGATTCTTGACTCTGATTGGTCAGTAGATATTGAATCATTTTCTATCATGTGGCTTGGACAAATGTTTGGCTCTGAGGCATAATTGCAAGTCTATATTAATTATTACCGTATCGTAACTCTACTTCATATCTGGCTCCATCACACTACTGCATCATTGATTATTTTCCCCATCACAGCATGCTCAATCATGTTTTGTTTCCTACTTATCTAATGAGACAGTCACCATTTGTTTGGTGAGGATGAAGGCTCACAGTGCTGAATATTGTGTAAATACTGGTGTAGTATCAGTTAACCTTCCCAACCATAAAACCTCTGACTGCACAATTATTCTGCTCAGTTTCCCCCAGTGTGCTCTATCTTTTATAACACATGAAGCGAATTACATTCCACAGCTTTTTTCTGGACAATCCATTTTTTCTGCCTGCTGGAAGATGGGTGGGAAAAGTTGGCGTTTTCCGAACATACCTTGAAAATGATAAACTAGCTTGCTGGCATTAAGGCAACTCTGTGCTGCCATCTGCCAAGTGTGATTGTGCTCAACCAGCAAGGCCATTTCCATGAGAAAACTCATTTTCAGACTCTTAATTATTTTTTCATTATGGTGCTCTTTGGCGAAGCAGATTGGAATTGAAGAGTAATTGTCAAGCCGGGAAGGAGTCCGGTATCAACCTTGACAAGCCGTGAAAAAAAGGGAGGGAGGGTCAATCTTAAGCCTTTTTAGGAAGCTATTTAGCACCTGATCACTAAGTGACACTCCCTCACACAGGCGTGATATTCCAAGCAAGTATCCATGGTAATTGATTAAAGAAAGAGTCCTCATAGAAAGTCTCAAGGTCTCAAAAAACAGAGTTGCTAAAAATGAGAATATTATAACATGCACTATTATCCCTTGGGGTGGCACGGTGATGTAGTGGTTAGCACTGTCGCCTCACAGCAAGAAGGTTCTGGGTTCGAACCCAGTGGCCAACAGAGGCCTTTCTGTGTGGAGTTTGCATGTTCTCCCCATGTCTGCATGGGTTTCCTCTGGGTGCTCTGGTTTCTCCCACAGTTCAAAGACATGCAGGTTAGGCTAATTGGTGGCTCCAAATTGACCATAGGTGTGAATGTGAGTGTAAATGGTTGTTTGTGTCTATGTGTCAGCCCTGCGATGATTTGGCGACTTGTCCAGGGTGTACCCTGCCTCTCGCCCATAGTCAGCTGGGATAGGTTTTAGCTTGCCCGTGACCCTGCACAGGATAAGTGGTTATGGATGATGGCTGGACTATTGTCCCCTAGAGCTTCAACTTCAGTCAACCAAACTTGGCACAAAGATGCTAAACAAACCTGATCTCTTGCTAGATCACTTGGCAGTTTTATTTCATGACACAAATCATAGTAATTTTTCAGTTGGAAACTGAAGTCAATTGCATTGTGGGTCTTCACATGGTCATTCGCCAAGAGAATGGTACCAAAGAATATATTCCAAGATAATGACTAGTATGAAGTGTTCAGATTCAACGTATTCCAGAGTTCTAGACAGGTCTTAAAATGGCCATCATTAACATGTGTTTATTAAAAGGTCGTAAAAGCTGCCTACTCACTCAGACTGATTTTTGCACTGAGTTCGAATTGCATTGAATTCTACCTGTTGGGATACTTTTACCTGGTCAATTCAAAGACAATGTATCCATGATTGGCTAGTGTCACTTGTGATTGACAGGGGAGATACAGTATGCCACCCATCCCTCCCTGAGAGTATGGCCAATTTTGTTCTCTTGGGCTCGCAGCCACAGATGGCATCATTGGGATTTGAACTCGTGATCTCTGGATGATAAAGCTTTTCTGTTGTGCCACTTGGGAGCCAAAGATTTTACTGATAAGCAATTTGATCCTGGTTGTTGCTCCATTAGCACAATACAATTTGGCAGTAAACTAAATAAATGATACATGAAAAAAGATGGGGGGAAGTGCAAAAAAGACAATTATATAAAATTATACAGTGTTTATAAGATGCAATTTTTGAGTTACAGAAACTTACTATATAGAGTCAGAAAATATTTCAGTAGTAACATATTGTGTGTGTGTGTGTGTGTGTGTGTGTGTGTGTGTGTGCTGAGGGAATTTGACTAGTCGAGTGTTGAGCAAGGTTACAGCTTGGGGGAAGAAACTATGCCTCTGTCAAGAAGTTTTTGCTATTTTTTCCCCTGACCCTTAGCACCGGATCGCCTTAAGGTTGTGTGCTATCGCCCATGCACTACTCTCTCTACTCCAATAACTGCACTTTCAAAGACCCCACTGTAAAAATGATTTCCCCTGAAGATAAAGGCTGAAAAAAGGGGTGAAGAAGGTGGAAGGGGTTGATAACTTGGCCTGCTCTCATTTAGCTCTGTTGGAGTAAATGTAAGTGAGGAAGTAGCAGGTCATATCCAGTGATCTTTTCTAAACATTGAACGGTTAGTTTGAGGTTGTACGGTATGGCTCGCCACCCAACAGGAGAAGGCTAGACACTACTGAACAATCCAAGTATAGACTGAAAATGGCAGGGTTGACACATGCCACCAGTTCTGGCAATTAAATTTCTTCATAATATCTTTTGGTCAGTATGTCAGCCTGTAATTGCTATTTAAGGTCTCAGGGAATTCTTCCATCTATCCATCCATTATCCGTAACCGCTTATCCTGTGCAGGGTCACGGGCAAGCTGGAGCCTATCCCAGCTGACTATGAGTGAGAAACGGGGTACACCCTGGACAAGTCACCAGGTCATCGCAGGGCTGACACATACACTCACTTTCACACCTATGGCCAATTTTGAGCCAACAATTAGCTTAACCCGCATGTCTTTGGACTGTGGGAGAAACCGGAGCACCCAGAGGAAACCCATGCAGACACGGGGAGAACATGCAAACTCCACACAGAAAGGCCTCTGTCAGCCACTGGGCTCGAACCCAGAACCTTCTTGCTGTGAAGTGACAGTGCTAACCACAACACCACCATGCCGCCCAGGGAATTGTTCCAAAGAACTGAATGGCTCTAATGAATCCACTGTTGAGCAATCAGGGGAGTGGTTAAAGTGGCCATTCATTCTTTCATCTTCAGCAACATTTTAATCCTGGTCAGCGTATTCCAGGAACACTAGGTGCAAGGCATCACAGAGTGAGGTGGGAGGTGAGTGGTCAGGTAAAGGCTGAACCAGGACTTGATCTGCTCCACCACTTGTCTTTATGCTGATTCATTACCATAATGGATGGAACCAATGGCTCTTGCACAATGAGCAAACTTAAGAACTTTTCCCATGAGGGTCTTTGAAGGCAACCAGTGTCGTGAAAGTTGACCCACACAAACACACACTGCCATGAAGAAATCCAGTGCCAAAGGTCAGAGAATCTGAAGAGTGCTTAGCCAGGAAGTCTGTGGTACTTTACCAAGGAAAGAAAGTCAGAGTGAAAGCTGTAAAGAAAGTTCCATGTTGTTCAACCTGCACTAGGACATGACCTGGTACTCCACTTGCCTGTATGCAGACTTGTTACCTTTTCAAAGGTGACCAAAGGCTCTTAAATCATCAGTAAACATCAGGATTTTTAAACTGGGGTCTTTAAAGGGTACAGTCACTCGTGCAAAATAACAAACAAACTTGATGTTATCCAGTACTAAGGCCCAGAGATCCAGGGGTGTGCTTAGCCAGGAAATCTGTGATACACCATGGCTCACTGGGAATTTAGTGTGCATCAGTAATGTTTGCGGTATCATCTATAGACCTGTTGAGCTTGCTGGATCAATCCAGGAACCCAGGTCCCCATTTTGTAAGGATGCTACAACTGTAATTTTGCAGTACATACTTCTATGAAGTACACATCTAAGCATTCTGAAGTTGCCAAATTGCTCACATGATTGAACAGAGTGATGCAAGTAGTGCAGGATGGCATTGTGAGGAAGAAAAGAAAGCCAGAAATACCTGTCGAGAAAGACATTTGTCACATCGTTGTCCATTTCACTCATCCATATCTGATAATAGCCTTGTCACTTTTACAGGTGCTTTGGCTCTCCTATGGCTGTAAAGATGGATATGTTCAGGGATCCTGCTGTTAGGATTATGATTTCTTTTTTTGCTGTTATCAAAAGAACAAAAGAAAAAAAATCCCTCCAAAGGTGAAATGTGGTTTTCTGTAGCACTGATCAATAAACCTCCATCAGAGAAGACTCAGGTAGAAGACATATAGAGGAGAAAAAGGTATGCTCTCCTACCCATGCCTTCGCGAGCTGAAAGTGTTTGGGTGGAGGTTATGAAAACAGTGGTATTACATCATTTTTGGTGGCATTCCCTCACTCATGGAAGGAAAGTCGCCTTAAAGTCACCTTAAATTGTTTTCTTTTCTTTCAGTGCTTGATATTAGTTCAAACATCCTTCGAATGACTTGTAAGAGATCGTGATGAAAAACGAACCTGTCTCTGTTCAGCTTCAAATATGGCTTCTTTTAAAAAGGATTTATCTTTGGATAAAACCAATTTCGACTCAAAAGAACCAGACATATGTGTGGAATCCAGGAAGAATGTGAGCCAATAAAAGCCCCATAATTCTAGACATACCTCTGTCATGGTCTCTTTCTGCTTTTCTATCTTTCTTGCTCACTCTTTCACAGACATAGCAGTCACATCTTTCGTTTGTCAAGGCTTGCAATACCGACTGCATTTTTGCTCGTCAATTATCATCCTCGCTCTCACACACCTGCTCGTCGTCTCTAAAACATGCTCTTGCAGATTCAGCAACTAGATCTAGTACATTCACCCCCAGCTCCCCCCCCCCCCCCCATTTTTTCTTTCTCTGCAGTCTCTGTCTATTTATTCCATGCTCTATCTCAGAGCTTCACAGATGGCTGGACACTGACCATCAATTGGTGAGCAAATTAGTCCGCTGAACCAGATTACTCCATGTCCTGCTATTAGAGCATAGGATCCTTTATATTTTTAGTGACAACATACATGCCAAGGTCAGAGTGCGTTTCTGACTGGTGTGTCCAGAGGAATTAACAGCTGCTTTGATGGAATACAGGTCATTTCGTCCAGTGACCATTTCATCGAATACCTTTTCATCCAATAGTTAAGACATTCGTCCAAAGCCTTTTATTATGCGCACTATCGATTATTTTATATTTCAGGTATTTGTTTGTTCAAAAAAAGGAGGGATTCTCAATGGAATCTGACTGAAGCAAAACACATTTTTGGAAAGCAAATGAGTGCCATAGTACGTGTGCTTCGACACTAAAGAGCATATTAAGGGGGGTAACCATGTTGGCCCCTGTCACTTGCTGACCTTGGGATGAGTTTAATTCCCTTGTCCCTTGCTTTGTTTGTGAATCCCGGGCCGAGGCACAGTCCTACTGACCAGACACCATAGGGGCAGGCTTAGAGGGAGGTGCCTGTAAAATTTGGCATTTGCTTTACAAAAATGTTTTCCGCTTCGGTCAAATTCTACTGAGAATTCTTCTTTTTCTATTGAGAATTATTTTTCTAACAAATGAATACCTGAAATATAAAATAATTAACAGTGCGTATGATAAAAGCTTTAGATGAAATGTCTCAACTATTGGACAAAATGGTCATTGGACGAAGTGTCCTGATCCCCTTTAATGGAATTCATTCGTCTGTCTCTTCTGCTCCGTAATAAAATGCTCATGAAGGAGGATAAAGTGTGATAGTGATGCGAAAGGATCTGTCCACTACCAAGCAACATGCCCATTATAAATAAATAAATAAATATCGGAAAAATGTGTGATTAAATAACGTGTGAAATGGAGATGTCTTCTGGTTCAGTCTTGTGGTTCACCTTATTACCCTCAAAAAAATCCCCACTAGTGAAGAAAATATTTTATCTCATCAATTAATATTTATTTATATACATTTTAGTAACCGCGAGCTGCTGAAGTGTGTGAAGAAAAAGAAAAGTTCAGGAATATTTCTTTTACAAAATCTATAAATGTCTTCTACAAAATGCTGGCTTCAAAGGTATTGGCACCCTTAGGGCAGTATGGTGGTGTAGTGGCTAGCACTCTCGCTTCACAGCAAGAAGGCTCTGGGTTCAAGCCCAGCGGCTGACAGGGGCCTTTCTGTATGGAGTTTGCATGTTCTCCTCATGTCTGCGTGGGTTTCCTGCGGGTGCTCTGGTTTCCTCCACAGTTCAAAGACATGCGGTTAGGTTAACATGGGGCAGCCTTAAGCCCTTGATCGAGGCACCTAACCCCCAACTGCTCCCGGGGTGCTGTTAGCATGGCTGCCCACTGCTCTGGGTATGTGTGTGTGCTGATTGCTCACTTATGTGAGAAAACTCCAGTTTTCTTCTTTTGTTTTAATTTAAATATATATATTTTTTAAAAATGACTAATGTACAGTTGATCCGGTCAAAAAATCTCATCTCATTATCTGTAGCCGCTTTATCCTGTTCTACAGGGTCGCAGGCAAGCTGGATCCTATCCCAGCTGACTACGGGCGAAAGGCGGGGTACACCCTGGACAAGTCACCAGGTCATCACAGGGCTGACACATAGACACAGACAACCATTCACACTCACATTCACACCTACGCTCAATTTAGAGTCACCAGTTAACCTAACCTGCATGTCTTTGGACTGTGGGGGAAACCGGAGCACCTGGAGGAAACCCACGCGGACACGGGGAGAACATGCAAACTCCGCACAGAAAGGCCCTCGCCAGCCACGGGGCTCGAACCCGGACCTTCTTGCTGTGAGGCGACGGCGCTAACCACTACACCACCGTGCCGCCCCCCGGTCAAAAAATGTAACCACAATTTGTAAACATAGGCAGCAGTGCTGTCTACACCACTACTGTGTAATAACATTCACATAAACATGTTTTACACTCAAAGATTATGACCAGACTCACAGCAGTGATACGGTAAGCTATATATTTATCACACCGTCATGTTAAACTGTAAACATCACAAAATAACTTAACAGCTCTGATTTCTGATTATTCAGAATGATGACAGCTGCTCTGCACTGCTCTGCTGTCGGATGATTAGACGTCACTACAAACGGCTCTCTTTAACGCCACTTGAAGGTGTGTAGAGTAGCACTACGTCTGTGACGGCTTTCGCATCATCATGGTCCGAATGACAATCACTGTTGCACTAATTTTGACAAGTGAATTACAAGACGTGAACAACGTAGGCCTAATTATGATGAAGTGAAAATGCAAAACCCTCAGTCATCAACCTTTCTAGAAGTGTAATAGTAGTTTCCAATCACACAGTAGGGAGCAATGATCCTACTGATCATTCTCATTGATACTCTGGTGATTGTTCAAGAAATTGGCAGTTTTCATTCACTAGCACTCAGGTCACATGAGCTTCACATGCAAATAATCACCTGATTTACATTTGAAATTTATACATTTGGGTTTTAGTTGTGTTTCGCCCATTGTTCTCATTGACTGCATCTAATGTCCCCCCCCCCATGATTTTTTTTCCATGTTGTATTTTTGTATGTTTTTCTATCAACAACTCATTTATTTTCATTTGAAATTTTTACGATTCATTTTTCAAATGGGATTTTAGCATGATTCTTTTTTCACAAGATTTTTACGATTAATTTTTTTTCATGAGTTTCTTACATGATTCATTTCACAAGAGATTTTTACCATTAATTTTTCACATAAGATTTTTATGATTTGTTTTTCACGAGTTTCTGACCTGATTCATTTCACATGAGATTTTTACGATTCATTTTTTCACGATTCATTTTTCATGTGACTCATTTTTCACATGAGATTTTTATATGATTCATTTGTCGTGATTAATTTTTCACGGGTTTCTTACATGATTCATTTCACATGAGATTTTTACATAATTCATTTTTCACGATTCATCTTTCACAAGATATTTTTGTACAGTTCATTTTTCACAGTATTCATTTTTCACGATTTAATTTTTCACTTGAGATTTTCACATGATTCATTTTTCACGATTTAATTTTTCACATGAGATTTTTTATATGATTTTCACGATTCATTTTTCACGAGATTTTTCATGATTCATTTTTCACATCAGATTTTTATATTATTCATTTTTCATGATTCATTTTTCACATGATTCATCTTTCACATGAGATTTTCACATCACTTTTTACGATTACTTTTTCACGAGATTTTCACAATTCATTTTTCACGATTCATTTTTCACATGGTTCATTTTTCACATGAGATTTTCACAAGATTAATTTTTCACTTGAGATTTTCACGATTCATTTTTCACATAAGATTTTTATATGATTCATTTCCACATGATTCATTTTTCACGTGAGATTTTATATGATTCATTTTTCACATGATTCATTTTTCACATGATTCATCTTTCACACGAGATTTTCACATCATTTTTTATGATTACTTTTTCAAGAGATTTTCACAATTCATTTTTCCATAATTTATTTTTCACATGGTTCATTTTTCACATGAGATTTTCACAAGATTAATTTTTCACATGAGATTTTCACATGATTCATTTTTCACATAAGATTTTTATATGATTCTGTAGAATGTCCCTTAGGTGTAGGTGGAGCACAGAGGACGGCAGGACAAAGCTTCAGGTAAGGAACAGACTTTATTGCCAGACTTTTCAGTTTAACAATATTTCAGGTAAAACACACACACACGCTGTGTTCTCGTCCCGGGAAGAGCTTCCCTCTGCTCTCCCTCTGTCTCCTTAAATAGGGCGCAGTTACTGGGAAGACACACAAACACAGGTTAATTACCGTCAGGTGTAGTGATTCTGCCACGCACCTTCCCTGGCTCCGCCCTCCTGTCACAGACTGGCGCTTGACCATGCCCCCGCTGCCACATACCCCCACCGCCCGACTCAGGCCGGGCGGCCGTCCGGCCCGCAGCCGACTCCCCCCCCCTTGGCGGGAGAGGAAGTCCGCCACGACCATCTGCACCCCCGGCCTGTGGACCACCTTGAAATTGAAGGGTTGGAGTGCCAGATACCAACGGGTTATCCGCATGTTGGCATCTTTCATGCGGTGGAGCCACTGGAGGGGTGCGTGGTCCGAACAGAGGGTGAAAGGGCGCCCCAGCAGGTAGTAACGGAGGGCCGCCCACTTGATCGCTAGACATTCCTTTTCAATAGTGCTGTAGCGCCCCTCAAACACCGACAGCTTCCTGCTAATGTACAGGATGGGGCGGTCCTCCCCCTCCACCTCCTGGGACAACACCGCCCCCAGCCCTCTGTCCAACGTGTCGGTCTGCAACACAAAAGGGAGAGAAAAGTCAGGGGAGTGTAATAGTGGCCCCCCACACAGTACAGCCTTTACCTCAGAGAAAGCCCGCTGGCACTGCTCCGTCCACTGGACCGGGTCTGGTGCCCCCTTTTTAGTGAGGTCAGTCAGTGGGCTGGTGACATCCAAATAATTAGGTATAAACCTACGATAGTAGCCAGCCAGCCCCAGGAACTGTCTCACCCCCTTTTTGGTCTTGGGCCTCGGGCAGGCCGCAATCACTGCTGTCTTATTAATTTGGGGACACACCTGTCCGTTGCCCAAGTGGAAGCCCAGATACCGTACTTCCACCCGCCCAATTGCACACTTCTTCGGGTTGGCTGTGAGACCCGCCCGCCTCAGCGACCTAAGGACGGCCCTCAGGTGTTGCAAGTGCCACTGCCAGTCGTTACTATAAACGATTATATCGTCCAGATATGCGGCCGCATAGGTGGCGTGGGGGCGGAGGACCCTGTCCATCAGCCGCTGAAACGTAGCAGGCGCCCCAAACAGCCCAAAAGGAAGTGTGACGAACTGGTGTAAGCCGAACGGAGTGGAAAAGGCCGTTTTTTCCCGGGATAGTGGAGTCAAGGGGATCTGCCAATATCCCTTCGTCAAATCCAGTGTCGAATAAAAGCGAGCCGTGCCTAGTCGATCGAGCAGCTCATCAATACGAGGCATTGGGTACGCGTCGAATTTAGACACCGCGTTGACTTTTCTATAGTCCACACAGAACCGGACCGACCCATCGGCCTTGGGTACCAAGACCACCGGGCTGCTCCAGGCACTGTGGGACTCCTCGATGATGCCCATTTCGAGCATGGTCTGAAGTTCTTCCCGAACCACCTTTTTTTTGTGTTCAGGTAGCCTGTAAGGGCGGCTACGCACTACCACCCCCGGGGGCATCTCTATGTGGTGCTCTATGAGGTTAGTGCGACCGGGCAGGGGCGAGAACACATCCGAAAACTCGACCTGCAACTGGGCGACCTCCGTGAGTTGGGTCGGGGAGAGGTGGTCTCCACAGGGGACTGGAGAGGTACGTGATGCCAATGTCCCTTTTTGAACCTCCGGCCCCAGCTCCGCCTTCTCCGGAACTACCGACACCAACGCCACGGGGACCTCCTCGTTCCAGAGTTTAAGCAGATTGAGGTGGTAAATCTGTAGCGCCCCACCCCTGTCCGTTCGCCTCACCTCATAGTCGACGTCCCCGACTCGCCGTGTGACCTCAAAGGGTCCTTGCCACTTGGCGATCAATTTGGAGCTCGACGTGGGCAACAGTACGAGTACCTTATCTCCCGGTGTGAACTCTCTAAGGCGCGTACCCTTGTTGTACAGGCGGGCTTGCCGTTCCTGGGCCTACCGCAAATTCTCCTGAGTTAGGTGGGTGAGAGTGTGGAGTTTTGCGCGCAGGTCCATAACGTATTGGATTTCATTTTTGCTTTGTGAAGGTCCCTCCTCCCAATTTTCCCGCAGCACGTCTAGGATGCCGCGCGGCTTACGCCCATATAACAATTCGAACGGGGAGAACCCCGTGGAGGCTTGGGGGACCTCTCGCACTGAGAACAGCAAGGGTTCGAGCCACTTATCCCAATTACGTGCGTCCTCACTTATGAATTTTTTAATAATATTCTTGAGGGTGCGGTTGAACCGTTCTACTAAACCGTCTGTTTGTGGGTGATACACACTGGTGCGGATCGGCTTAATCCCCAATAACCCATACAGTTCGCGCAGTGTCCGTGACATAAACATAGTGCCTTGATCCACGGGCGCAGATAGAGGGGGGGACGGGGGGGATTCGTCCCACCCAGATTTAAATTCACCTCATTCGGTCCCCCCCCACTTATAGGGAGGAAAAAACATCTATGCTGTCTTTCTTTGCATAAGGCAAACCTCGCGGAAAAATCAAAAGACTAATTACCATTCGGTTTATTGAGGTGCACGGCAGTGTATACATAGTTGCAACTGCGCAGACTGCACAGGTTGCGAGCTCGAGCTTGGTTGCTATGGTTACCCACAAGTTTGACAGGCATATCAGGGACAGCGCCTCCTAGTTCAGGACCCCAACACGGCATGATGAAGGGTGCCAAAAGGCAGAAAACGATTGCATCGTTTAAAAAAAAAAGACTGTAAGTAAACTGTGCCTTACTTTATCATATCACCTTGCAATTTTTTGATAGTCTGTTCAAAGTAATGTCGTAGTGAAAGTAAAATCGTACGGAGTAGAGATGCCTTTCTGGTAGCCTCCTTCTTTCGGTGGTAGCCTGTAGATACAGTACTCAGAAGGCAGTTTTAATGTTTAATCTGGCATTCCCTGCCATAATTTCAGCGAGCATAGTGTTTCATAAGGAAACTTTGCGAAGAGTTGTTGACTGACTGCCGCTCACGCAACACACAGGCATAGTTAGAAAGTCAGGATGCACTGGTTTACACTTTACACACACACACGTAGCCCAGCCTCTCGCTATGGTTAACAGTTGGAACTTAGCGGTTTTAAAACTAGTTTTGCAGTTTTGCAATTTCTGTGCGTGATGATAATGTGTAAACTTTGGATTTCAATAGGCTATGTTAAAATGTTATCATTGTCCTGGCCTGCAGGTAGTTCCTGGTGATGGCAGTGAGGGAGGTGAAATAACATGTATACACACTACCGTTCAAAAGTTTGGGGTCACCCAGACAATTTTGTGTTTTCCATGAAAAGTCACACTTTTATTTACCGCCATAAGTTGTAAAATGAATAGAAAATATAGTCAAGACATTTTTCTGGTCATTTTGAGCATTTAATCGACCCCACAAATGTGATGCTCCAGAAACTCAATCTGCTCAAAGGAAGGTCAGTTTTATAGCTTCTCTAAAGAGCTCAACTGTTTTCAGCTGTGCTAACATGATTGTACAAGGGTTTTCTAATCATCCATTAGCCTTCTGAGGCAATGAGCAAACACATTGTACCATTAGAACACTGGAGTGAGAGTTGCTGGAAATGGGCCTCTATACACCTATGGAGATATTGCACCAAAAACCAGACATTTGCAGCTAGAATAGTCATTTACCACATTAGCAATGTATAGAGTGTATTTCTGATTAGTTTAAAGTGATCTTCATTGAAAAGAACAGTGCTTTTCTTTCAAAAATATGGAAATTTCAAAGTGACCCCAAACTTTTGAATGGTAGTGTGTGTATATATATATATATATATATATATATATATATATATATCATCTCATTATCTCTAGCCGCTTTATCCTTCTACAGGGTCGCAGGCAAGCTGGTGCCTATCCCAGCTGACTACGGGCGAAAGGCGGGGTACACCCTGGACAAGTCGCCAGGTCATCACAGGGCTGACACATAGACACAGACAACCATTCACACTCACACCTACGGTCAATTTAGAGTCACCAGTTAACCTAACCTGCATGTCTTTGGACTGTGGGGGAAACCGGAGCACCCGGAGGAAACCCACACGGACACGGGGAGAACATGCAAACTCCACACAGAAAGGCCCTCGCCGGCCACGGGGCTCGAACCCGGACCTTCTTGCTGTGAGGCGACAGCGCTAACCACTACACCACCGTGCCGCCCATATATATATATACACAAAATGGAATCATTTGCTGACAGCTCAGTCCCCCCCAGTTCAAAAATCCTATCTGCGCCCCTGCCTTGATCAGTCAGAATCTCTTTCGGAATTCCAACTCGGGAGATGACGCGGAAGAGTGCCTCCGCAATACTGCATGCGGAGATATTGCGCAGAGGCACTGTTTCCGGGTATCGCATTGCATAGTCCACCAGGACTAATATAAAGCGGTACCCTTGTGCTGACCGATCTAATGGCCCGACGAGATCCATCCCAATTCTTTCGAACGGGGTCTCGATTAGAGGTAGAAGGCGCAAAGGCGCTTTTGGAATGGCCGCTGGATTTACTAATTGGCATTCGTGGCACGCTATACACCACCTACGGACATCGCCACGAATCCCCGGCCAATAGAATCGGGCCATTATTCGGGCTAGTGTCTTATCCTGCCCTAGGTGTCCAGCCATGGGATTAAAGTGAGCCGCCTGGAATACCAATTCCCGGCGGCTCTTTGGAATTAAAAGCTGCATGACTCGCTCTTTTGTCTGAGTGTCCTGCGTCACTCGGTATAATCTATCCTTTATAATAGAGAAATAGGGGAAGGACGGGGTGGTGTTCAGCTGGAGCGTTTGACCATCGATTACTCTCACTTGGTCAAACGCATGCCGCAGAGTCTCGTCTCGCGATTGTTCTAATGGGAAATCCGCGAGGGATTCCCCAACAGAAAGAGGAGGAGCCGGCGGCTCCTCACTCTGTCGCGGAGATGACATAGAAGGCTCTGCGACAGCAGCTCCAGCCAAAGCGACACTGGGACCTCCCCCTGTCAAATGGCAGGACCCACTCTTTACTAGGCGCGTCATTAAACCCCGAAATCCCGGCCAATCAGTCCCCAAAATTAAAGAGTGGGTAAGGCGAGGATTAACTGCCGCCTTCACTATAGATTTTTCCCCTCTGAAAAATATGTGGACCGACACCAAAGGGTAGCTTTGAACATCCCCGTGCACACACAACACCTTCACCCCCTGTGCTCCCCCCAATGCCTCGTCTTGCACCAGGCTTTGGCGGATCGAGGTCTGATTGCAACCAGAATCCACCAACGCCTGATATGTAGCCCCTTGGACACTCACCGGTATGCGATACGCTCCGGCCCGATCGAGGGCAGCCTCTGGCGCGTCGGGGATCCGTACCACCACGCCCACCTCCATTGCTGCGCACTGTTGTTGCAGGTGGCCCGGCTCCCCGCAGCGCCAGCAAACCGGCCCGGGCTTTCCCTCTGCACTGGTGCTCTGGGGCTCACTCACCTGAGGGGGGGGAGAGACAGACACAGAAGGGAGAAATGGGAGGGCACCACGGGTGCGGCGGGCTGGCTGGGGTGGAGCCGGCCCCCGTCTCCGTGGTGGGGGAATGGGGCGAGGACAGGACACAGAAGGGAGGGGAGAAAGAGAGAGAGAAGAGGAGAGAAGAGAAGACGTCGTCGGCTGTCCTGCCGCCGGAACAGCCGCCAAATGATCCTCCACCAGTCCTACTGCCTGATCCAGCGATGCCGGGCGGTGGCACTGGACCCACTCTGTGGTTCCGGCTGGTAAGCGGGCGATGAACTGCTCCAGCACCACCTGATCGATGATTCCCTCGGCGTCGCGATCGTCGGCCCTCAGCCACCGCCAACAGGCGTCCCGGAGCTGCTGGCCGAACGCGAACGGCCGGCCGACTTCCTCCAATCGCAGCGCGCGGAAGCGCTGGCGCTGTTGTTCTGGTGTGCGCCCCACGCGCTGGAGGATGGCCCGGCGGAGGTCCGCGTAGGCCAGCCGGCGGTCGGCGGGGAGCTGTAGCGCGGCCAGCTGCGCCTCTCCTGTCAGGATGGGGAGGAGGCGCGCCGCGCGCTGCTCCATCGGCCACCCCGAGGCTTCGGCGACCTGTTCAAACAATGTGAGGAACGCCTCGGGGTCGTCCTGCGGGCCCATCTTGGTCACGGTGAGGGGAGACGGGCCCGTGGCCGGGGCGCTGGTGGACCCCGCCGATGCGAGGAGATGCCGGAACGCCTCGCAATCTTCCTGCTGGGCCAGCACCAGGGCTTTGAAGCGCCGCTCTTGTTCCTTTCAGAGCGTGACGAGCACCTGGTGCTGGCTTTGCTGAGCCATGGCAAGGGCGTGGACCAGGTCAGCGAACGGGGAGGATTCCATGGGGCTGCTGGGTTGGTGCTCCACCTTTTCCCAGGTTTCGGCACCACTGTAGAATGTCCCTTAGGTGTAGGTGGAGCACAGAGGACGGCAGGACAAAGCTTCAGGTAAGGAACAAGCTTTATTGCCAGACTTTTCAGTTTAACAATATTTCAGGTAAAACACACACACATGCTGTGTTCTCGTCCCGGGAAGAGCTTCCCTCTGCTCTCCCTCTGTCTCCTTAAATAGGGCGCAGTTACTGGGAAGACACACAAACACAGGTTAATTACCGTCAGGTGCAGTGATTCTGCCACTCACCTTCCCTGGCTCCGCCCTGCTGTCACAGACCGGCGCTTGACCACGCCCCTGCTGTCACAGATTCATTTTCACATGATTCATTTTTCACGTGAGATTTTATATGATTCATTTTTCACATGATTCATCTTTCACATGAGATTTTCACATCATTTTTTACGATTACTTTTTCACATGAGATTTTCACGTGGTTCATTTTTCACTATTCATTTTTCACATCAGATTTTTATATTATTCATTTTTCACATGATTCATTTTTCACATTATTCATCTTTCACATGAGATTTTCACATCACTTTTTATGATTACTTTTTCACGAGATTTTCACAATTCATTTTTCCCATGGTTCATTTTTCACATGAGATTTTCACATGATTCATTTTTCACATAAGATTTTTATATGATTCATTTTCACATGATTCATTTTTCACGTGAGATTTTATATGATTCATTTTTCACATGATTCATTTTTCACATGATTCATCTTTCACACGAGATTTTCACATCATTTTTTACAATTACTTTTTCACGTGATTCATTTTTCACTATTCATTTTTCACATGGTTCATTTTTCATGATTCATTTTTCGCATGATTCATTTTTCACGAGATTTTCACGATTCATTTTTCACATGATTAATTTTTCACAAGATTCTCACAATTCATTTTTCTCATGATTAATTTTTCACGAGATTTTTATATGATTCATTTTCACGATTCATTTTTCACATGAAATTTTCACGACTCATTTTTCACGAGATTTTCACGATTCATTTTTTACGAGATTCTCACATAATTCATTTTTCACATGAGATTTTTTATATGATTCATTTTTCACGATTCGTTTTTCACATGGCTCATTTTTCACGAGATTTTATATGATTCATTTTTCACATCATTCATTTTTCACGATTCATCTTTCACATGAGATTTTAATTTGATTCATTTTTCATGTTTAATTCCTCATGATTAATTTTTCATGAGATTTTTATATGATTCATTTTCACATCATTCATTTTTCACATGATTCATCTTTCACATGAGATTTTAATTTGATTCATTTTTCACATGAGATTTTCACATGATTCATTTTTTTCTCATGATATTTTTACATGATTCATATTCCCTGATTCAGTTTTCTCATGAGATTTTTATGAATCATTGTTTTTACATAGGATTTTTACAATTCACTTTTTACATGGAGTGTTTACACTTCATTTTTTACGATCTTTTTACATGATTCATTTTTCAAGATTCAATTTTCACGAGTTTCTTACGAGTCATTTCACATAACACTTGTGCAATTCATTTTCCCACACTTTTTTACATGATGAATATTTCTTATGATTTTTTTTTACACTTTATTGCAAATTTTCTCATGTACACAATTTCCTCTGTCTCATGATTTTGTCATGATCCACTTTCATTGTGATTTTTGCAGAAGACATTTTTGCATGTGATTTTTTTTTCCACATTTGAGTTTTATATATCATTTATTTTAATGTATTTTTCCTCAAATCCTTGGTCACATTATTTTTTTGAGAAAATTTGTTTTTACATGCATTTTTTTTGACATGATCATTTTTTGTCCATGCAACTTTTCCACATTTATTTCACATGTAACTTTTGTACATGGTTGATTTATTTTCACTCGTTACTATTTCACCTGTTGGGCATGTGACTTCATATTTCACATGCTCACCCATTACTCAAATAGCTTCCTCTGGAAAGGCAATATTAGCCATGCGTTAATGTGTTTCTTCTTTCGAAACTGTTCTTGCTGGTGTACTTAGGCTTTGGGCTCGAATGTAACATGAAGGCAGATATGAAACTTTTCCACTGTTCTGTCCTCATTTCTTATGGAATTTGAAAAGCTTTACTGTATCTTGTCTTGTGTGCTAGTGTCCTTTTCCTGCAGCAGATGTTTGCTCTTGCATTGTCCGTTAATCGCGTGTGTGTTGTGGGAGGCTGTTTGTTTGGAAATGTAATAAACTGTGAGAGGAAGACAGCAGAGTGTGTGTCATTAGGTACAGTAATGGCCCCCTCTGTGGTTTCAGGGAGACAGTGTGTGTGTGTTCCACTCATCCAGGAAACAAGGAGAGATTCGCTCGGCCAGCTCTGACACACACACACGGCGATGAGGCTGAGAAATGAACCAGAGACTAATAAAATATGACAGCTATCATGACTCACAGTGTGTGTGTGTGTGTGTAACAGAGATTTTTAAGCAATTCAGATAGGAAATGTATACACTTCTTATAAAAAGAGTTCCAGTAACATTTCAAGAAAAATAAAAGTCTGGTTGTTTCATTCTTTTCACTATATTCAGTAATTATAAGGGATGAAAATAAATGGACAAATTATTCACCAAAGCCTCACAACTGCAAAATTATACAAATTTACACATGCAAACTTGTAGGAAAAAGTTCTGATGGGAAAAAAAATTCCGTTTTCCCCCTTCACGTTATGTTTTCCATGGCAACGAACACCAAATGCTTGTTTATTTTGTTTTGGTTTTTTTCCTCCACTGTCTTGTTACCCGACTGTGTTCACCTGTTCTTTGTTAGTCTTCTTGGATAGTTTGGCTCTGTATTCCCTGCTGTTTCACTGTAGCATCACAAAGTCCAAGCCTTGTTTTTCAAGGTCATAGGAAAAGTTTGGATTTTGTAGAACACTGGGGTGGATTGAATGCTAGGGGTGGGGTTAACACTCATAACTTTTCTTACTTAAATTAAAAAAAAAAGATCACACCAGCATATTTGAATTCCTAAGAATTCTACATGGAATGAGGTTGCTTGAAATAAAATAGTGATTTAATAAAGTTCGACATCAACAGTCCTGATACCGTATTTCAAAGTTTTGAAGTTATCCTCAAAACAAGCAAAAATAACAATCAGAATCAGCTTGTTTTCATGGTTTCACATGACAGTTCCATGGCAATGTGTTTGTGTTTCCATTTTCTGGTCTAGTCCTGTCATTGTTCTGTTACTTGTTACCTGACTGTGTTCACCTGTACAGTGTTAGTCTTCAATTAGTTTGGATGCGTATCCCAAACTATGAGCCTCGTTTCATGAGTTCTATGTTTCAATGTCCTTCCTGGTGTTGACACTTGCCTGTTTAACTCATTTTTGATTATGGCTTACCCTTGTTTAACGTCATATGCCTGCGTTTTCACCCCTGCTATGGGCTCCGATTGTTAGATTTGCAGTAAGAAAGCGCATAGTGAGTTTCTTCTTTCTTCTCATCGTCACCGCATGTTATACCTGGACTTAAGAGAACAAAATTTGTTAATTGATCCATCATCATGCACAGAAAATAAAGTGACTTGAGCAGTGTGAAAACCCACTTCAAAATAATCATAACAATCAGATAATAGCAGAATAGTACAATAAAAAATAAAATAAGACAAGAAGTCCTTTTTTTAAAATAAATTATTTATATAATTCAGGAACCAGATAGCATAAAACCTTGAATGTCTGCTCACAAACTTTGACAAAAAAAAAAAAAAAAAATCAGAAAATCTCCAGCATTGCTTTCTGAAAGATTTGTGCAATGCTCATCAGTGTGTTATAAAAGCCCTATGTAGGCACCCTTCAAAATGTGTCAAAAATAGGGGTACAGTAGGAGCTCATTTCTGTACCCCAAGGTACAGTTGACATTAATATACCCTCTAGGGCTCATCATTGGGCCTCGGAGTAACCACATGTACCTTTTAATAGATATATCAGGTGAAAAGTCACATTCAAGCCAAATTGCTTTGAAATTGCTCTCAGTGAAACCAGAATTGAATGCAGAACAACATACTTTTTTTACAGAATTAAAATGTGTTTATCCATTCTTCAGATATTACAAATCATAGATTAAAAAAAACGGCTTAATTTTTCAAAAACTGCTGTAATATTCTGTATGAGGATCACATGGTCCAAAATGGGCCTCATTAACCAATGAGATCAAAGTTTTTTTCTGAATAACTTTGTTGTTTTTCAAGATATTTACATGAAAATTGGCAGGCACATAGATGGTTGTATACTGAATACAAAGTTTAAAACAAATTATGCAAATTAGTGTTTAATTAGTATTAATTATGCTAATTAGGTAAAAAGTTAAATCAGTACACTCTCTTCTTCAAAGTTTCACCAAATGGCTTTATTTGTCCAATACAAAGCTGATCTTAACTCTCATTTATACATCACAAAGAAGGAGAAATCAATGTTAATTATAAAATATGCATTAATAAGCATTGAATGTCATTCACATCTACCATTCTCTATCAAAATAAAAAAGGAATAAAATATTATTTCTAATCTCCTCTTTGTGTTCTGTCGGGCTTTCTTTTTCTCAAAAGTAGGGCCTACTAGTGCTTATATGAAAGAATATAAATGATTATTTTGATTAATATGCACAGCTTTCAAGGCTAACCTTGAAAAAATGGCATGAGCTGCATCCAATAAACAATTCACATTAATTGAACTGAAATTGACACTCACATTTCTGACTTCCATTAAAAAAAAAAAAATCATTCCAACCACTAAGATCTCAATATTTTTCATCAAAACAACTGTAGTTATATTCAAAAATGGTTATTTATTTACATGAATCAGTTCGATTAAAAAATAAGTAGGTAAAGCTATGAAAACTCACTTCAAAGTCTCCTGTGAATCATATCATCAAAACTGGCTGATGGAAAATTTTGCTGAATACTTCATCAGAAACAGTGAGAGTGAGAGAACATCCCTATAAAAGTTATCTGATTGATATTTACGAGTAATCCAGTCAGAAACCGATCAGAAAAGAGAATGAGAGCCTGACCACTTTTCTGTGACTCAGAAAGAGAAGCACCAGCAGTTTCCTGATGTCACGTGAGCATAGAGTGTCCTCTGTTGTACCGACTTCAACCTACCGTTACTCCCAAAGTCCTGAACAGATCTTAACGAGATGAATATCTTTGGAAAGCAGAGATTATAAGCTTTTTAATGATAGTATTCCTGATAGAAAATAGTACTCACAAGTTAAGCAATGACAGATATGAAAACTTAGATGAGCATCTGCATGGACAATTTTCACAGCACGGCCAGTGAGCATCTGATACGCCTACTATTAAGGGCCAAAAAGGTACTTATATGTTCCCAAGCAGTATATAAATGGTAAAAATAAGTACCTTCGAGGGAACTGATCCAGTGACAAGCCATTGTACTGCTAAAGGTACTTTATTTTCTGAGAGTGTATCAAATTATCATGATCATGATCAGAGGCTTAATTATTCACATTCTACTGAACAGACATGATGGGAAAAGTCCTCTCAGGGAAAAAAAATCTCTCAAGGTCTGATGTTATGGAAGACTAGTGGAAAGTTATGCAAGTCATTGGCGATAAAATTCCAAAGTTTGACTATTATCGCACCACTTGGGCATCTGTAGTCGACAGGTATTGGTGGAACCAAAGGTTGGACTTCATACTTGATTCTTTTTGGAAGTACGGGTGTAACGTGTAAGTCATAACGCTGTGTTTACTGTTGAGGAACATTTGTTCTGTGTGTGGGGGAAAAAAAAAGAAATGTTACTCTTCATCTAAATAAAGGGCGAAAAACAATTTCCCACAATAGTCAAAGCAGTGTTGTCTGAGGATGATCTCTGATCCTTGTGCGTCCCCAAGACTGTCATCACTCACACGCATCTGCTGCCGCTCGGCATTTGCTCCTAAACATCTGCTGCTATCCTGCTTTCCCTCTTGCTTCATAAATGCCTGCTGTCATCCCACATTCTCTCTTTATTCCTTACATGCTGTACACTTCTCAGCACCGTGTTCATTTTCCCACCAGTGATCGGGTGCTCTTCACGTTCACATCATAATGTCCTGTTTGGGTTTTTAAAAAAAATGACCCAATTTACATTTTTTTTCCCCACTGAAAGTAGAACAATGTAAAAATAATTTCTCCAACATGAAGCTTTATATGCTTGGCCTAATTCCAGGGAGGACAAAGTCTCATCTGTCTCTTATTTACACATCCACATGTGTGTGCGCACATCAGGATGATCTCCAGCCAGGGAAAGTGACTGTGTCCATGTCGATAAAAACTTCTTGTAGAGTATTGCTAAAAACTGAGAAGAAGATTTAAATTTACTCAGAACACTTTTTTTTAACAGACATACTCCAACTAACCTAATATTAGGCTTTTTTTTTTAAAGAATTCTCATCTCATCTCATTATCTGTAGCCGCTTTATCCTGTTCTACAGGGTCGCAGGCAAGCTGGAGCCTATCCCAGCTGACTATGGGCAAAAGGTGGGGTACACCCTGGACAAGTCGCCAGGTCATCACAGGGCTGACACATAGACACAGACAACCATTCACACCTACAGTCAATTTAGAGTCACCAGTTAACCTAACCTGCATGTCTTTGGACTGTGGGGGAAACCAGAGCGCCCGGAGGAAACCCACGTGGACAACATGCAAACTCCGCACAGAAAGGCCCTCGCCGGCCACGGGGCTCGAACCTGGACCTTCTTGCTGTGAGGCGACAGCGCTAACCACTACACCACCGTGCCACCCTAGAACACAAATCAATCAATTGAATTAACTCACTTTCAGTTTGAAACAGCTATTCAATCTTAACCCCACCCGCATAGCTAACCACACCCCAATCTTAGCAAATCAGAATCGAGTCCTGAAAAGTTTTGTGCCAATTGATTTCATAAATGTCAAGAGTTACAGCTTGGAGTAGTGCGTTTGTTAAGAAAATGCCAGAAATTCTAGGACTAGTTTGCAAAAGCAATTTTATGCAAATGAGCTCAGAAGCAAAAAGTGGGTGGAGCTAAATGGTTCTTGAAGCTTATTTTTGTTTGTTTGTTTGGTTGGTTGGTTGGTATCAAGCAAGGATTTTGGTTGTCAGATGTACAGTTTATGCTTGATATATGGCAAAACCTGAACTCCTGCACTACAGTGCCATTATCAGGTTGATCAAATAGCAGAAGACTCAACAGGCTAATTGGTGGCTCTAAATAACCCCCAAGCATAACTACGTCATCACTTGTTTACCACAATGCATTGTGGGGGTCGATAGTTGAGCAATATGACAGATGTCAGATTAATTTTACGTGAGAGCGATGTGAGAGGAGCGATTTTTTCATGCTTTGTCGTGGAAGACAATGAAATTGGTGATTCAAAGAGGTGGATAACATGCCAAGGGTTTACAGCAGGAAAATCGGAATCCAGATCAAGCTTGGTGAGAAGGTAAGACTGAGTCTACCACACTGCCCAACAACAGCAACAACCAGGGCCGGAGTGGGCCCCTTTTTCAGCCCGGGAGTTTCATGCCCAAACCCGGCCTACTTTTTCCATGGAAGAGGACTTTGAATAAATGAAACAGCAGATAGCTCTTACAATGCCTTTTTACTGATTATAGTTCAGGCATATGTTGGTAAGTTAAAAGAAAGTACTTCCCTTAAACAATATGTTTAATTCAAATTTAAATCAGATAAATATTTAAAAGGTAAAAAATGTGATCTCATCTCATCTCATTATCTCGAGCCGCTTTATCCTTCTACAGGGTCGCAGGCAAGCTGGAGCCTATCCCAGCTGACTACGGGCGAAAGGCTAAAAAATAAGATAAAGATGAAAATGTATTTACCTTTGTACAGGAGCAATAATTTGTAATTAAAATAATTTGAAATTAAAATTGCATTTTTCTTCCCATTGCTCTATTGTTATTGTTTAGATTTATACTAAACTCTTAAGCAGCTTGACCACATGCATATTTAGTAGGCTACCTACAGCATCAAAAGCCTCCTAAAAAGTGCACTGGTTTCTGCAACTTTATTAATAACAGTGTCATTGTCTATAGACATGAGAATTTCCTTCTCTGTGTACATCAACATGAAGGCCTCCAAGAGGTCCATCGACATTAGCAACTGCCTGAATCTGTGGGACCTCCTGCTACACTGCTGCTGTCTCAGTGGACTCTTCCCTCTCAGCATCTGACTCACCTGTATTATATAGCATATAGGGCATATACACCGTGATCATGGACAGAGATAATTATTGATTAAACAATGTTTAACTATTTCAATTGGGCTGATTTTAAAGCATTTTCAGCATTCTGAATATCTGCGTACTGGGTATCATTTAGAATCTATCTATCACATCTGTTCTGTGTGCATTTTCTTACGACCCCGATTCCAAAAAAGTTGGGACAAAGTACAAATTGTAAATAAAAACAGAATGCAATAACTTACAAATCTCAAGAACTGATATTGTATTCACAATAGAACATAGACAACATATCAAATGTCGAAAGTGAGGCATTTTGAAATTTCATGCCAAATATTGGCTCATTTGAAATTTCATGACAGCAACACATCTCAAAAAAGTTGGGACAGGGGCAATAAGAGGCTGGAAAAGTTAAAGGTACAAAAAAGGAACAGCTGGAGGACCAAATTGCAACTCATCAGGTCAATTGGCAATAGGTCATTAACATGACTGGGTATAAAAAGAGCATCTTGGAGTGGCAGCGGCTCTCAGAAGTAAAGATGGGAAGAGGATCACCAATCCCCCAAATTCTGCTCCGACAAATAGTGGAGCAATATCAGAAAGGAGTTCGACAGTGTAAAATTGCAAAGAGTTTGAACATATCATCATCTACAGTGCATAATATCATCAAAAGATTCAGAGAATCTGGAAGAATCTCTGTGCGTAAGGGTCAAGGCCGGAAAACCATACCGGGTGCCCGTGATCTTCGGGCCCTTAGATGGCACTGCATCACATACAGGCATGCTTCTGTATTGGAAATCACAAAATGGGCTCAGGAATATTTCCAGAGAACATTATCTGTGAACACAATTCACCCTGCCATCCGCCATTGCCAGCTAAAACTCTATAGTTCAAAGAAGAAGCCTTATCTAAACATGATCCAGAAGCGCAGACGTCTTCTCTGGACCAAGGCTCATTTAAAATGGACTGTGGCAAAGTGGAAAACTGTTCTGTGGTCAGACGAATCAAAATTTGAAGTTCTTTATGGAAATCAGGGACGCCGTGTCATTCGGACTAAAGAGGAGGAGGATGACCCAAGTTGTTATCAGCGCTCAGTTCAGAAGCCTGCATCTCTGATGGTATGGGGTTGCATTAGTGCATGTGGCATGGGCAGCTTACACATCTGGAAAGACACCATCAATGCTGAAAGGTATATCCAGGTTCTAGAGCAACATATGCTCCCATCCAGACGACGTCTCTTTCAGGGAAGACCTTGCATTTTCCAACATGACAATGCCAAACCACATACTGCATCAATTACAGCATCATGGCTGCGTAGAAGAAGGGTCCGGGTACTGAACTGGCCAGCCTGCAGTCCAGATCTTTCACCCATAGAAAACATTTGGCGCATCATAAAACGGAAGATATGACAAAAAAGACCTAAGACAATTGAGCAACTAGAATCCTACATTAGACAAGAATGGGTTAACATTCCTATCCCTAAACTTGAGCAACTTGTCTCCTCAGTCCCCAGACGTTTACAGACTGTTGTAAAGAGAAAAGGGGATGTCTCACAGTGGGAAACATGGCCTTGTCCCAACTTTTTTGAGATTTGTTGTTGTCATGAAATTTAAAATCACCTAATTTTTCTCTTTAAATGATACATTTTCTCAGTTTAAACATTTGATATGTCATCTATGTTCTATTCTGAATAAAATATGGAATTTTGAAACTTCCACATCATTGCATTACGTTTTTATTTACAATTTGCACTTTGTCCCAACTTTTTTGGAATCAGGGTTGTACATAAAATAGTTTTTTTTTAGTTGATTTTTATTCTCTCTACCTGTTGCCTCTGAAGTCCTGGCCTCTCCATGCCTAGGTGGTTCACCAGCAGGATCAGACTGGCTTATCTGCTGCTCTGAGGCTCATCTCATCTCATCTCATTATCTCTAGCTGCTTTATCCTGTTCTACAAGGGTCACAGGCAAGCTGGAGCCTATCCCAGCTGACTATGGGCGAAAGGCGGGGTACACCCTGGACAAGTCGCCAGGTCATCACAGGGCTGACACATAGACACAGACAACCATTCACACTCACATTCACACCTACAGTCAATTTAGAGTCGCCAGTTAACCTAACCTGCATGTCTTTGGACTGTGGGGGAAACCGGAGCACCCGGAGGAAACCCACGCGGACACAGGGAGAACATGCAAACTCCGCACAGAAAGGCCCTCGCCGGCCACGGGGCTCGAACCCGGACCTTCTTGCTGTGAAGCAACAGCGCTAACCACTACGCCACCATGCCGCCCCCAGCCTATATTGTGATTGTGTAAAATTGATAGTGATTTAGGCTATTTGTCTCCATTTGCAGAGACTCAGATTGTTTTGCAGGTCAAGGGGCCCACAGGGCTCCTCCTGGGAAAAAAACACGGGCCCATTTCTACAATGGGGGGCCCAGTGATTATCCTTCAGTTGAAGCGAACCTAGTGAGTGAGGTGAGCCCAATGAACAGCTGGGGCAGCCCAGGGGCTGTTTTCTTCTTCTCAATTCTGTTTTTTTTTTTGTATTAGAAGCCATATGAAGCAATGTAGATGACAAAAATCAATGCTTCAACCAAATATATTGAGATATTGTTTAATCAATGGCAATATTTTGGAATTCAACCACAGGCCACTATATATCACATCTATATTATCTCCTCCTTGTAAATTATAATTTATTTTATTAACTTGTTTTCAGTTTGGTGTAGGTCTATAGTAGTAGTAGTAGTCACCAGTGGTAATGGTAGTAGTAGTAGTAGTGGTTGCTGTTGTAGTAGTTGATGTTGCAGTAGTAGTTGTTGTTGTAAATCTAGTATGACTAATTACCTTGGGTATCAGGGGTATCAGTTTTTTCAGGTGAATGTACTCTCTTTCTGCCGAAGAATGACAAGATAGATGTATTTTTCTTATCCATGTTTTCTTGTCTCTTTTGAATATTCATACATAGACCGTAAGATGCCACCTAGCGAAAGACTTGGATCAGGTTTTACTCGCTTGGGACGCTACAAACAGGGCGGCGTAAATACACGAACGGGTCCGACGTATATTCAATATGGTGGCGGTCAAAACAAATTAATCCGATGCTGAAATCTGTTGAATATCCAGATAATTATGTTGGAAGTTGCATATTTGTGCAAGATTTTCGATATTGAGACCATGAAGTCAAGTAATACCAGTCCCCCCAGGATTTCGCGGGCCTTTTTTGTGATTGTTGCGGGCTAAAATGTCTGATGTTGCAGGGGGTTTTCCAAAAAATTGCGATGAAAGTTGCGGTGTTTTTTAGGTTTTTGTTGCGATTACATTGCGGAAGGAAGTGAAAGTTGCGAGAAATTGTTGCAATTTTCTCTTTTTGTGATTAAAATTGAGTGAGATGTTAAATATTAAGTTATTACTGAAAAACTACTGATTAAAAAAACAAAGACACTGAGAAATGGTCCTATAAACAACTTTACCAATATAAAAGATTACCAGGACTACAAAAATGCAGAAAAATAGGCTTTACTTATCCAAATGCACCTGTTGGTTCAAAAGTTAAAGTGCACAGAACCTCACAGCACAACATGAAGTTACCTTAAAATATAATATAAATGCCTCAACTTTCATGTAAGAAAAAAACCTATTAATACTAGTACTGTGTGCAGGCAGTCTCTCCTGAAGATTAAATTAAACAATAATTATAAACTAATAAAATAAATGGCTCAGGCTTCATAGAAGAAAAAAAAAACTATTTGAACAGAATCTCACAGTATGATGCTGAAGCTGCCTAAACAATGGAAAATAAAATACCATTTTGGCAAAAATGTTGGCATCCATTAATTTTTTGTATTAAGTAAAAAAATAATGTAAAGTGCACACAGTCCTTCACTGTAAACATAACACACTTTCAGTAACAGAATTTAAGCCTACATAAACACTGACTCGCGCATGCTGCTTCTCTTGAACGGAAACATGGAAGTAAGCAGTGTTGCCATATACTGCTGACGTTTTGCAGCCCAAAATATGTTCAAAACCCGCCAAAATGCACTTGAAACTCCCCCAACAGGGTGGGAAATCGCCCAATCTGGCAACACTGGAAGTAAGGCGGAAGGTAGTTTGTTGATGTCACCTCAAGACGATGCCAACGATTGGTCAAATTTCCGGAAACGTTGCGGTGATTGGATATAATTGCAACACCGCCCTGAATTCGTGGGGATAGGTTGAATTTGTGTTGAAGTTGCAAATCGCAACATTGCGAAATCCTGGAGGGTCTGTAATATGCCACGAAACGTTCCAAATAGGGTATAAAATGCTCGCGTTCATATTGGCCCCTGCCCCTCTCGACAATGTGTTCATTATTCGAAATAGTGCGTCTTAGACGCGGGTGCGCCAACAATCTGAGTCTCTGCATTTGCTAAAATAAATTAGGCTATTGTGCTGACATCTTTCTGAATGTCTGAACAATTTAGCATATATTTATCATATATCTCTATGTTATCTTTTACATTACAAATAACTAGACAGGGACACTCTAACGAGTGCAAACCCCGCCTTTTCCCTATTAAAATACATTGGGCGAAAATTTCGAAGTTCTGCCATGACCTTGACCTTTGACCTTTGACCTCCAAAATTTAATGGTTTCCTTCCTGGGTGATTGGCAACACATGTACAAAATTTGGTCCAAATCGATCCATTGGTTCTTGAGATATCTTGCAGACACACAAACAGACAGACAGACAGACAGATACACACACACACAGACTGACGCAGGTGAAAATAATAACCCCTCCGACTACTGTCGGCGGGGTTAACTATCTTAGATTAAATAAATAACTGTTAGACCATCCTCTACCTGTCCCTTCAGTAGTCATAGCCTCCTCAGGATCATCAGTAGCGTCAGAGGGGGTTTGCTGCTCCGACGCTACAAAAACATTTCATTAATGAGTTGCTATTTAATGGGAAATTTGGTCTCTTCATTTATTCCAATCATGAATTAGTGAAATGTACACAGTAAACACACGGTGACGTGAAGTACACACTAAATTACTGTATACCTCTAAATTATGTTTATTATTGTCAGCTTGAAACTGGATATTTGTGATTAATGGCGTGTATTGGGCTCTATAAAATAAACTATGCTAAATTGACATTGCAAACATTGCGCAATAGCCTTACACTGACAGGAGGCTACAAGATTATTTCCATATCTCTCTTTACCGGCTGCAACTGAGGTCTGTCCTCTGGAAAACAGGTCTGTTAATTTCGCACATTTGGCAGCATCTTCTTCCAATGCCTTTCTTCTTTTTGTCCTGGCCTTTTCGGCTCCACCTGGCCTCTTCCTGCCCTCCATCACCACTGACTGACGCTTCGCACTATTCTGTTGCTATATTTAATTTTACCGCTCTAAAAAAGGCGACTCGTGGGCCCAACCAACTTAAACATTTGGGAGGGGAGAATTCATCAGATAGTAGAACCCATCTAATCTACTGTGCTGTAGGGGCTGTGCTGTCAGATGAATGGAGAATGAATGCAAGAAGATGATTAGATAAGTGTCAGAATTATTTTTTCCATCCAACCGGCCCAAATTTGAGATTGACATGAGCCGGCCCATCGGGAATCCTCCCAAATCTCCCGATTACCCACTCTTGCACTGGCAACAACATCATGAAATCTCAGAATATCTTATTTCTGAGGACATATATTGGATCATGAAGCAGTCTTAGACTTAAAGTGCCATTCCACCATTGGATGTATTCTTTGGCATAAAATACAATATATTTTATGACAACATGACTAGACAGAGAAATCTTTTAGCTTCAAAATGATATATCAAACATAATTTTTTGACAACGACAAGTATATTAATTTTGCGACCAAAGTCACCTACCCTTTTAATTTCCACGCGGTAGTGAAACGTGATGTCATCGGCAGGTTCCCCTTCTTGTGTACCACGTGTCGGTCTATTTTTAGACCAGGAAACCCCCAAAGTGAGAGAGTCATTTCTCCTCGTATATGGGGGCCAAAAAAATTGCGAAAATTTTTGAGTTAATCTTTCAGTTAGCTAGATTTATTGGTATTAGCTAGATTTATTGGTATTTTTATCGCGTTCTATCCGCCATTGCTGATAATATGTGCCACGTCACACGTCACGTGGTACACAAGAAGGGGAACCTGCTGATGACATCACGCGCGGAAATTAAAAGGGTAGGTGACTTTGGTCGCAAAATTAATATACTTGTCGTTGTCAAAAAATTAAGTTTGATATATCATTTTGAAGCTAAAAGATTTCTCTATCTAGTGATACCATTTATATATGTTGTCAAAATATATTGTATTTTATGCCAAAGAATACATCCAATGGTGGAATGGCACTTTAAATCTAAATTTGTTTCTTTTAATCTTCAGTTATTCCTTACCATTTTCTAAGAAGCTTTGTTCTAATGAAATCTCAGCCTCGTACTTAATCTTGATCCAGCACAATGAAAGTTACAGATGCAGTAAGGGAAACTATTATGAAAAATCAACTGTTGACTTATGTATCAGATTGCTTCGTGATCCCAGGCCCAGATGAACAGCATGAAAACATTTATAAATGAGGGATTAGTTAAATAAAACTTGATATCAAGAAACATTACAAAAAAAAAAAAACTTTGGAAACCCGCTGATCTGTAATGTCATGTTCAGTATAAATGCATTTTCTTCAATAAATGCCATTCGTGAGGTACACCGAACATTATACATTATACCCAAAAGAGAACCTTTCATGGTTTGGGAGTTTTATCGGTCTGACAGGCTCATTCGGCTGCCTGCTTTGGCACATTGAGAGGCAAAAGCCAAAGAATGCTTCTTTGTTTTACAGGCTTTGGAATATTGCTAGTTTCAGACGATGAACAGTGTGGATTATTATAATCTTCTATAACCAAAGGCCATTCCACAGACCATGGAAATATTGCTGGTTCACAGTTTAAGTCTGTCTGTTTCCCACCAGAGAAATGTAAGCTACAAACACTTGTCCATTTCGATTCAGTTCGAAAGTTTTCATTGCAGATTAAACTTATTCATTTCTTTCTTCTCTTCTCCTTGACTGGCAGCTGATAAAAGCTTAAATTAAGTGTTCTCTTTGTTGCAGAGACACAGTTAGGGACACAGCAATTCACTTTAGGCACAGTTAAAACCGGTTTGACAGAACAATGCAGTGTTGAACAAAGGCAAAAGTAAACAATACGGCGGAGATGACCCCGGGTATCGCCCATAATGCATTGCGGTAAACAAGCGATGACATAGTTATGGGTTAGGGTCCTTGACTGTAGGTGTGAATGTGAGTGTGAATGGTTGTTTGTCTCTGTGTCAGCCCTGCAATGATTTGGTGACTTGTCCAGGGTGTACCCCACCTCTCGCCCATAGTCAGCTGGGATAGGCTCCAGCTTGCCTGCAACCCTGCACAGGATAAGTGGTTACACATAATGGATGGATGGATGGATGGATGGATGGATGGATGGATGGATGGATGGATGGATGGATGGATGTAGATTGTACTACAGAGTGATGCACTACATACCCAGAGCAGCCCAGGGAGCAGTTGGGGGTTACATGTCTTGCTCAAGGGTACTTCAGCCATTCCTGGTGGTCTAGGGAAGTGAGCCGGCTACATTTTGGTCCCAAAGCTGCTTCTCTAACCTTTAGGCCATGGCTTCCCCTTCTACTGCCATTGACCATGTTTCATAGATGATGTTGGGCTGCATGACTTAATTTAGTGGACAGGAACAAAAAGAATATGCAAACATCGAGCAAAAACCTTCGGTGCTTGGACCCCCAAGTATAATAATTACGATCAAGTTGGAAGTTGCACTCAAATAGCTGATGAAATCATGTTTAGAGGATCAAATCAAGTCAAAGTCCCTCTCACACCAGAATCTAGTCTTTCCAGGCAGTCTCCTGTCCCAGTACTAAAAAGCTATTTGAGGCATATGGGTGCGGTGCCAATCTCTGTTTCGATAGCCCTTGGCCTCTCACCTATACAGCTAGGGTTACAGTGGGGGGCTCATCCTCTGGTAACCATGAGAGTTTGACTTCCCTACTTGCATTTGTATTGCAGCATGCCTTGCCAGACAGTAGTACTGTAGGTATCATTTTTATGATGGTCTTTGGTATGACCCAATCGTGATTAGAACTCACGGTCGAGAAGCAGACATGCTAACCACGAGGCCAACTCATGGCCATTTAGCTAAAAAAAAAAGGAACGAGCTTAACAAGATGAGCTTTACAGTGTGTATTTTTAAAGAGAAAAAGCTCATTGGTTGTATATTGTTTCTTCACAACCCAACTATTGGTGAGCCCAGAGTCAGAAATATGGATAATTTTGTGTATTATTGTAATTATGTGCTCTTGGTAAGAGAACCAATGAAGTCTGAACACAGGAAAACATTCTCCATCTGTGACCCAAAATAACATACAAAATACTTTCCCTATTGGCTTCAATATAATTATTGAATAATTCAGAGAGGTTACTGAATAATATGTTTTTTTTCCTTCATTGAAATATGTTTATGGTGTTATTAACTGGCAAAAACCTCTCGAGCGCACTGATTGAATGTGAGAACATGATTTTAATGTGAGAACACGATTCCTTCCATTTTAAAAACAACAAATTCCTTTGGGCACACTCTGTTTTTTGGCCTTGGGTGAGTGCAAAATTGTATGGATGTGTGCGTTCGCATTTAGAGAAAAAAAAAGCTTTCCTCAGCTTCTCGGATGTTTCAGTTTTCCTCTAGTACACATCTGTAGTCGTTCAGACTCGGCTTGCTTGGGTCAACTGCCGGTCCATCTTCTGCTCAGAATTACTTCATACACGTATACGCCTGGTGTTTAACTTTTGTTCTGTGCTGCTTGTCATCTCCTGTCATGACAAACCTCTGGCTTTTCTACTTGTTTGGTCTAAATCACAAATTGTCAAGGGCATAGAGATAATTCCTTCGTTCTTGGGTTCTCTGAGATGCCTATTGAGATTGAAGTAAAAATAAATACAAGCTGCTTTTTGTATAGCACCTCAAAATTATGTCGACAATTTACACTTAGTATCAGTTTTCATGTTTTTAATTTCAAGTGTCCTTTCTCCTTCAGTGAATTGAAGTACAGTAACTGATAAACTGTACAGTCTGCTGATTTGGCTGGATTGGGTTTCCTTTTATGGCCAAATGGCGATATGGTCACCTTTTCATCCAGATCAAAGTTTTCCATTGGTTTAATAGAATATTTAGTGAAAGACTTACTGGATATAAATGCAAATTTAGTGAGCGAACCAAGAAAGGTCAACAAATCATCGGTGCAGCCATGATGGCTGTCACTAGTATACAACAGAAGGGAACTGTCAGGGCCTTCTAGACCTTCAGAGAAGGTCCAAACACATGGGTGCCGCCGGGGGGGAAAGGTTAGAACAATTCTAGGGGCCCAGCACTGCCATGGGGCCCTTTAAGGGGCTGATAATATGCTTTTAATGATTTTAATAAGACTTTTGAAATAACAACAATGCAATATTCCATCTGGTAAAATGAGCTAATTGAATAAGGTTGTCCATTTCTTGAGTTCTTCAACATATTGTCATTTAACCCTCCCCCTTTTGCGAAATGGTATGGTCCAGTTCTGGTAGAAGCGCGATATGTTAAATCTGTGTGCTGATCAGTGCAACGCTACTTGCTGCTGTGTCGCGGTGCAGCAGCCAGCCAGCCAGCAGTGGAGTGCGTACAGTCTATGATTGCTAAATATGAAGAGTGGCTGTCAAAAATATAAAGAAAGGCAGCTGAAAGCTGAGAGGGACCGGAGAGGCAGGCAACTGGTCACTCAGTTTTTCCCAAAGAAAGGTAGCTATCGCTCACATGTGTGTTCAAAATATTAGCGAATGGTAAATGAACAGTATGAATGTGGTTGGATTAGCCTATCAAGAGAACACTTTTACAGTTTGCACAGTGACATTTTTTCCATTTTAATAACTGAACTGACTTGTGTGATAAACAAGATGAAATATTACGTTATGCTGGTGCTAATAACTAGTGCTAATAACCAGTTTCATAACTAATGGGGTGCCCTAAATATGCACAGATTCAGCCTCAGGGGGACCTCCGCCCTACCAAACCACTGAACCCCCCTTAGGAGAAGGAGGTAAGCAGCAATACAACCCATAAATACTTTAGGATTGAAGTTTTTAATGAGCGAGCGCCATATACAGTTTGCTAGATTAAAGTGTTGCTAATAACGGACACCAGTCAAGTGTTTGACATGGTTATGTGTGTGGAATGTTCACACGTTCTAAACCATTGGTTTCAAATTGAGGAGCTGGAGAAAGCACAGCACACATAAAAGAGGGATAGAGGTTACAACATATGAAGAAATACGTATGTAATTGATCAAAGTGAAATGTCACTCCATGTCACTTTGAAATAAATTTATAATAAGATGTTTCCTGTCTTTTATGGGTAACATTTGTAAGGCTACTGAGTATGGAGTATGGGGGGCCCAAAATTTCTGGCGGCGCCCCTGTCCAAACATATCAGCATTTCATATGTTACATTTAATTTCTTTCATTCTTTCATAATTTCATTATAATTATTCTCTCCTAATTCTAATTTGGCCTCATTTTCGATCAAATTTGCTTCAGAAATGAAAGGGCTACTGTCCTGAAAACAGTAAAATCGAGTTATCCAATGAGATTGTGTATGTTGTCTCTAGGCTGAGAAGAGTTTAGAGCTGGCTCACTCATTGGTTCGGACTTCATTGCTGGGACAGAAGGCCATGGCAGTGTATATTTCTGTAGCAAGTGACAGATGAATTAACCAATCAGATTTTGACTGATAGTGGGAGGGAACAAAAATTTATCACCCTAGCAGTCAAACTAGTGCTATCGAGAGCAAGTAGGACAGGCTAACAACTGAGAAACTAAGATTTCTGTCTGCAGACTCTTCTTCCACACACATGTAGCAATGTCATAATTTCATATGAATAAAGTTTTTTTTTTGTGAACTTGCCCAAATCCATCTATTGTAAAATATCTTAATTTGTTGTGTTCTGTTAAAGGTTCCACAACTGTTTCTGATGGGGCGTTAATTAGTGTAACACACCTGTGGACATTATCGTGCTTGGGATGTCGTGAATCCTGCATGGAAAATAGTCATTAATACAGTATATTTTATCATTTTTCCCCAAGATATGATGTTTATTTTTTGATGTTAGAATGTTTTGACACACATCTGCTGTTTGTATCAGATAAAATATGTAAATTAGCGTAGTAAAATTCTGTGTGAAAAGTCGAGTGTTTATCTGAGTAGCCCTTTGGCTGGGTGCTAACTGGTGTATTATTTGTCAAATATTTCATTCGTTACTGTATGGCTTATTTTTTTTTTTTTATTGAGGTTTGCCACAATAAATACATAAATAACAAAAGTGGCAGGAGAAGAATACAGGGCAAAGCCCCAATTAACATTCAACCCCTTAACAAGATACAAAACATTACAAAACATATTTAGATGATTAAAAACAAGAAAAACAATAAATATAAAAAATAATTGTCAACTGACTAAGTCACAAAAATATCCAAGTTAAATAAATATACGTCATAGTGCCCGGTATGAGCGCAATCTTGAATTATAATGGCTACGAAGTAGATTTTTGAGCTCAGGAACTGACGTAGACTGCTTTAAATAACTGGGGAGACTGTTCCATAATTTTATAGTTCGAGGAAAACATGAGTTAGTGAAATAATCTTGCTTATGCGATGTAAGTGGACGGAAGTTGTTAAAATCATAGTTACGAGTTCTATAATGGCTGGTTGCAGGTGACAAAAAGTTGTCAAAATTTGCTGTTGTTATCCCAACCTTGAATTTGAATAGGAGGACTAAGTCATGTATCTCCCTATGGAATTCTAGAGGGAGTAAATATTTCATTTATTGTACATTGTAAACTACACTATACAATCAATATTAAGTGCACAACGATTATAGTCTGCTTTATCTCACACAGTGTAATGTAGCCAGCTGACTGAACAGTATATAGCATACAGTAATTTTTTTTTTTTTAATCGTGCTTGGGATGTCTGGAAAGGGGGATGCCAGAATACTTTCCCCTGTAATTCATTGTTTTCCAGAGTAAATGCTGACAGATGAACTCTTCGCCTCCTCTGCATCATCTATTAGCCACACAGAGACTTTTCGTTATTATTAGAGTAACCGACTGGTTATAGTCAGTCACACACACACACACACACACACACACACACATAGACACACCAGTATTTTTGACTCAGATTTAAATATTCATTTCCCTGTGTAATTTACTTAGTTACTTTTAAAATCAACATCGACAACTACACACAATGGAGCGACCTGGCAGCCTGCCGCTAATCCCTTACAAAATCCTTTGCCCTGTTGCTTTTTTGGTGTCTGGTTACATTTTGGCTGAGCTCAAGTCCCAGCTCTAATAGTAATGGTTTGCCACTGGTATACAAAGTATACAAATATAGCGGGATTTTACAACACAGATGTCTGGTTTTGCGTAAAAACAAACCTGCTGAATAGAAATATGGCATCACTATGGCCTAATGCTTAGAAAAACAGCTTTGGGACCAAAAGGTTGCTGGTTTAATTCTCTGGACCAGCAGGAGTGGCTGAAGTGCCCTTCAGCGAGGCACCTTACCCCCAACTGCTTCCCAGACTGCTTTGGGAATGTTGTATGTCGCTCTGGATAAGAGTGTCTGCTAAATGCCATTCATATAATGTAATGTAATGTACTGAGGGTTCAGTTTTTTCTAGGTTGGCACTTACTGGCTTTTGTGCTTCGTTTACATTCCATAAAATGTATGTCAGATTTAAATATTGTGGTTTTGGACAATTTCACGATACGCTTAACTCAACTCTGAATACAACCCATTCTGTAAGATCCAAGCCATTAGCTCCATATGAGCAAAAAACACATACAAGCTGAAGCTATCTCATTTGATACATGCTTAATATTCCTCGAGGTTGTCTATAAAAGGCTCCCTGTTTGCTGTTTTCACTCCAACAGCGTTTGTTAGCTTCATTTCGCACTTTATATTAGTCTCATCCTTCCATTTCATCTGCTCTGCAAACAAAACCAGACACGCTCACGCTGCACTCTTCCACTGATGGATCGATCAATTATTAAAATCCAAACAATAAAGTCATTTAGAAAGCCTTGTTTCTCATCTTACACGCCTATTTCCCAATCCCCTCCCCTCCCCCGAGCGAGCTGAAACAAAGAATGCACTGCCTGAAGCTGCTACTGAAAGTCCTGAAAGTTCACGTTGCAGAATGCTTTAATAATGGTACTGATCTCAATGCTTTTGGCCATCGAGATTTCTCTTTAGAATTTTTTTAAAAAATTAAAGCAGTTGTTCAGTGAGCAGCAACAGACAAGCACCATCTCATGAATAAAAGAAAGGATGAGGTTCCCTTGTGCTTCAAATGGTTTTGATTTATTCACTTTTTATATCTGTGGCTTTTGAAATCCGCTGAAGGACGTGAGACTTGAGTGAGTGTCTTGGAAAGAAAAAAAAAAGTTTAGAATTGAACCCAAGTCCTGAATACGGCAGGGGCCATGACATGAGTCCATTACCCAGACTGGTTTTTATTCTCGAAGGAATGAATTTGCTTTATTTTGGAATATATTATTGTAATAAATTATAATGGGTTTAAGAAATCATTCTATTTACATGGAATATGTGTACACTCTTCTTTTTCCTTAAAGCAATTTCATTAAGGCCATTAATTTAATAATAATAATAATGCAGCATGGTGGTGTAGTGGTTAGCGCTGTCGCCTCGCAGCAAGAAGGTCCGGGTTCGAACCCCGTGGCCAGCGAGGGCCTTTCTGTGCGGAGTTTGCATGTTCTCCCCGTGTCCGCGTGGGTTTCCTCCGGGTGCCCTGGTTTCCCCCACAGTCCAAAGACATGCAGGTTAGGTTAACTGGTGACTCTAAATTGACCGTAGGTGTGAATGTGAGTGTGAATGGTTGTCTATGTGTCAGCCCTGTGATGACCTGGCGACTTGTCCAGGGTGTACCCCGCCTTTCACCCGTAGTCAGCTGGGATAGGCTCCAGCTTGCCTGCGACCCTGTAGAACAGGATGAAGCGGCTAGAGATAATGAGATGAGATAATAATAATAATAATGAGAAGCAGCTTTGGGACCAAAAGGTTGTCTGTTTGATTCCTTGGACCAGCAGGAATAGCTGAAGTGCCCTTGAACAAGGCACCTAACCCCCAACTACTCCCCAGGCTGCTCTGTGTATATGTTGTATGCCGCTCTGGATAAAAGCATCTGCTAAATAACTGTAGTAGTAATAATAATAATAATAACTAGAAAGGAACTAGGTAGACTGCATAGCTCCACCAAGCCACATCAAAATAACTTGAACCTAGGGTAATACTAAAGCTGTCTACCAAAGTTCATCAAAATCCGTTCACTACTTTTTGAGTTACATTGGGAACAGACAAAAAAAATCCTGGATCCACATATATATTTGGATCCTGGATCTACATAAATATCTGGATTTGGATCAAAATCTACTCAATTGTTCCTTGACCCATGGCTCATCTTTCCACCAAATTTCATCCAAATCCATTCACTGCTTTTTGAGTTACATTGGGAAAAGACAAAAAAATCTGGATCCGCATACATATCCAGATTTGGGCCAAAATCTAAATAATTGTTCCTTGGCCCATGGCTCACCTTTTCCTCCAAATTTCATCCAAATCCGTTCACTACTTTTTGAGTTACATTAGGAACAAATTTGGCAGAGGCAACAACAACAACAACCACTCAGTTCCACTGAGCCTCAAATGAGGAAAAGTGGACATACTATTACCTCCACAAAGTGTTTTATTCCTCTTATACCACAGGATTTTGTCAACCATTCCAATTTCATCTGTTTTTGTTGCATTTAATGTTGAAGAACATCTGCAAAACAAGTTCGTATCTGTTATTACTTGCATTATAGCAGCAACGGTCCTGTGCCAACGTCTTCGACACATGCAAAGAAATGCTGGAAAACAGAGATGCCTTCAATAATAATGAAGCTAAAACTTGTATAAAGAGATGTAAACAGCACTCATCCCAAAAAAGTCAATATTTGGCATGCAACCGTTTAAAAATTCAGTAATCTCAGGTGCACTTTTGAGGTGCAGTTTAAAAGGAAAATCTTTGAAGTTTTTCCTGAACGTTTTGGAGAATCTGACATGGTGTTTCTGGAGACAGTGATTGCTTCTGATTTTAGAGGAAAACCTGACAATCAGATTTATTTATTTATTTATTTATTTATTTATGTCTGAGAAATAGTTAGATATACCCAGTGTTTATTACTGACCCAATAATGCAGAAGCTAGAAAATATCGAAGACAAAATTACACTGTAAAAGGTAACTGAATTTACATTGAAGAGATCCAACACTTAACACACCTGAGTAAACCACACAATTTAGACCAAAGTAAACTGACAGACCTCTGCACTGCTCATGTGCAGAGGAGCAATGCCTGGTAGTTTGGTTTGCATATTTAAAAAAAAAAAAAAGAAGAGCAGTGGCTACAATTATTGACAGTTCAAAATTATCGACACCTTTTCAGATATACTAATAAAAAACAATTTTACAGAAGTGAGTTTCAGTTACAACAGTTATTAATGTTTATTAATCAACCGGAAGACCCCCCCTCACCCTTCAATCTTGTCGTCTGATGACACAGCTCGTTCCCTGAGATGGAATATTTTTTATCACGATCAGCTATTTGAGGAAAACCCGGATGTTATCATCACAGGTAAGCATGGTGGAAAGATCATGGACATTTTTACTGATCAAATTCACCGTTATTTCACGATCTCCTTGTCAAAACCTACTTTGTTTCTTACTCTTTCATTTGACAGTCACCATTTTGCATCTAAACACCGCATTTGAGAAGTCACGTGAGGTGTCGATAATAGTGATCACTTTCACTGGTGTCCACCATTATCGACACCCTGTGGAATTAAGTGACACATACCACTGTTATGGATCGATCTTTGTGTAACATTGTTGAAGGAGATGAAGTACTTTAAAAAATAAAAGTGCTGTGATTTATAATATTTTTTTCTGATCCATAACAGAATGGAATGTTTATAGAGTATTTGGAATCCTATTGCAATAAATAGAATTAGACCAGAATTAAATTCCTAGCATATAAAAAATTACATGCTTGAAATTTTCAGATTTTTTTATTCCATTCAGATTTTTTTTCCAGTTTGTTGTAAATATCAACCACATATTACAATATCAGTAGACATTTTATATTTTGGCAGTGGCTACAATTATCGACACCTTAAAGATCTTTTGGCCATTGCAAAAGTAGAAAAGACTTTCAATACATAAATTGTGCATGAATGACTACTCAAACTTCCACTGGGAAAAATGAGTTGATTTCCGATTACTTAGCTATCAGATCACGTGACACCGTTCCACAATTATCAACACCTTTGTCCACAGTTATCAATACCGTTCCACAATTATCGACACCCAGATGATTATTGATAAAAAAAGAATAATAATCAGTATGTGGTATTAAGTTACAGTGCCTTGAAAAAGTATTCATACCCCTTGAACGTTTTCACATTTTTCCACCTTACAACCACGAACTTAAAAGTTTTTTATTGAGATTTTATGTGATAGACCAACACAGAGTAGCACATAATTGTGAAGTGAAATGAAAATGATAAATGGTCTTCAAAATTTTAAACAAATAAAAATCTGAAAAATGTGGTGTGCATTAGTATTCAGCCCCCCTGCGTCAATACTTTGTAGAGCCACCTTTTGCTGCAATTACAGCTGCAAGTCTTTTGTGGTATGTCTCTACCAGCTTTGCACATCTAGACACTGAAATTTTTGCCCATTCTTCTTTGCAAAATAGCTCAAGCTCAGCCAGATTGGATGGAGAGCGTCTGTGAACAGCAATTTTCAAGTCTTGCCACAGATGCTCAATGGGATTTAGGTCTGGACTCTGACTGGGCCATTCTAACACATGAATATTCTTTAATCTAAACCATTCCATTGTAGCTCTGACTGTATGTTTAGGGTCATTGTCTTGCTGGAAAGTGAATCTCCTTCCCAGTCTGAAGTCTTTTGCAGCCTCCAACAGGTTTTCTTCCAGGATTGCCCTGTATTTAGCTCCATCCATCTTCCCATCAGCTCTGATCAGCTTCTCTGTCCCTGCTGAAGAAAAGCATCCCCATAGCATGATGCTGCCACCACCATGTTTCACAGTGGGGATGGTGTGTGCAGGGTGATGAGCAGTGTTAGTTTTCCGCCACACATAGCGCTTTGCATTTAGGCCAAAAAGTTCAACTTTGGTCTCATCTGACCAAAGCACCTTCTTCCACATGTTTGCTGTGTACCCTACATGGCTTCTTATGTCTGTCTTTCAACAATGGCTTTCTTCTTGCCACTCTTCCAAAAAGGCCAGATTTGTGGAGTGTACGACTTATAGTTGTCCTGTGCACAGATTCTCCCACCTGAGCTGTGGATTTCTGCAGCTCCTCCAGAGTGATCATGGGCCTCTTGGCTGCTTCTCTGACCAGTGCTCTCCTTGCTCGCTCTGCCAGTTTAGGTGGACGGCCATGTCTTGGTGGGTTTGCAGTTGCGCCATTCTTTTTCCATTTCTGAATGATGGATTGAACAGTGCTTCTTGAGATGTTCAGAGCTTGGAATATTTTTTTTATAACCTAACCTTGCTTTAAACTTCTCCAGAACTTTATCCTTGACCTGTCTGGTGAGTTCTTTGGTCTTCATGATGCTGTTTGTTCTTCAGTGTTCTCTAACAAACCACTGAGGCCTTCACAGAACAAGTGTATTTATGCTGAGAGTAAATTACACACAGTAGGACTCTATTAACTAATTAGATGACTTCTGAAGGCAATTGATTGCACTGGATTGTATTGAGAGGTATCAGAGTACAGGGGGCTGAATACTAATGCACACCACATTTTTCAGATTTTTATTTGTTTAAAATTTTGAAGACCATTTATCATTTTCGTTTCACTTCACAATTATGTGCTACTCTGTGTTGGTCTATCACATAAAATCTCAATAAAAAACTTTTAAGTTCGTGGTTGCAAGGTGGAAAAATGTGAAAAAGTTCAAGAGGTATGAATACTTTTTCAAGGCACTGTAAAAAGACAGTTTTTATTTAAAATTTGTTTTACATAGACTTATATTTAGTACAAAATATATTTTATATAAAAATATATGGATGTCGGTCTTTACGTAAATGTGGAAGTAATTCTAATGTTTGTAAACAAATGAACTGGTCATGTTTAACCTGCGTCAGAAAATTTTTTGTTCCACTTTCTACCCTCTTTCGAAGTATTTTCATAGATCACATTTTGTTAACCATTCGTTGTTGTTTGTATTAATTTCTAGTTTTGTAGTTTAGCAATAAATGTCAACAGGGTTTTGACATTGTAACCACATGAAAATCCAGGTTAAAGGTCACATGTCATTCCTCGAACCAAAATATAAAATGTCTACTGATATTGTAATATGTGGTAGATATTTACAACAAACTGAAAAAAAAAATTCTGAATGGAATAGAAAAATCTGATTATTTCAAGCATGTAATTTTTACATAATTCTGGTCTAATTCTATTTATTGCAATAGGATTCCAAATACTCTTCCAAATATTATAAATCACAGCACTTTTATTTTTTTTTAAAGTACTTCATCTACTTCAAAAATGTTACACGAAGATCGATCCATAACAGTTGTAAATGTCACTTAATTCCACAGGGTGTCGATAATGGTGGACACCAGTGAAAATGATCACTATTATCGACACCTCACGTGACTTCTCAAACACGCGTTTAGATACAAAATGGCGACTGTCAAATGAAAGAGTAAGAAACAAAGTAGGTTTCGACAAGGAGATCATGAAATATCGGTGAATTTGACAAGTAAAAACATGTCCATGATCTTTCCACCAAGGAAAGGTCTCAATAATTATGGACTGACAATAATTGTAGCCGCCGCTTTAATAGTCATTAAGTAAACATTATTTGAAGGTAATGGTTGTATTTACTTCACTATTTCAAAGCAACCGATTTCCTGAATTTCTTGAAGTAAGATGGACTTGTCAAATTTTACAGTGTATTATGAAAGAAAAATAATTAGAGCACAATATCATATAAATTATTAATTCCCTCACCAGCCTCTTGTTTTTGTCTTTCGATGCGGATGTGAGAAACTTAAAACAAAACCCAGAGCTGCTATGATATAATGTGAAATCAGCACCTTCTGACCAATCAGAATAGAGAGTTCAACAACGCTGGGGTATAAATTAACTTATTAACTTACAGTAGACTTCTGAAGTCATTTCTTCCCTACATGAAACAAATAGAAACCAGCAGCAAAGGAAAAAGTGTAAGAGATGAAGAAGAAGAAGGCTACAGGAAGATAAAATGAGCAGCAGAGATGAAGAGATGGAGCTTTGCGTACAGATGGGATCGGAGAACACTGAGTGTGCTGAATAATCACAGTTGGCGCATTTCATGCTTGACCTTTCCCGGCGGAGAAAGAAGATGAGGCGAAAACGCATTTCTGCGGAGAGAGATAGTGACCGAGGCGCCCTCTATTCTCCCTCGGGCTTTGGAAAGTCACGGCCAATCTCCATGACATTTCAATACTTCAATGAGAGGTCGTTCAATTTGGTAATGATAGCATCAATTTGAGGTGGCAGGACACAGCACTCGGGGAAGCTAGCACGCAGGATAATGGGGAAGTAAGGCTTTGAGCATTTTGTAAAAAAAAAAAAAAAACCAACAAAGCGAAAAGAAATCCGAGATCAAGAGACGCAGTGTTCTGTAACTCATTCCCTATTAAACCTTCGGAAGGAACCAAACAAACAAATTCTGGTGGGGGTTGATGAGTGTCGGAGACATGCAAATTTCTAAAATAACAAAGCACTGCTTGAAAATGAAAGATCTCAGTTTACTCGACGTGCCATGGCATGTTTGTGTGCACCCTCTTATTCGCCATTTTCTTTCATTCTCACTCTGTATCTACCTGTCATCACAGAAAAATAGAGAGCGAGAGAAAGAGAGAGGGCAAAAAAAAAAGGGAGATGTGCCATGAAATTGAGGAAACTTGATCCTCTTGGCCCTTCGCCTCCCTCTCTCAACTCTCTCGGTCTCTCTCTGTGTCTGATGGATGTGCTGCGCTGGCCCTCACATCCGTGATGCCTCGCCATAAACATGTCACGACGCCAAAGACAAAAAGAACACTGTTTTACTGGTGCATCTAATCTCAGCCCTCATTCATTCTCTTCTTCTCACACATTCTTCCTCTGACTCACTTCTCACTTCTTCTCCCTCATGGAAAATGACAGATCGAGACGAGGCAGAGCAAGTGAAGTCACCCGGTGTCACTCAGCAGTGGTTCCTTTTACGGCTGCCGAAGAATGATGTCTTCCTGGTATTCCTTTCCACTGATAAAAATGCACAGCCATGTTTTTCACGACTGCATGTTTTTGCATTACTGGCCCTCGTCTCTGGTGCCTTCTGCTGAGACATTATTCACGACTCACGCCTGTCTTTGTCACTCATCCGAAACGAGGCTTGTTAAATGATCGCTCGGAACCTCCACCCCTGTGAACTTTGTGCATTTCATGCTTCTGGAATACTCAGCACAGATGCTTAGGATGGCAATAAAGCGTAGAGACATCACGGCTGGGTCAAGCCAAGTCAGCGTCGAAGATTTAGAGTGGTTTGTCATGTGCTGGAATCCTTTTCATGCTTGTTCAGCTTGACGTTTCATTCTGTCCTCGTTCTTGGTGAAGTTGTCCCAATGTTGATGTTGATAAAGAGCAGTGAAATGATGCAATGTGGAAGAAATGGGGACGATTTTCCTTCCTCCTCGAGACTTTAATCAAGTCAAGTCGTAGTATTTTCAAAATAATAACTCAAATCTCCTGGCTTCAAAATAACCTCCTTGACAAGTTGCCATCGAAAATTTCAGAACTGCCAACATTAAAAAAACAAGCGCACACAGCATTAATCCATACACATACTGTACAGTATTTTTGAACCTCAGCAGTGGGGATCTCCAATTTGTCCAAGATTTGAAGACCTAGCTGCTTCAAACTCCTTACTTCTTGAAACATCTGTGCTAGCCATTGCTAGTCTGTCACGTGAAACCACTCCTTCTATCCATACCTAGAAGGGTTAGAAGAGGTGAAGAAGCCTGAAGCAAAGAACAAGTTCCACACAACTGAATCCCTAATGAGCATGAGAACACTTTGGCTTTTTGACAAAGCATTCAATGGCATCTTCGACCACTTTCTCCACTTCTCCTGTCTCAACCCTTTGGTGGAAGAACAGAGTAGCGCTTATGGAAATGCCACAGCAGTGGCGCAGTGGTGTTCCACAAAGTCCCGGAGCTTTGGTTTGTCAAAAAGAACTTTTGAAGAACTAAGGCTTGGAAGAACCAAAGAATAGGGTCAATTAGCATTTTGTTGCATTTTTGCAGCAGGAAAGAAGAGCAAAATCAAAAGCGTGTGCTTACAAACACACTGTAGGAGCTTGGCTTTTAGTAACAAGGATTCCACATGTGAAACAATGATGCCTGTTTGTTCACCCATTTCTTTTCTTCCTAAGATCAAGGCATCAGGATAAAGCAAGCCTTTATCGCTTGATGTGCAAAAGATACAGTGTGTTTGTTTTTTAGTGCCTTGGAGGATTTTTCTTCTATGGACATCACAGGGCTCTTCTTTGGCATCCAGCCTTAAAACATCATGACTAAAAGGAAGTCCTCCTCACTGAGAGTTCCATGTTTACTTTGCACCAAGATTTACATGGCCTGGGGCAAGAGATCAGGCCTCTGGCATTTTGGACTCTTTTGGCTTGAAGTTTTGGCAGCTGGAAAGTCTGAATCAGAATCAGAAGAAAGGTTCTTAACTGGTGGACCCACAGAATTGTATTTGTTGTTCTTTTTCAGGATACAAGGCACCATAATTGAAGCTCTCAAATGGCTGTAAATGAAGCAAGAGAGGAAAAAAGATGGAGCGCAGCATAAGGAAGGAGTTGAGCAAGGCTTTTTCTTGAAGGTATATTTACAAAAAAAATGAAGATGGGCACTGTGGAAAAACCATAGCTGATCAACAGTAGCACAGATTCAAGCATGCAAATCAAGTACTTGCATTAAAAGTTCACTCAACTCTCTTTGGACATTGAAGGTTAGGACACAAACACAAAAGGAAAAGTTTATCATGCATTTTCTTCCAAGACAAAAACATGCATAAATGTGCTTGACATTCCCAAGAGATGACATATGGGTTTCAAGCTCGTGTTTTTTTCCACTAAACTATCTGAAAAAGCTTTACGTTACACAAGTACAGATTTAGCTCCATGCAAAAATCGCATGCTTCCGATCAGATGCATTATCCATTTCCTGGTTTTTGTTTTCATGATATATGATCAGATCCCAAACCAGACTAAATGTGACCTTTCTCAGAATGTCTCACTAAGACACAAGGCAAAGGGGGGGAAAAACCAGCTAATTTTACCATCCTTTCTGGTGTTGCCTCAAAGTGCAGTTCTGCGCTGATTTGCTATTGCAATTCAATCGCAAAGTTGCCGCCACGCTATTTCCTGGCTCAACATTGATTGCCTAATGCTGTGTACAAAATTGATTCAATTTGTAGTCAGTTGTCAGCTGAAAGTACTCTGGCACTAATGGGACATTCCACACTTTTAATCGAGTAAGAAATTCAGTGACAGATCATTAGCTTGTTGGAATGCCATCATAACTTGGACTGTATGAGTTTTTATATAGAGATGCAGCTCAGAGTTCAGAGTTCAGATGCGATGCTTCAGACATTCTTCATTGTTAAACATGGAAACAAGCACTAGAGTTCCTTCTATACTACATTTGGTCCCCTGAAAATGGGTTGTGATTCCTATGGAGTTCTTCAATTTCAATATCAGTATTCTTGCATCCAGAATTAAGACAAAGACTCCAGGTTTTATAGACCATACTGTAAATATCTTGGTGTGCTATAAGAGTTAAAGGATACCAGGACATACCTTTAGGGTTCCTCTGTTTGCCATAATGTCCTCAATGTACCTCATAGGGAAGCTTAAATGTTCACCTTTTAGATACTTATTGTTGAGGAAAGTGTTTGTTTAGCCAAACTTTCATAAAAGGTTATTATTATTATTATTATTATTATTATTATTATTATTATTATTGGTAATATTTGTATAAATAAATAAAATGTATTTGAAAATGTTCATACAAATCTTTACAAAAATGCAAATATTATTATTATTGTTGTTGCTGTTGCGAACATTTGTATTTGTAAATAAAAGAAAAAGTATTTGAAAATGATCTTCATAAAAACCTTGACAAAATAGCAAATAATAATAATAATAATTATTATTATTATTATTATTATTATTGGTGGTCAAGCTGCGCTTTTCTTTAATGTTTCATGTAAATAATGAACTCACTGCAAAATAATGGTAGACATAAAATAAATAAACTGAACATAGTCAAAATAAATAGTCGTTTATTTGTTTGAATTAGTATTCAACGTTCCTGTTGTATTTTCTCCAAGCGTTTTAGAGTATTTGAGATAATGGACTGTTATTTCGAAAACGCAGTGACTGTTTCAAGTAAACATTCAGAACGCTGTCTATATCGAGGATTATATAAGCAGGTTCTCTGATCTTTTCATATTCTGGCATGTAAAATTGCGACTACCGGCATTAGTATTCCACTGAGACGGTTAAGAATCTGTGCTCAGAGAAGTAAAATGCCCAGGAATGTGCTTTACAGGCCTCTGGTAAGCAATGAAAGCAAGCAGATGGAGACGTTGTAAACATGCAGAATCAGATAGCGTGCAGCAGGACAAGCACTGAGATTGAAGCAGGTATTTTTGGGCTTAGTTACATCCTCCGGTTCTATAAAACCCAAATGCTGAAATCCTAAGCTTGCATGACAAACAGGTTTATTGGTGTTATTTCTTTCCCATGAATGAGTTTAAGCAGCATGTGGAGACATTACAGGGTATCAAAAGATGTGGAAAGGTTTAATTTGCACCTTACCTCCTCATGACCTCGGTCATGCACAAAAAATTCAAAAGGTGTTGTGGAAAACTGGTGCCATTTTAAAAAGAGGAATAATTAACTTGTTCCGAATGAATGTTACAGCACCATATGATGCTTTATGTCATGAATTTGTGAGAAACATGTGGTAGCAGAGCAGATTGAGATATAAAGCTGTAGTTAAATGACTGATGAATTATTGAATTATGTGCATGCATGATTCAATAATTAGTTGCATTAATTAGTTAGCTGAAGGTAGCTTATCGAACTACCTGGCTATATTTGTTGTTGGTGTTATTATTGTTGTTTTTACTGACTTTCAAACATCATTTGTTGTAGCACGTTCGTTGCTTCTCCAGACGTTCGCAAGGAATTTTACAGAACTGGACCAAATTGTATTCGAATACACGTCTCTTTTTCATTCTCAGTTAGGTCAGCAACATGCTCCGCCATTTTGTTTTTCTTTACTCATGGTACATGAGCTGATATCCTAGTAGTAGAGTAGCCAATCAGAGCATGCAATTGCTCATATCCAGTGAATGTGGATATAATAATAATAATAATAATAATAATAATAATAATAATAATAATAATTTATTCGGAATAAACAGTGGGCTCCAAATAACCACGCATATAGATATGATATGAAATTAAATTAAGTTACATTTCTTTTTTTTTCCTCATAAAGGTTCACAGTTCACTGATAATTTTATAGTCAGATATGAAGCTTGCAGGACCAAGAAATACCATGGTGGGTATCATAAATTCGAGTCACACTGCAAAGCATTTACAAGGTTTTCATTCATTCATTTATCCTTAGTAACCACCTGGTCAGGTTTGTGTTGGTTTTAATTGGGCGACTAGTTTGTTTACCATCCATCCATCCATTTTCTGTAGCTGTTATCCTGTTCTACAGGGTCACAGGCAAGCTGGAGCCTATCCCAGCTGACTATGGGTGAGAGGCGGGGTACACCCTGGACAAGTCACCAGGTTATCGCAGGGCTGACACATAGAGACACAGACAACCATTCACACTCACACCTACGGTCAATTTAGAGTCACCAATTAGCCTAATCTGCATGTCTTTGGACTGTGGGGGAAACTGGAGTACCCGAGGAAACCCATGCAGACATGGGGAGAACATGCAAACTCCACACAGAAAGGCCCTCACCGGCCACGGGGCTCAAACCCAGGACCTTCTTGCTGTAAGGCAACAGTGCTAACCACTACACCACCGTGCTGCCCCTAGTTTGTTTACATTTTGGGGAAATAGAACCAAGTGAAGTTGTTCGACATTATTTGACAAGGTGCAAACTGAAATATAGCATCTCGGGTTGCAAACTTTCCAGTGTTTCTGGGGGAATAGTAGTAGGGTTATCCATCTATCCATTATCCGTAACCACTTATCCTGTGCAGGGTCGCAGGCAAGCTGGAGCCTATCCCAGCTGACAATGGGCAAGAGGTGGGGTACACCCTGGACAAGTCACCAGGTCATCGCAGGGCTGACACATAGGTCCTGTCCACACGGCAACGGATTCAGGTGACTCCGATACAATTGCTTATCGTTTAGGCCTGGCGTCCACACGGCACCGGCGTTTTGGGTGCCCAAAACGCAATCTTTTTGAGAACGGGTTCCAGAGTGGAAAGATCTGGCAACGTTGCCGTTGTGAAGTCGTCTGGATGAGTAGAACGGATTTGTTTACGATGACGTCACAACCACATGACTGTGAGTGCTTCACGCCGGGTAGAAGTGTAACGAATATCACCAGGAAAAAGCCTTACAGAGCACTAGTGAGAGTGAAACACGAGCTTGGATATTATTATTATTATTATTATTATTATGTTCAGTGTTAGTTCACAGTAGTAATGCAAGAAGCAGAATAGTGACAGTAATAGTGAAGCAAAAACATGCAATTGTACAAACACTGCAGCTCTACAGCAAAATATTCATTTATGAAATGGTCTGATTCTTAACACCAGTAGTGCCAATGATCTCATTGCGATGCGATGCGAGTTGTCAACAAATCCTATAACTTGGTTCATGAAACGCGCTTACAAAATATTTTCACTGTGAATATTTATTGTGTAATGGTGCAAAGTGAGAGAGAGAGAGAGAGAGAGAGAGAGAGAGAGAGAGAGAGAAACTCTGCCCTTAGGGCAGAGTCAATCCCGCCAGCAAAAATAGGGAAAAAAAGGAGCGATCTCACCTCTTCAGATGTTGATTTAAGTCCGACAATACATTCCTCAAAAAGGGCGTAGAGGAGCAAATTAATCCATCAACGTGTAGCATTCAATTTATTCCGGACCATTAAAGACGCCGCATTCCGCGTAGAATTATACGTCATCCTCGCCGCCATATTGGAGAGGTCAAAGCGGAGAATAAAGATTCATGTGCTGCGTTTAACTGTACCAACAGGTTTACCGTCCAAACGAGATCACATGGGATTACCTTTCACAGGTGAGAAACAACAAATTAATCCATCAACGTGTAGCATTCAATTTATTCCGGACCATTAAAGACGCCGCCTTCCGCGTAGAATCATACGTCATCCTCGCCGCCATATTGGAGAGGTCAAAGCGGAGAATAAAGATTAGCTGCGTTTAACTGTACCAACAGGTTTGCCATCCAAACGAGATCACATGGGATTACCTTTCACAGGTGAGACTGGAAAAATACTTTTCATTGTATTTGGTCATTATAATGTAATTTTACGAACAGATTTTCCTGACTTTGTGGCTAATATGAAGTCTCATGCATAATAGTTTATGCGCATGCGTCCTTACTTCTTCTATTGTTCTGGTGTCTCCGAAGGGACCGTCTTACAGCGCCCCTAGAGGTGTGGCATGTGTATTGCATCGTTTTCAGCAAGCGTTGCGTTGCCATATGGACCTGATATTTTACTGATCGTTGCCCATTTGGACGCGATATATTTTTAAATAACATCCCGTTGCCGTTGTCATGTGGATGTAGCCATAGAGACAAACAGCCATTCACACTCACATTCACACCTACGGTCAATTTAGAGCCACCAATTAGCCTAACCTGCATGTCTTTGGACTGTGGGGGAAAGCAGAGCACCCGGAGGGAACCCACACAGACATGGGGAGACCATGCAAACTCCATACAGAAAGGCCTCCATCAGCCACTGGGCTTGAACCCAGAACCTTCTTGTTGTGGGGAGACAGTGCTAACCACTACACCACCATGCCACCCAGTAGTAGGGTTAATATTTTAATCAAAGTCCCTTCCACGTCAGGCTCTGGTCTTCCCAGGCAGTCTCCTGTCCCCAGTACTAACCAGCTCTTTGAGGTGCGTGGGTGCAGCACCAATCTCCATTTACGTAGCCCTCGGCCTCTTGCCTGTACAGCTAGGGTTACAGTGGGGGGGATAGTCCTCTGGTAACTGCGAGAGTTTGACTTCCCTACTCACATCTGTATTGCAGTATGCCTTGCCAGACGGTAGTAGGTACCATTTTTATGATGATCTTTGGTATGACCCAACCACAAGTAGAATTCATGATCTCCCGGTCGAGAGACAGACACGCTAACCACTAGGCCAACTCATGGAAAATATTTTAATAATATATATTTAGAATATAAGTTTTGGTCATGCCTACACCAGCTTTAAATCTAAGCACACATCGTGCCATTGTGCCTAATCTATATCTACACACATGGACATTTACATTAGCTGAGAATTAGTCCTGCTTGAGAAAATGTAATGAAAATTATTATGGCTTGAATAATGACAGCAGGTATACGCCGTATTTTATTAACACCATCGACAGAGCATAATTACCCTGCAAAGCAATATCACCATGTATTCCCATGTGTTGTAATTGGAATCCGAAAATATTTCCCATTATTATTATTGTTGTTGTTGCTGTTGTTATTAGTATTATTTATTATTATTATTTTTTTTTGAATGTATGGTTATTCAGATTTTGGTTCTGGCTTTCTCCTTGTTATCATGTGGATTAGCTGAAGCCAACATCTGCAATAATTACATTTTCACAATCTCAGTGCACATGGCAGGAACGTGGGTGGAATCATGCACACGTTATTCCTTTAAAGCTGCTTATTTTTCTACTCCTGTGTTCCATGATCTCAGTTTCCTATTGTTTTACTTGAAGGGGTTATTTGTTTAATTGGAGAAGGCCACATGCTTCACATCATACCAAATGTACTGACTTGCTGATGAGAATAGCAGAGCTGGGTTAGTAAGGAGATTACACACTGCTCTGTGTGTGTGTGTGTGTGTGTGTGTGTGTGTGTGTGTGTGTGTGTGTGTGTGTGTGTGCACTAGTGCATCTCAAAATATTAAAATATTGTGAAAAAGTTAATTTCTTTCATAATTTAATTCAAAAAGTAAACTTTCATATATTCTCAATTCATTAAATGTAAGGTGAACTATTTCAAGTTTCTTTTTGTTTTAATTTTGATTATGGCTTACAGCTCATGAAAATCAGAAATCCAGTATCTCAAATTATTAGAATATTTCCTTTCAAGTTTGAGTAAAACAGGATAAATACCGTGTATCTCTCAGTCTAGTTCAGTCCACGCAATCACAATCATGGGAAAGACTGCTGACTTGACAGTTGTCCAAAAGACAATCGTCAAGTGCCTTATCTAGGGTGAAGGAGACAAAGAATTGGACTGTTGCTTGATAAAACACAGTAGACCAACACCGGTGGATGACACAGCACCCCAAATCATCACAGATTGCAGAAACTTCAAACACCTTGGATTCTGTGCCTCTCCACTCTTCCTCCAGACTCTTGGACCTTGATTTCCAAATGAAATGCAAAATTTACTTTCATCTGAAAGAGGACTTTGGACCACTGAGCAGTAACAGTCCAGTTCTTTCTCTCCTTCGTCCAGGTAAGACGCTTCTGACATTGTCTTTGCTTCAGGAGTGGCTTGATATTAAGACGTCTGTGCATGGTCTGTGCGTGGTGGCTCTTGATGCACTGACACCAGCCTCAGTCCACTCCTTATGAAGCTCTCCCAAGTTCTTGAATCAGCTTTTCTTGACAATCCTCTTAAGGCTGCGGTCATCCCTGTTGCTTGCACACCTTTTCCAGCCAGGCTTTTCAGCAATGACTTTTTGTGACTCACCCTCTTTGTAGAGGGTGTTGATGATTGTCTTCTGGAAACTGTCAAGTCAGCAGTCTTCCCCATGATTGTGGTTGTGTCGACTGAACTAGACTGAGGTGGAGTTTACATTAGACCGTATCAGCGGATCATCAGATTAACGTTTTTAAAACGATTAGTGTGCACACAGCAACGCCAATACACGATTCGCCTGCACACAGCAACGCCAATACACGGATACGCTCGGCTCCGCAGGCATCCTACGCTCCAAATCACTCCGCCCTGAACAGCGAGTGCCCTCTGGAGGGTGCGCACTCCGGCCCTGCGCAGCTCACAGAGCGCGCGAGTGAAGCGCACGAGCAGTGATTTGGGACTGAGCCACTGTGTGTGTGATCTCAGTGCATGTCGGGCATGCGCGTCACTTACCACTTGCAAGTGGAAGGATGGCAAGCCTAAAGACAATCATAACTACACAATGGGCAGTATTTGCATCAGTAGTTGCAGTATTTTCATACTTTTATACTCTTTAATGAAAGGTGATACAAGGCGGAAGTCTGCGCCGTTTTTCAGCAGTCGCGTCACATGACCAACGCCAGCGAATCAGGAAGGTGGATGTCACAGTGACGTTGTCCAATGACGACGCCAGCTTGAGCTCAGCACAGCGTATCCGCGAATTCTCAATGTTTACACAGCACCGGACCAGACACGATCTGGATTGAATACGTGGACGCTGGTGGATTCCCGTTTCCCGGCGTTTCCAGGCGTTTTAATGTAAACGGACAGTGCATCCGCGAAGAAAACGAGACAGATATGGTCTAATGTAAACTTGGCCTGAGAGATACATGGTGTTTATACTGTTTTACTCAAACTTGGAATGAAATATTCTAATAATTTGAGAGAGTGGATTTCTGATTTTCATGAGCTATAAACCACAATTATCAAAATTAAAACAAAAAAAAGCCTTGAATTATTTCACTTGGCATGTAATGAATATAGAATGCATGAAAGTTTACCTTTTTGAATTAAATTGCAAAAAAATTAACTCTTTCACGATATTCCAATAATTTGAGATGCACTCGTATTATATATCAGTGGCAAACTGTTACTATTAGAGCTGGGACTTGAGCTCAGCCAAAACGTAGCCAGACACCAAAAAAGCAACAGGGCAAAGGATTTGGTAAGGGATTAGCGGCAGGCTGACATGTCGATCCATTGTGTGTAGTTGTCAATGTTGATTTTAAAAGTAACTAAGTAAATTACACAGGGAAATGAATACTTAAGTCTAAGTGAAAAATACTGGGGTGAGTGTGTGTAACCGACTATACCCAGTCAGTTACTCTAATTATAACTAAAAGTCTCTGTGTGGCTAATAGATGATGCACAGGAGGCTAAGAGTTCATCTGTCAGCATTTATTCTGGAAAACAATGAATGACAGGGTGATCAACACACAGAAACTGGGGAAAGAATTCTGGTATCCCGACAACATAATGCACCAGTTAGCACCCAGCCAAAGGGCTACTCAGATGAACACTCAACTTTTCATATGGAATATTACGATGCTAATTTATATATTTGATCTGAGACAAACAGTGGGTGTGTGTCAAAACATTCTTACATCAAAAAATAATCATCATATATTGAGAAATATGAAAACTATACTGTATTAATGAATATCGTCCATGCGGGATTCACGAAGCCAGCTTCCCCCTTTCCAGACATCCCAACCATGATAATGTCCACAAGTGTGTTACACTACAGTGGTGCTTGAAAGTTTGTGAACCCTTTAGAATTTTCTATATTTCTGCATAAATATGACCGAAAACATCATCAGATTTTCACACAAGTCCTAAAAGTAGATAAAGAGAACCCAGTTAAACAAATGAGACAAAAATATTATACTTTGTCGTTTATTTATTGAGGAAAATGATCCAATATTACATATCTGTGAGGTGCAAAAGTATGTGAACCTCTAGGATTCGCAGTTAATTTGAAGGTGAAATTAGAGTCGGGTGTTTTCAATCAATGGGATGACAGTCAGGTGTGAGTGGGCACCCTGTTTTATTTAAAGAACAGGGATCTATCAAAGTCTGATCTTCACAGCACATGTTTGTGGAAGTGTATCATGGCACGAGCAAAGGAGATTTCTGAGGACCTCAGAAAAAGCGTTGTTGATGCTCATCAGGCTGGAAAAGGTTACAAAAGCATCTCTAAAGAGTTTGGACTCCACCAATCCACAGTCAGACAGATTGTGTACAAATGGAGGAAATTCAAGACCATTGTTACCCTCCCCAGGAGTGGAGAAAATAGAAATATAGAAAATTCTAAAGGGTTCACAAACTTTCAAGCACCACTGTCAACCATGACCTGTTCAAAATGCTTGTGATGCTCCTGCATGGTGACATCATCAAAACAAATACAAGCACTCACACATATACACATGCGTCTAGAGGAGAACAGAAACTGATTGAACAAACCAGAGATGATTTTTCTACTAAGATTAGCATGGACATCATGTGAAGACATGTTTAAATAACATAAATGACTTTTTTCCAGTGGGCGGCACGGTGGTGTAGTGGTTAGCGCTGTCGCCTCACAGCAAGAAGGTCCGGGTTCGAGCCCCATGGCCGACGAGGGCCTTTCTGTGTGGAGTTTGCATGTTCTCCCCGTGTCCGCGTGGGTTTCCTCCGGGTGCTCCGGTTTCCCCCACAGTCCAAAGACATGCAGGTTAGGTTAACTGGTGACTCTAAATTGACCGTAGGTGTGAATGTGAGTGTGAATGGTTGTCTGTGTCTATGTGTCAGCCCTGTGATGACCTGGGGACTTGTCCAGGGTGTACCCCGCCTTTCGCCCGTAGTCAGCTGGGATAGGCTCCAGCTTGCCTGCGACCCTGTAGAACAGGATAAAGCGGCTACAGATAATGAGATGAGATGAGACTTTTTTCCCTCAGGTGCTGAGACCCAGATTCATGATGATGACACTGAGAATCATCTCAATGGGATTTTGGTTTCTATTGGAACTTTGTAATATTTCTTAGTCAGTAGTTCAGGCTATAATTGTCGAGGTTGGCTGATATGTTGAAGTGGAATTGGAAAGGAGTCTTGAAATGCAGAAAAGATTCTCCTTTTTCACTTTCAACTGCTAGAACTTTACTTCTGCTTGAGATGTGTACAACACAGGAAATGTGTCCAACCTGTAGTTTTGGGGAATATATGAAGGATTTCCTAAAGTCGCAACACATAAAATCTGTCTCACAATAACAAGTTGCAGGGATGGAGCCAGGATGGGAAAGGGGGTTCAACCCAGTAATGTCGGGGATCTTCGGGCTGCCAGAGGTCCCTGGAAACTCTGTAGTTTTTAAATGCCCAGAGATGCATTTTGAGCTGTCAGAGACACGTTGTAAATAAAATCTCTTAAAGGAAATTACCATATCAAACATATGTTTTAAAAGTAGGAACTTTCAAAACAATTTTATGAGTCACTGAAAATTACATTGTCAGAGTTGCAGGTATATGCGTAGAACATAATTACAACTGATATATGGTCATATTTATGAAAGTTGTTTAAGTCCGAGTCAAGTCCAAGTCATTAAAAAAAAAAATCAGAGTCGAGTCCAACCACCCCATTTGACAGTGGCTATTTTAGCGCCATTAACATTAGCTTGTTCCTGAACATGATGTATGAACAGGTGAATGTGCATTCTCTTTATCAGGGAGTGTGAAGTATTCTGTCAGAGATGGTTGGGAGACGGATGTACGTGCAGAAGGTGTGTTTATTAATACAAGTGAAGACAGGTAAACAATCCAGAATGGCAGGTAAAATCATTAAATGGTGAAACGGGCAATAGGTCAAGCGAGGCACAAACAGGCTATCGTAGACTCGGCAGAATCAAAGACAAGAAACAGGAAATCAGGGATCAGGAACTTAAACAAGGAAATAAGGCTCAATAACGTGTCAGCAACGCAACTCAATACTTCGTAAAGTAAGTGTGTTTTCACAGTTTTTATATCGGCGCTCTGATTGTGCCTGAATCCTCGCCCAAGAGTCTATCTGATGCACATGCCAAGGCGCACAGATGTGACACTCTTGCATGAAATTAATACAAAATTAATGTAGATATAAATGTCTTATGCCAAATTATTATGGCATGTTACAAAAAAATAAAGAAAAAATAAAGAAAAATCTGAATCCTTGTCTCCAATTTCTGAGTCCTAATGCAGTTAATGCACAAGTCCGAGTCCAAGTCATCAGTGCTCAAATCCAACTCGAGTCATGAGTCCTTAAAATTAGGGCATGAGTCAGACTTGAGTACTACAAGCCTGAGTGTACATATAAGACAGTGAATATACCCAGGTAAACTGAGGTAATGTAAGTGACCACTTAAGGCAGAGCTTAAAACCGAGATAACTATAAACAAAGGCTGCAAGAGTTGCAAGTCTATAATACAAAGTCAGTAACTGCAATCTGAGCTCCTGAGTTAAATAGAATGAGATAACGATACAATGATTGTGTGAGTTGCATGTGAACAAGTCCGATAATAAGTCTTAGTTCCCAAGACTCAGGGGATTAATAAAAAGCATCCTTCTTGGGTGCTTTATAGCAGACACGTTAATAACTTTGTCATTATCCAATTTAATGTTTCTGTAGACAAACAAGAGGATCAGAGCATTTAGGTGCTCTTCCATCATCATGCTCCTGTACACATTCTTAATGTACCTGAGAGAGGAATTCGCTCTTTTAAGCCCTACACTAGTTACACGACAAAGCAGCAACAGATGCAAAATCATGTGTATATTTGGGAATATCTTCACTTTGCACAATCCAGCTGCTGTCATAAAAATCAAAGTGAGACTCACCCCCCAAAACGGCATGTGTCCCATGTACAGTGGTGCTTGAAAGTTTGTGAACCCTTTAGAATTTTCTATATTTCTGCATAAATATGACCTAAAACATCATCAGATTTTCACACAAGTCCTAAAAGTAGATCAAGAGAACCCAGTTAAACAAATGAGACAAAAATATTATACTTGGTCATTTATTTATTGAAGAAAATGATCCAATATTACATATCTATGAGTGGCAAAAGTATGTGAACCTTTGCTTTCAGTATCTGGTGTGACCCCCTTGTGCAGCAATAACTGCAACTAAACGTTTCTGGTAACTGTTGATCAGTCCTGCACACCGGCCTGGAGGAATTTTAGCCCGTTCCTCCGTACAGAACAGCTTCAACTCTGGGATGTTGGTGGGTTTCCTCACATGAACTGCTCGCTTCAGGTCCTTCCACAACATTTCCATTGGATTAAGGTCAGGACTTTGACTTGGCCATTCCAGAACATTAACTTTATTCTTCTTTAACCATTCTTTGGTAGAACGACTTGTGTGCTTAGGGTCGTTGTCTTGCTGCATGACCCACCTTCTCTTGAGATTCAGTTCATGGACAGATGTCCTGACATTTTCCTTTAGACTTCGCTGGTATAATTCAGAATTTATTGTTCCATCAATGATGGCAAGCCACCCTGACCCAGATGCAGCAAAACAGGCCCAAACCATGATACCACCACCACCACCATGTTTCACAGATGGGATAAGGTTCTTATGCTGGAATGCAGTGTTTTCCTTTCTCCAAACATAACACTTCTCATTTAAACCAAAAAGTTCTATTTTGGTCTCATCCATCCACAAAACATTTTTCCAATAGCCTTCTGGCTTGTCCACATGATCTTTAGCAAACTTCAGATGAGCAGCAATATTCTTTTTGGAAAGCAGTGGTTTTCTCCTTGCAACCTTGCCATGCACACCATTGTTGTTCAGTGTTCTCCAGATGGTGGACTCATGAACATTAACATTAGCCAATGTCAGAGAGGTCTTCAGTTGCTTAGAAGTTACCCTGGGGTCCTTTGTGACCTCACCGACTATTACACGCCTTGTTCTTGGAGTGATCTTTGTTGGTCGAGCACTCCTACGGAGGGTAACAATGGTCTTGAATTTCCTCCATTTGTACACAATCTGTCTGACTGTGGATTGGTGAAGTCCAAACTCTTTAGAGATGGTTTTGTAACCTTTTCCAGCCTGATGAGCATCAACAACACTTTTTCTGAGGTCCTCAGAAATCTCCTTTGTTTGTGCCATGATACACTTCCACAAACATGTGTTGTGAAGATCAGACTTTGATAGATCCCTGTTCTTTAAATAAAACAGGGTGCCCACTCACACCTGATTGTCATCCCATTGATTGAAAACACCTGACTCTAATTTCACCTTCAAATTAACTGCTAATCCTAGAGGTTCACATACTTTTGCCACTCATAGATATGCAATTTTGGATCGTTTTCCTCAATAAATAAATGACCAAGTAAAATATTTTTGTCTCATTTGTTTAACTGGGTTTTCTTTATCTACTTTTAGAACTTGTGTGAAAATCTGATGATGTTTTAGGTCATATTTATGCAGAAATATAGAAAATTCTAAAGGGTTCACAAACTTTCAAGCACCACTGTACATACACAGGGTATAGTGAGTACAGGGATACCCTATTAATGAATACGAGCAGTAGCTGGACAGCTGACATGTGTGTGTACACAGTAAGCCTACTGCAGCATCTTATCATTTTGGCTTGTGAACATGTGTGTTAACGATACCATAAACATAAAAGGATGGCGCACACCCTTTACATGTAGTCTACAATGCAGTCTGGGAATACAGTACGTTATTATGTCGATGCACGAAGTTCCCGTGCCCTGTTAAAATCCAACAGGACTCGCCTGGCTTGCGTTTCACTGCATTCGTGTCACAAGCGAAAAAACCTAAACTAGGACCGACTATTAAATATACATTTATATCATAAACACTTCAGCTCAAACAATTTGTTTATTTTTCAAAATTGTATTAATTAAAAAATGGTGGGCATATCTCAGTGCTTGCAATACAATCAAGTCACAATTCCAAGTCGCCATGTACTAAAACTTTTTTTTTTTTTTTGGACGGGAGCACGCTGGGCACACCCCCTCCCCCTTAAATCTGTGCCAGAGTTGACACAATGTTTCAATTTGTTTTTGAGAAGTAATGTAAGAAAAGTATGGACTCACTTTTTGATACTTGGACTTGGGACATGGCTATTTTCTGGGAGAGAAAAAGTTCTAATTAATATGTAACCTGACTAACCTACATACCACAAGCTGGCTGAGTGGTTAGCATGTCTGTCTCTCGATCACGAGTTATACTTGAGGTCAGGTCATACCAAAGAACATCATAAAAGTGGTACCTACTGCCATCTGGTGAGGCACTGCAATACAGATGCGAGTAGGGAGTCAAACTATTGTGGTTACCAGAGGACCAGCCCCCGACTGTAACCCTAGCTACGTATGTAACAGGCTGAGAGCTAAAGAAACGGAGATCGGCACCACCCAGTGCACGAAATTCCTGGTTAGTACTGGGACAGGAGACTGCCTGGGAAGATCAGGTCCTGGCATGAGATGGATGCTGACTTTTTTTTGCTAACCTACTAGAGTATTTAGTTCTTAAAGATAGACTGCCTTTCAGATTTTTCAAGTGTAGGTCATAAAAAAGAATTTTCCCGACACCAGTTGTTTTCATTAACGATGACGATGACGAAATGATTTCATTAACGCACCTTTTTTCATGACTAAAACGAGACAGTGACAAGCTAAACATAACTCTTTGATCACGAAAATATGACGAGACGTATCTGTTGTTTTCATTGACCAGACGAGACGAGACGAAAATGTTAGTGGGTTGGCTATAGGACTATCAAAATGCATGGCGTTTCCTCCAATGGCGTGTGCAACCTGTCTGCTAAATGCTGAAAATATCAGCAATGCACCTGCATCCGGTCCTTGTTTGGTCACGCCCACCACCGGGCATGTCCGGGCACAGTGCACAGTTCATGGACCATGGCGGCGGCAACGCCAGCACAAGGGCTTGGTGGGCGGAAAAGACGCGATGATTTATGGACATACTTTACACATAATCCAGCAGAAAATAAAACGGAATGCCTTGTAGTGGGAGACAGAGGTACACGCTGTGGCTATAAACTACGTGGCAAGAATACGACCAACCTCAAGAGCAGACGCGCAGCTTGTGAACGGGCAAGGCAGGCAACTGCTTGGGGCCCCCTGGCCCAGGGCCCCCCCGAGAATCGGGGCCCGAGGGCTTATTTATTTTGTTTTTTATTGTTTTTATTGTTCTTTACTATTGTATTTTCACATTTGGAATTTAAAAAACTTTGGTTTCATACATTTTTCGTTGGTGTCAGATTATTTATAACATATTGGTAATGAACACTGGTCAGAAGGGCCCCCTGGGACCCGGGTTCGATTCCGACCCGAGGTCATTTCCCGATCCCTCCCCGTCTCTCTCCCGCTCATTTCCTGTCTCTACACTGTCCTATCCAATAAAGGTGGAAAAAGCCCAAAAAAATCTTTAAAAAAAAAAAAAGAAGGGTCCCCTGGAAATGTTTGCTTGGGGCCACAACAGACTCTAGAATCGCCTCTGCTCAAGAGTCATCTAAAGGCTCACCATGCTATTTCTGTGACGGTAAGTTAACGTTACAAGAAGTCCTGTTAACAGATCATGTATACGTTTGCTAGCTTTGGTTAAGGTCACTCAACAATCGGTCTGTGATGAATTCCCTATGAAGTTTTCCAAAACACCGTGACCTGTCGAAAATGAATGGGACCGCTAGCTTCATGCTAAAGTTGGCTTGGTTAAGCTAACTTAAATTCAGTTAGCATGTCATGAGTAAAACTTGTCCTGCAGGGATTATTGGTGGGACAGCAACTGAATGCTTTGTCGTATATTGACCCATATTTGAGTTACTGTGAAACATACGGGGGGAAATGTAGCTTTTCAGACCTGTTGCTGTGCCTTAATATGTCTAAATGAGCAGCAGCACACCGGGCTACTCTAACGTTAGCAGCACGTTTAGCCATCATATTTACATTAACGAACAGCGTGGTCATCTTCTAGTTGTGTGTTCATCATGACATGTTTGTGCTCTATCAGCGCATTGCGACATGTTAAACAGAGGCAGAAACACGAGTCTGTGAACAATGGAGCAAGCGCACTAGCAGACATCCCAACCTGCAGAAACTCATTTCAGGGAGGCATGGGCGTAAAAATGCGTATGGACGGTATGGACGTGTCCATACCAATATTCAGCTGAGTTTAAAATGTCCATACCATTTTTGAATGGAGAAGCCGCAATGCGGGAAACGCTGAATAAAAACACCAAACGCGGTATCGCTTCCAGCTGATTTTCAGTTGTGAACAGACCTCTCAAAGACGGCTGACTATTGGTGGGGACAGCAGGTAAAAAAGCTTGATGAAGCTTTGATTGGCCCACCTCCCGTTGCCTTGACGTTGCTATGGTTTTTTGTTGTCATTGGCTGTAAGCAGTAGCAAGCGGTAAAATTAGCATCCAGCTCGCTGCTACAGCAAAACAGCACACAGGCAGTGATGTCGGGCAATAAAAGAAAACGTAAGGAGGACATAAGACATTATTTTACCCAGTCAACGGTAAACTATTCAAAACAATGTTAAATGTTTACTTATATTTACTGTAACAGCAAGGAGTTTCTGTTTGCAATCTCTCTCTCTCACACACACACACACACACACACACACACACACACACACACACACACACTAATAAATGCTTGTAGGTAATGCTAAATGTTTATTTATATTTACTTTTTTCTTGCTCATTGTTTGCATGTTTATGCATATGTATATATGCATGCAGGGCTTTAAACCAGAATTTTTTTCCTATTGGTTCGTTCCGAACAGAAACAGAATTTTAACGTTTCCGGTTTTGGGTTCCACCATTAAATAGACGTTCCCGAACCGGTTAGAACAAAAAAATTTCGTTCCCGGAACGGTTAATTACGTTCCCTGCCAGTTGTTTAACAAATGGCTATAAAATTATGTCTCTGTCTCATCCAGCTTAAGCCAAATGTAGGCTAATTCTATTACAACCTTCATTAAATAAGAAATAATTCAAAACAATTATTATTTCAAATGTTGGCGATTTGGATTCTCAGTATGTCTTCCCATCTACACAAACAGAAAAAGTGCCAAAAATGAAAGATCATTCGTTTAGTGTGTTACCAAAGGCTAGTCAGGCCCTATGCATTGATAGGCTAACAGAGGTTAACATCATTTAATGTTCACGAGCCTCTCATTAACGTGGACAAATATATTGATATCGTGTTTGAAATTGACGTTTTTGAATAACGATAGACTGCAATATTTACCTTTTATTTAAGATGTGGAGACGTGATAGTAGTCCACCCTCCCGCTCTCTCCATTCAGTCAGCGAATGTCACACAGGAAGTGAACCCCAGCGGGTCAGAGAAACTTGCGCAGGAGAAGAATGACTTTTTTATTTGTAGGCTACGGAAACTTTGAGGAACGAAATAAAAACCGGTATTAACCGGTTACCATTATTTTTAATAAGCGTTTCTGTTCCGGAACATAAAAAATAATAAAGTTTCTGGTTTCGTTTCTGTTCCATGTGAAATAGAAAAAGTTCCCGGTTTTCGTTCCTTGAACCGGTTCAAAGCCCTGTATGCATGTGTATATGCGTATGTATGTAACCTCTGCAATAAAATGTGAAAATGTAAAAATGTGAAACAATTGTCACTTAACCCTTTCAACTTAATGAATAAACATTTTTGCAAAATGCACTACAACTACCAAAACTCTTCACACTTCTACCACCCATACCTACATTACTTCCAGATTCTGAAATTGCAGTAACTCAAAAGGAAGCACATGATGTTTCAAATGTGTGAAAATAGTAAAAGTTGTGTGAAAATGAAGCAGCAGCACATAATTTTGATTGATTGTGTTGTTGTATTTTGGGTAGGTCATCCACTACAGCGAAATTCACAGCAACTTCAATGTCCACTTTCTCTGTGTGATAATGTATTGCCCATATACATGCAGATGTTAGCCTAAGTCTAAAGGCCAATTTATGCTGACAACCCAGTCCTCACAGATAGCGTTGCAGACAGTGTCTGCGTAGCCCCCCCCCCTTCGCAGACGCTCTGTGTGCACCTCCCAAAAATTGTGACCACCGCAGAAGCCTCGCAGACAGCATCACAGACAAGAGGGCTCTGATTGGTCCACTCTACATCCGCTGTACACGCACTTCCGCTTCCCTACTTTCCCGGTTTGGTTTGTTTTCATGACCGCCATTTTTAAAAACACGAGCGAAGATGGAGCAGCACGAAGAGCGGTTGATCGAGGAAGTGAGGAAGTACGTACATCTATACGACTCCAGTTCTAGTCGTTATAAGTAACCGGAGGATAAACACTCCATTAACCACACCCACCAACTACTCCTAGCGATTTCGCGACTTCGCGCCCCCTTGCGTTGTGGCGGTGAATAACATCACGCACGCCTATTACTCCCCGCTCAGCGATAAATTACAACTGTCTGCGAAAAGCTATCTGCGAAAGCCTTGTCGCAAGAGCATGCAGAGGCCTTAAGACTAAGTGTACCTGGTGCTAAAAATCAAAATAACACAAAGGAATGGACAACCAATCATTTGTACAGTGTAGGCCACATTTCGTGCGACAACCATGGCGCACTGGGGCGCTTGGCCAAATTATGTCCCCACCAATATCAACACCGTCTTTACGCCCTTGCAGGGAGGTGTCGTGACGCACGACTTTTGCCCCATCAGCGGGGGGTGTCATGACACCTCCCTGAAATGAGTTTGGATGTCTGTAAACCAATCAGGATGCTCTTTGTCTAGCATGCGCTACATGAACAGGCACACACGCAGACTCTCTCGCTCTCCCTCGCGCACTCCATGCGCGATGCAGACATTAATGTTTCGCGTGCACGCTCTTGCTCGCTTGCTCTAGATTCGGGGAGATATTCTCCAATTTGTAGGCATCAGGGAGCCACTATCAATATGCGGAAGACTCCCAGAACTTCCAGGAGACTTGGGATGTCTGCACTAGACAGCGTTTATGTAGAGAGCATGCACACTAGATAGCGTTTATGTAGAGAGCATGCACACTAGACAGCGTTTATGTAGAGAGCATACACACTCGACAGCGTTTATGTAGAGAGCATACGCGCTAGACAGCGTTTATGTAGAGAGCATGCACACTAGACAGCGTTTATGTAGAGAGCGTGCACACTAGACAGCGTTTATGTAGAGAGCACGTGCACTAGACAGCATTTATGTAGAGAGCATACGCGCTAGACAGCGTTTATGTAGAGAGCATGCACACTAGACAGCGTTTATGTAGAGAGCATACGCGCTAGACAGCGTTTATGTAGAGAGCATGCACACTAGACAGCGTTTATGTAGAGAGCATACGCGCTAGACAGCGTTTATGTAGAGAGCATACACACTAGACAGCGTTTATGTAGAGAGCATACGCGCTAGACAGCGTTTATGTAGAGAGCATACGCGCTAGACAGCGTTTATGTAGAGAGCATACGGCACTAGACAGCGTTTATGTAGAGAGCATACACACTAGACAGCGTTTATGTAGAGAGCATACGCGCTAGACAGCGTTTATGTAGAGAGCATACACACTTCAATCAATCAATCAATCTTTTATTTCAATTACATATAAACATATAATAGACTACACGAATCTGCAAATAGTGCACTGCTAATCAAGGCAGACTCATGTTTACAAAGAAAAAAAAAATATGAATTAATATAATACTTAAATATGTATGAAAAAGATAAAACATACTTGACAAATTAACAACTATTTGGTAACAAAAAGAAAAAGAGGAGACAATACTTGTTATTCGATATAAAGGTACAGTAATATATCATTCAATAACATTGAAAAAAAAAATATATATATATATATATATATATATATATATATATATATATATGGCGGCACGGTGGTGTAGTGGTTAGCGCTGTCGCCTCACAGCAAGAAGGTCCTGGGTTCGAGCCCCGGGGCCGGCGAGGGCCTTTCTGTGTGGAGTTTGCATGTTCTCCCCGTGTCCGCGTGGGTTTCCTCCGGGTGCTCCGGTTTCCCCCACAGTCCAAAGACATGCAGGTTAGGTTAACTGGTGACTCTAAATTGACCGTAGGTGCGAATGTGAGTGTGAATGGTTGTCTGTGTCTATGTGTCAGCCCTGTGATGACCTGGCGACTTGTCCAGGGTGTACCCCGCCTTTCACCCATAGTCAGCTGGGATAGGCTCCAGCTTGCCTGCGACCCTGTAGAAGGATAAAGCGGCTAGAGATAATGAGATGAGATGAGATATATATATATATATATATAGAGAGAGAGAGAGAGAGAGGTATACTTGTCATACTGATGATAAGAATAATTCATGCATGGTATTAAATAATATTTAAAGTTAAAACTAAGATATATATATATATATATATATATATATATATATCTTAATTATATATAGAAATAAAGTTATGTAGAAAGAAAGAGTTTGGAGATGTCAACATCATATCCATATCTACTTAAATCAGAAAAAACGTGGTGTCTGACTTTTTCTTGAATGACAATTTAGATGAAGATCTTATAGAAGTTGGAATCTGGTTCCATACCCTAACACCAACACGGGAAAATGAGTTTTTTTGTAGATTTGTACGAGAATACTGAGTATATAAGTTCTTGGAGTAAGATGACCTAGTGTTATAAGAATGGATACTAAAAATAGAAGAAAATAATTTACAAATGTTTGAGGGTGCACTTTGATTAACAACGTCATACATTAATTTAGAAATACATTCATAGAAAAGAAGATTTACTGGTAAAATATTGGTTTTGGAAAACAATGGAAGGGCACTTTCTCTATTATCAACAAAATGGATTAATCTTAAAGCTCATTTTTGTAGGATTAATACTTTATTTATGAGTTTTACAAGCCTGTCCCCAAGAACTAAGACCATATGTTAAATAAGGTTGAATCAGAGAGCGATATAATGTCATAAGGGTATGTAGTGGAATAAAATGTCTACGCTTGGCCAAAAGGCCGACAACCTTGCTTATTTTGTTGCAAATAAAATCAATATGAGGCTTCCAAGAAAGATTGTCATCGATTATTAAACTCAAATATTTGACATACTTTTTATGTTCAAGTGAAACAAGTTTGTTTTGAGACACTGTTTTGAGAGTATGTTATGCACAACCTGTCAACCTCGATTACAATTTCCTATCTCTGTATTGGCCTAATTTAATGACTAAAACAGGATTAAATCCCTTTTAGTTTTCGTCAACTAAAACTACACCAAAACTATCAAAGATGGAATTGACTAAAATGTGACTAAAACTAATAAGCATTTCGTCCAAAAGACTAAGACTAAAACTAACTCAAAAATGGCTGCCAAAAACAACACTGCCTGACACCCAATTATTTTTGTTTCATGGAGCGAAAGCTACTGAATTCGAATCACAGACTTCCAATTTTATTAGTTTTTTTTTTTAAATAGAACAATTAATGAATTTAGGGCCACATGGCCCTAAATTCTCAGCTATTTTTTCCTGCTTCACCATGACGCAATACAAGGTACTGCATCGCATGGTAGGCTTTCCCCGTTCATGCAAGGCATTGTGGGATACAAATTTGAAACAGGAGAGAAAAATAGAGGACATGAGTGTGCGAATGAAACATAAAAGACCGACTACAGTAACAGAAAGCAAGAAAAAGAAAAGACATTATGTTGCAAAGGAAAGGAAATACAGGACCAAACTAATAAAATATCGGCGGTGTGATCAGCTGTTCATTTAGTGACAGAATAATGGAACTGTTAGTGTACGGTCAAAGGTAAATCTGTAGATGCACACACGGACTTCCTCTGTCTGCTTGACCTGTGCAAAGCAAGTGATTTCATGCACATTATTTGCTTTAATCCCCTCAAATTAAATAACTTCCCAGCCACAGAATGGCCTGATATTTTGTGAGATATTACAGAAATAAACGTATATCACAATGACCAAATTGCAGAGGTAACTAAATTTCAAAGATTTTATGAACTCGAAAGGCCGTCTCGCTTTAATGTCACTTATGAGCCAATAACCAATGCTTATTAATCAGAATCACTCTTCTCTGGAGGCAGAGAAGAGTCAGTGTGAAGGGTTTCTGAATATAGGAACAATCCAAATCAGCAGATAAATTTGTGGTCAAAAATATGGGAGACAAAATAAAAAAAACAAGCCATAGCTACAGTCACAGTCACTACTCAACACGACCCACTGCACACTAGAACGGAAGCTCACAAAGAACCCTGAAGGAACTGCTGCAAATAGTCAGAAGTCAACAAGGGCTAACAGGAAACAGGTGGGTTTAATAGTCAGGTGAGTGCAAGCTAAAGTCCAAACTGGACTCATAACTTCCTGGATTTGGATCAAATATTGTTGGAAAATTTTCACAAATTTATTTTTTTGGTCCAAAAGAAACATGCTAGCATGTGTATCTCATTTCCTTGCTAGTTACTATACGAACACTTGTAGTTTGGATGACCCTGAAATAGCAACTGTCTGGACGAGCGGTGCCAACCCAGATCACTCATTTCAAATGGCGTGTTCTTTCCAGCAGCCTGTTTTACTGCACTGCAACTGTGAGAAATTTAGTGCGGCATCGAGGGACAAGTTGTTTTAATGCTGTAAACATTCACTGAACAGAGACTTAAGTGTGTCTCACAGTAAAAAGCCTGAAGAATGTGAGTCTGGACTCAGCAGGAGGTTGTTTAAAAGCTGAACGTTTGACAGAAATAATATTGTTCTCAATTCATATGTGTGCAATTTGGTCAGTGACGGGGAAATCAAACCAGAAATCATACACTGAGCATCAAGAACCAGAACACTGTGGATAATTGAACTACTGATTATTAAGTAGTGATCAAACCTGATTTTTTATCTTTACATCACTATTTTCTTCACTTCTCTTAATTTACAGTGACTGGTGAACGAGGTCATGTTAACAGATTTCTATTGTTGGGTTTGTCATTGCGTTTGTTGTGTTTCTTCTGTTTTGTCTATTCAGGTTCTGTCTAAAGTATATGTATACTCGTACTGTAGTTATTGCCTGTGAACCTGATTTCCTCTGAATGGTGTACTTCACAGGGGCTAAATCGATCCCTGCATCTCCTCAGTGGTGTAGACTCGGCCGTAGCAGAAGTCTCCAGCGAGGAACACTGATTGTGACGTCACATACAATTGAAACTCTCAGGCAAGCAGGGGAGGGGATTTCCCGCCAAGGCTGCACGCAGCGTGTTAGCATGAGCATGTAGCCTACGGGAAATTAATAGTGTATTGGATTAGCACTAATTCCATGTTTTGGAAAATCGAAAATATTGTCTTGGGCCCCTCTGGGGTGTCACCAGTCCATGTGCAAAGTATGGAGTCTGTGCGTCCAGCTATGTCAATTTGTACAGGTGAACAGACAGACAGACAGACAGACAGACAGAAGGAGAGATGGATAGACTGACTGACAGATAGCCTTCCTTTAGTAGTATACCATACGCTACCGTTCAAAAGTTTGGGGTCACCCAGACAATTTTGTGTTTTCCATGAAAAGTCACACTTTTATTTTCCACCATAAGTTGTAAAATGAATAGAAAATATAGTTGAGACATTTTTCTGGCCATTTTGAGCATTTAATCGACCCCACAAATGTGATGCTCCAGAAACTCAATCTGCTCAAAGGAAGGTCAGTTTTATAGCTTCTCTAAAGAGCGCAACTGTTTTCAGCTGTGCTAACATGATTGTACAAGGGTTTTCTAATCATCCATTAGCCTTCTGAGGCAATGAGCAAACACATTGTACCATTAGAACACTGGAGTGAGAGTTGCTGGAAATGGGCCTCTATACACCTATGGAGACATTGCACCAAAACCCAGACATTTGCAGCTATAATAATAATAATTATTATAATAATAATAATAATAATAATAATTATAATAATAATAAGTTCAATTTATATAGCGCCTTTCAAAAAACCCAAGGACGCTTTACAATTATAGACAAAGAAAAAATAATAACAAATAATAAATAAATAAATAAATAAATAAATAAATAATAAAAAATAAAAGTAAAAAGTCCACCAAGTAGGGGTCAAGATGTAATTCCCGTGGCGTAGCAGCCACAGTCCCACCAAAAGGCGCATGAAAACGAGTCCCACATCTCCAGCACCGCCGCCGTGACGCCGTCAGCCACATCGCTTGAACACCACGCCGTGGATCCACAAAGCGAGCACAGAAGCTCCGCCATGCAGAGCGCTGGTGTGTCCCAAACCGCCTGCACAGCCGCCGCGACGCCACCGAGCAACATCGCTCGGAACATCACGCCAAGCATTAAAGTGCAGAGCGCTGGACAACCACGAATGTTAAATGAGCAGCGAGCTCACTGCAGTCCACAGCTGGGAGCGCAGGCATCACCCACGGCGAACCAAGGCCTGGAGGGAACCAACGCCCAAACTGGGTCCGGAGCTACACCACAACCCGCGGACAAAACACTCAAACAAACATCAAACTACACAAACATACAGAAAAATAAATAAATAAATAAATAAATAAATAAAATGAAAATTGAAAAAGAAAGAAAATAAAAATGAAATTAAAAAAAGCTCTGGTGAGAAGCGGCAGCCATAATGCGCACAACGTACTCTCAACCGGAAACGGAAATAGTCATTTACCACATTAGCAATGTATAGAGTGTATTTCTGATTAGTTTAAAGTGATCTTCATTGAAAAGAACAGTGCTTTTCTTTCAAAAATAAGGACATTTCAAAGTGACCCCAAACTTTTGAACGGTAGTGTAGATTACTTGTGGTGTTTTGTTCTGTTTGTTGTGCTATTTGTTGCAGTTTTGTGTTTCAGTTGTTTGCTTGGACTTTTTTGATGTTTATCATTCTGTTTATGCATTTTTCTTTTGTGTTCTGTTTCTGACACTATTTGTTGAATAGTACAAGTGTTTTTGTTTGTTGCATTTGTTCAGTGTTTGTGCTTTGTGTGATGTTCACTGTTTGGTGTTTGTTGTTTTTGGTCTCTTTGTTGCACTTTAATTGGATTTTTGTGTCGTTTGATTTGTTGTCTTTTGTTCTGTCTGGGTTTTTTTTCTGATGCTTATTGTTGTTTTTGTTGTGTTTATTGGTCTGTTTTGTTTTTAGTTTGTTCTGTTTGTTGTCCTGTTTGCTGCATTATTGTGTTTGTTGTTATGTTTGTGGTTTTTGTTCTGCTTGTTGTAACATTTGTTGCATTTTTGTGTTTTGTTTTTATTCTGTCTTTTCTTTTGTGATGTTTATTGTTTTGTTTGATGTTTGGTTTTTTTGTTTGTTGTACTGTTTATTGCGTTATTGTGGTTGTTGTTTTGTTTGTTTCACTTGTTTGATATGTTTGTGGGTTTTGTAATTTTTTTTTTTTTATTTGTCTGTTCATTTTTTGTTCTGTTTGTTGTACTATTTTGTAATTTTGTATTTTGTTTGTTGCATTTGTTCTTTTAGTTCTTTTTGTGATGTTTATTGTTTGTTTCTTTATTATTCTGTTTGTGTTTTTTTTGTTCTGTTTGTTATGTTTGTTGCTTTGTATGTTGTGTTTGTGCTTTTTCTGTTGTTTATTGTACTATTTGTTGCATTTTTGTGTTTTATTTGTTGTTTTTGCTCCGTTCTTTTTGTGATGTTTATTGTTGTTTGTGTTTTATTTGTTGCACTTGTTTGTTAGATTTGTGGTTTGTGATTTTTTTGTTTTATTTGTGTTCATTTTGTTTGTACTATTTTGTATTTTTGCATTTTGTTTGTTGCATTTGTTCTTTTTGTAATGTTTACTGTTGTTTGTTGTGTTTATTGTTCTGTTTGTGTTTTTTGTTCTGTTGTACTGTTTGCTGCCTTATTATGTTTGTTGTTTTGTATGTTGTGTTTGTGTTTTTTTCTGATGTTTATTGTTATGCTTGTGTTTGTTTTGTTTTTTGTTCTCTTTGTTGTACTAATTGTTGTATTTTTGTTGTTTGGTTTGTTGTTTTTGTTCTGTTTGTTCTGTCTGTTTTTTGTGATGTTTATTGTTGTCTTCGTTGTGTTTATTGTTCTGTTTTGTATTTAGTTTGTTCTGTTTGTTTGTTGTACTATTTGTTGCATTTTTGTGTTTTTGCTTGTTGCATTTGTTGCTTGTTGTGGTATTGGTTGCATTTTTGTTGTGTTTGTGCTTTTTGTGATGTTCACTGTTTTTGTTTGTGTTTGTTGTTTTGTTTTGTTTTGTGTTCTGCTTATTGCCCTATTTGTTGCATTTTTGTGTTTATTTGTTTTTGTTCTGTTTGCTCTGTCTGTTCTTTTTGTGATGCTCATTGTTGTGTTTATTGTTCTGTTTATGTGTTTCTATTCTGTTTGTTGTGCTGTTTGTTGCATCATTGTGGTTGTTGTTTTGTTTATGTTTGTGTTTTTTGTGATTTTTCTTTTTTGTGTGTGTTCATTTTGTTTGTTCTGTTTGTTGTACTATTTTGTATTTTTGTATGTTTGCTGAATTTATTTTGTTAGTTCTCTTTGTGATATTTATTGTTGTGTCAGTGTGTTTGTTGTACTATTTGGTGCCTGATTATATTTGTTGTTTTGTATGTTGTGTTTGTGCTTTTTCTGATGTTTGTTGTTGTCTTTGTTGTGTTTATTGGTCTGTTTTGTGTTTAGTTTGTTCTGTTTGTTGTCTTTATTGTGTTTTTGTTTGTTGTCTGTGCTTGTTGTGTTTACGATTGCATTTGCTGTCTTTGCTGTTCTCTTGAACATGTTCTGTTTGTTGTTCCGTTTGTTGCATTTTCCTCTTTATTGTCTTTTTGTCTGATGCATTTATTGTTGCCCCTGGTTGTTGTTTGTTGTATTTGCAAGATTTATTGTTTTTGTTTGTTTTGTTTATTTTGTTGAGGGGCACAGATGTTTATTGTTTGGGATTCTTTTCTCAGTCAGCTCAATACTGTTTAGTATTTTGTTCTGTTTCTTTTGGCACTAAAATGATCCCAAGACAAAGCAGAACAAATCATATCAAACTGTAGAATGTAACTTTATTACGTAAACGATTAAAGTGAAAATGAAAACATTTTTTTTTCTTTTTTGAATTGACCTGTCTCAGATCTAAAACACCACATGCATTTGAGATCGGGCCATTTTTAATGACAGCACCCTGGTCTTGAACTTCCTTGTATATGCACCTCTTACCGTGTTCATTCATGACCAAATGAAGTACGATCAGTGAATTTGCTCCGAGTCGATACTTACTGAGAACCTCCACCTGTGTGTCAGTGTGTTTTGAGAATGATTGCTGGCATTTTGCATTGAGAAATGAAACAAGTTCAGACTTTTTCGGGAAACACCCTGCAACGTTGTGTAGCTCCAGGAAGTCAGACTTGTCGCTTCAATTCACACGGATACAAGAGAGTTCCTGAGCTGACGTGTTTATCGAAGCCTATTTGTCAAAATGTGTTCAGAATGACGGCCAGCTATTTTCATATCATCCAAAAACCACATTTTCCAGCACTTTTCTGCTTTGGAATGGTGCAAATATCAAAGCTGATTGGATCTGAGTCGGGGAAAGTGTGGCAGATCGACATTGACTTAAGGCCAAGAACAACACGGCATTGTCTTCCATCTTGTCGGACTTGTTGAGCCAAAATTCCGATGCGCATTAGTGGTGGGGAAACAAATGCCATTTCTTATTGCGTACATGGTTTAATTGCAGCACCTGGAAATCATTAGTTCTTAAAGGGAAGTCGGGAGTACTGTTACTCCATTCCGTTTGACGTAAATGTGTATTACGCCCATTAGTGGAAAGATGGTCCGAGTTAGCTTGCGCCACCACAGCTTTGGAAACTGTCTAAAATATTTGACGTTATTTACATTTTTCTGTGTAGCGTAACTGAAATTGAAACTGTACGTCACTTCATTAAAACTAGACGGCCTTTCGAGTTCATAAAATCTCTGAAATTCGGTCAATGTGATATATGTTTATTTCTGTAATATCTCACAAAATATCAGGCCATTCTGTGGCTGGGAAGTTATTTAATTTGAGGGGATTCCCGAGCAAATAATGTGCATGAAATCGCCGCTTTGTGCAGTCAAGCAGACAGAGGAAGTCTGTGTGCACATACGCAGGTTTACCTTTGACCGTGCACTGACAGTTCCATCATTCTGCCTCTAAACGAACAGCTGATCACACCGAGGTGCTCGCTGACTGCTGATATTTATTAGTTTGGTCCTGTGTTTCCTTTCCTTTGTATCAGTGGTGGAGGGTGGGCTTTGAAATAGGGGAAGCTCAGTTTTAGGTCTACGTAATACAATTTTTCAATTATTTGTTATTTGTCATGAGTCAATTTGTTTTTATGTGGGTCTGTCTCAGAAACTGGTCTCTCATTTGGGACATTATGGTCAAAAAATAAATTTTCTAATTTTACGATTTTTTTTTGCATTTACCCAACACTCAATGTTTCTTTTATCATGTTTAATAAGAATAAAGATAGCGTCTTGCTTTATCTGGCCTGTGCTGTGGAATTTTTTTTTTTATTACAATTCAAATGTTTTTGTAAAATTTTTTGAAAATATTGAAAAAATTTCCTCTTTTTGATTGCTTGGGTTAAAAATGCCAAGTTATGCTGACTGAATTGATTATTCACTTAAATATGAATAATACAATACCATTTTGGGGATTTGATATGGCAAAATAGGACACAATGGAAAAATCAAGAACACACCGGAAAGATGAGAATAACGGAGGTGGTAAAAGAACAGCGACTGTACCAGCTGAGGGTCGCGCGGGTCTCTGCTGCGGCGCGCGAGCAACGGGACATCACTACCGTACTGGACGGAGCGCGAGGCGGAGGCGGGGCAAAATGACTGGCCGTACTTTGCCATTATAGCAGATAGATACCAGCTGTTAGCAGCTAGCACTGCAGATCCCAATAAGGCTCAAGCTAGCCTACAACCACGTTGATTGAACTACAAATGAAATAAACGAGTGAATTCACAAATGATCAAACTGATAGAATGGATGAAAGTTAACGGAGCACAACGAGTAATATTTACATTTATTTACAGAGTAATGTACAGAGACATCAATGAGAAGAAACGTTTATATGAAAAGAAATTCGGACAGCACTTTGGCACATGACTACACTTTCTCGACATCTGCTAGGGACTGACTGATCATGCTTCCGTGTTCCTCGCCGAAGTACAGCGACCGCCCCCTCCTCATGTCTTTCAAACACCACCTCCAATAATCCTTTATCAGCCCGGCTTCTTGGCCCTCCCATGTCCCGTTTACCTCCAGAGATACCCGGCTTCCCTGGAAGTGACGATTTTGTCGATTTTAACCAATAACAACTAGCCGAAATTGGCTGTTCAGAGCCCTCTCATAGACTACAACGGATACCCGGCTTCCCTGGAAGTGACGATTTTGTCGATTTTAACCAATAACAACTAGCCGAAATTGGCTGTTCAGAGCCGTCTCGTAGACTGCAACGGATACCCGGCTGCCAGTCCATAGAGCCCATTGAAATAAGAAAGGTTACAGCCTGGCAGCAAAAGTGATTCTCGTAGTGAACTGCAAGTTCGTCAAACATCACTCAAATAAGTTACAGGATGACATAGGGATAGTTATGAACGTAAATACAATCTTGGGCATATATTATGCAAGTTATTGTTTTAATGAGAATTCAACGTCGTAGACGCCACAGTTTGGGGAGAGAATTTTAGGGGAAGTTCGGTTTCCCTTGTTGTCTCTGAGAAATCGCCCCTGCTTCGTATATAACATAACGTCTTTTCTTCTCACTTTCCATTACTATAGTCAGTCTTTCACGTTTCATTCGCACACTCACGTGCTCCATTTTCTCTCCTGTTTCAAATTTGTATCCCACAATGCCTTGCCCGAATGGGGAAAGCCTAGCATTTGATGTGTGACGTAGTATCTTGAATTGGGTCATAGTGAAGCAGGAAAAAATAGCAGAGAATTTAGGGCCACATGGAATTTCATTAATTGTTCTATTTAAAAAAAAAACCCTAATATAATTAGAAGTCTGTGATTTGAATTCAGTAGCTTTCAGTCCACTAAACAAAAATAATTAGGGTGTTGGGGAAAATTCTGTTTATGACCTACGCTTGAAAAATCTGAAAGGCAGTTTACCTTTAATACTTTAGTACTGCTGAGAAGCTACAGTAGCTTTCGAGCAAACGCACTACGCATCAGTTACGCAATTTATTCATCAGCTTTTGACTATGTTACTGTCTTAGAGTCATAATATCACAGAGTTTTCAAGGTCTGTTGCTACAATTGTCATCTCATCTCATTATCTCTAGCCGCTTTATCCTGTTCTACAGGGTCGCAGGCAAGCTGGAGCCTATCCCAGCTGACTATGGGCAAGAGGCAGGGTACACCCTGGACAAGTCGCCAGGTTATCACAGGGCTGACACATAGACACAGACAACCATTCACACTCACATTCACACCTACGGTCAATTTAGAGTCACCAGTTAACCTAACCTGCATGTCTTTGGACTGTGGGGGAAACCAGAGCACCCGGAGGAAACCCACGCGGACACGGGGAGAACATGCAAACTCCGCACAGAAAGGCCCTTGTCGGCCACGGGGCTCGAACCCGGACCTTCTTGCTGTGAGGTGACAGCGCTAACCACTACACCACCGTGCCGCCTGCTACAATTGTCACTTTTCGCAATGCAACTCAGCACAATGTAAATAGTTACGGTTCTGCAATGAAACTTTCATAACTAGGAATCATCGTGGCTGCATAATAAAAATGCTGTTTGATTACATGGGTAACTATTAAGAATCAAATCATCTCGCAGACATTTATCAATCTCCAAAACAGCTGCACAGTCATTTCAAAACCTCTCATTTGTCTGATTTCTGAATATTTTTTTTTTCAGTCCTGTTTACTCGGTCTTGAATTTTCATGATTTTGAATTCATGAAAATTCGTCAAACATCACAGCTGCTACTGATATGAACAAACGCTAAACAAATTTTTCCATGACTAAGATGCATTTCTGCAGGATGTGATGTCCTCTGCCATGCTTTTTTCTGCTCAACACTTCACAAACAGAATAAAACAGGACAGGAATGTCGTGATAATAAATATTTCATTATTTACAACACGATCAGGTGCTTTTATACCAGCAACTCGATTTGAAAATTAATTATTCAGTGCATACATTCACTTAGGTACAATGAGGACCTCAGAGGACATGGTTCCTGCTCGATGGATTGTCCTGCTGCATGTGGAACTCTTTTACGGGAAGTTTCGGATATGACGGTTACAAAACATTTCCAGAAGTAAACCAACTAAAATTATGGCTTGAGCTGGATTGAGTCCTCTGATTGGTTGATTGACATTGTGCTGGATAACTGTCAATCATGTTTTTAACCAAAAACAAAACCACACTGTGGCAGCGGGGGCGTGGTCAAGCGTCGGTCTGTGACAGGAGGGCGGAGCCAGGGAAGGTGAGTGGCAGAATCAGTACACCTGACGGTAATTAACCTGTGTTTTGTGTGTCTTCCCAGTAACCGCGCCCTATTTAAGGAGGCAGAGGGAGAGCAGAGGAGAGCTCATCCCGGGACAAGAACACAGTGTGTGTGTTTCGCTAACAGAATAAAACTGGCTGTTATACTGAAAAGTCTGGCAATAAAAAGCCTATTAGCACCTGAAGCGTTGTCCTGCTGTCCTCTGTGCTCCACCCACACTTCAAACTTTAGGCTGCAAAAGTTTTGTGATCTTTTGACCAGTGATTATTCTTCTTTGCCTAAGAGTGGCTGAAATTGACTTCATGAAATCTTTATCATGAAGAAAACTAGAAGGGAACTTGGTAGAGTGCATACCTCCACCAAGCCACATATTATGAACATCAAAATTAAATCACTTGAACCAATGATAATACTAAAGCTGTCCACCAAATTTCATCCAAATCCATTCACTACTTTTTGAGTTATATTGGGAACAGACAAACAAAATCCTGGATCCACATTTATATCTGGATCCTGGATCCACATATGTATCTGGATTTGGGTCAAAACCTAAACGATTATTCCTTGGCCCATGGCCCATGTTTCCACCATATTTCATCAAAATCCATTCATGACTTTTTGAGTTACATTGGGAACAAACAAACAAACCAAATCCTGGATTCGGATACATACGTATCTGAATCCTGGATCTGCATACATATGCGGATTTGGGTCAAAATCTAAGCAATTGTTCCTTGGCCCATGGCTCACCTTTCCACCAAATTTCAACAAAATCCAGTCTCTACTTTTAGAGTTACATTGGGAACAGACAAACAAACAAACGGAGGTGAAAACAAAACCTCCTCCAACAAAGTTGTGGGAGGTAATACAATTTCTTTGCATTCGACATTATAGAATGGATTTAAACAATTGTTTAATTAGCAGTATAATATGACGGATGTGCACTCACACATCCAGGAAGCATTGCTGCATGAATGGTATTGTGCTAATACACCGACGATATCCAGCACAACTCCAACAAGCAGCAGTGCAGCAGAAAATTCTCGCTGTCATGCTGCCTTCCCATATGGAAAAGAAATAGAAGAAACTTATAAAAAAAATATAACTTTCCATCACCTTCAGTTTATGTTTCATGTATTGTGCATCATATAAGGAATATGATTTACTCCTGAAAGTGGCCACTTTTGCATTACTGTCATATATTGTTCTGATAAATACGCAAAGCAAACAAGTTTCATTTTGTTCAAATTTACTAAGGATCTTATATCTGGTTTCACTGTTGTATGCTTTACATACAAGTTTCAGACAAAGGACATACAAAGGACATACAAATTTTATAAGATTTATCTACATCTTTTCCATATGGGTTCTCTGCAATAGAGTCAAATAGATGTTAATGAATGAATAAATAAATAAATAAATAAATAAATAAATATTCATATGACACAATTCATACAATAAACTGGATTTCAAAGTTCTTTACGAGAAAGGCAAATAAAAAAACAGAAAATAGAAATGTAATAGAATGTAAAAGAGTAAATAATTCTAAAACTAGTACAAAGTTTGGAGCCATCAAATAAATACACAATTAAGGTAAAATTGTCATAGGAAATTGGCTAAAGCAGGAATTTGTAGCTCAGAAAAAAAATTATAATGAAATACTGAATATTGGACAAATATCAAACAAACAAACACACAAATAAATATTTTAATTTCCATGGAAGCATTTTCATTAAATTGCACTGCAAGAGTAATGAAACAAAAAACCAACGTATTTTATTAAAATGACTCATGCTGTGTACACGAGTCAGCTCTCCACCACATTCATCTTAAAGAGTCGACTCACAGAAATAACTCATTCGTGAATGATACATCAGTCTGTAGTCCAGACCTGGGATGCGTATTCAGACCACTGGATCCTCAACGCTGCTTTAATATCTTCAAGTTTTTAATGTTTTGGTTAAAACCACCCTTTCTAAACATGTTGTCATGCTAATGATGCTAGGATCATGTATACATGACACTGGAACTGTGGCTCCAGTCACTGGCTTCAAGCCCAGATCTACAAAAATAAATGTCAGCTCCATGTGATGTTTGGCCAGTTTGGACATGAGAGAGAGAGAGAGAGAGAGAGAGAGAGAGAGAGAAATCGTTAAACTAAATGTAATGCATTTTATGACTGTGTTCAAAACAAAACTAATGGCTTTTGGGACAGCTAAAAGAGGTATGAGCTGGTGATATCCCTTTCAAACAGATATCTTCCCTGTCATTTCACAGTTTTGACATCAACCTTTCTTTTCTGTCCAGTCTTGCTTTGTAAAGATTTATGCAATGCCTGAGAATGTCTTAACCAAATAAAGGTGGTTTTTAGCACTTTTGTCCACACATTTGTCCTCCGTTTATACATATTTTTGACCATTTTCACCCTCCAAATTTTACACATATTTGGCCAATTTTGCCCACCATATTATACATATTTTTGACCACTTTCACCGTCCATGTTATGCATATTTTGAACACTTTCATCTAATATATTTGATATATTTTTGAGCACTTTTGTAGACCATATTATATATATATGTATGTACAGTGAGAGTAAAAAGTATTTGATCCCTTGCTGATTTTGTTGGTTTGCCCACTAATAAAGACATGATCATTCTATACTCTTAATGGTAGATGTATTCTAACATGGAGAGACAGAATATCAAAACGAAAATCCAGAAAATAACTTTAAAGGCGTCACGCAGTGGCTATAAAAGTCGCATTATTCTGCACCAGAATGCTTTCGAGATTCGAAATAAATTGACCGTTGATTTTTCAAAAGCTTCCCGCAGTTGTAATCGGTCCTTATTTGGTCATGCCCATCACTTGAAATTTCCCGCGTTCACAGCGCCCCCTCTCGGTCAATGGAACAGCTGCGTGACGTCATACCAGTAACCACTCGGTGCAGTTGCAATGGCGGACACACCAGAAAATAGGAGCGATGCTGAGGAAATTAGCTTTGATTTTACCGATACAGAAGAAGAAAATGGCCCACAAGTAGAGATTTTGACAGCTGAATGTCCTGGTGGTATCCAGCCTTACAGATTTGAACCTGAGCGCTCATCTTCAGAAGAAAATGAGGACAGTTCTGACGACGACAGAAACGAAGACGAGAATGAAGAAGACCGGCGACTTGAAGACTTGTTTTGGTTGGTTTCTCTGACTAAATCACTACTTGTGTGTATTTTTAAAGACCATTTTCACTTGAATTAGAATGCTGTGTGATTAATCTATGATTATGTGTAATACTGATAGCTGTAGGGGGTGAAAGTATAGCTAGAAAGATTGAATTCTAGCAACTTGACAGCTTGCGATCTCGCGAAATGCAGTGGGCCTTCTGATACAGTAGACCCCTTGATATTCCAGTTTTCATCATTTTCCTTTTATTGCGGTTGATTTTAACTTGATATTCAGTATGTTATAGGCTGGGAGTATTGAGCTTTGTATTGTATTGTTTAGTAAACGTACAATCGTCAGTAATAAGTGATAATTATTAGTTAAAGGCAGCTCTGTGGCATAAATCTTTCAATTAATCTTCTGTCATCCATTTGCTAAAATTATGTGCCACATATGTTATCAAGACAACACTTCATGTGACAAAGAAAGATATGACAAATACATAAATGTATGAAAATCATTTTGTACAATTAATGATTGATACATAGAAACACTTAAAACATGTGTTTTTAAAAAAATATTTTTTTTCTATCAATACCTAGCCATGACCTTGAAATCAGATCCATTGATAACAACAGTCACAAATAGTGTTCAGTGTTCGTTGTTACAGCCAAACACAATACACCGATTAGGCATTTTGTATCACAGAATATTAATACATCATTTCATAGTGTTTTGAGTGTTCAAAACTATCCACAAACTGAATAAATCCACAAAATCCGCAATGTAAACAACTCTGGTAAACGCACGCTATAGAGAAAACATGGCGACAGGCCAGCATAACCCAGGGAGGTTACTGGTATGACGTCACACATAAGTTGACCTAGTTAACGGCTGGCTGCCTAAATTTGGCTGTGCGCGTCAACTTTAAATGCTTGTAGCGGGCGCATCGTGACACTGAGATCGCGGGAAACCGAGGGGCTTGAATAACCCACCAAACCCGATATTTTGACACATGATATAGCCTGATTGCTGAAATTACCGCACGACGCCTTTAAAGAATATATTTTAATTGATTTGTATTTCATTGAGGGAAATAAGTATTTGATCCCTCTAGCCAAAAGCACTTAATACTTGGTGGCAAAGCCTTTGTTTGCAAGCACAGCGGACAGACGTTTGTTGTAGTTAACCACAAGGTTAGCACACATATCAGGGGGAATTTTGGCCCACTCTTCTTTGCAGATCCTCTCTAAATCATTAAGGTTGGTGGGCTGTCGCTTGGCAACTCGGACCTTCAGGTCCCTCCATAGATTTTCGATTGGATTGAGGTCAGGAGACTGGCTGGGCCACTCCATGACCTTAATGTGGTTCTTCTTGAGCCACTCCTTTGTTGCCTTTGCTGTATGCTTCAGGTCGTTGTCATGTTGGAAGACCCAACCATGGCCCATTTTCAACTTCCTGGCAGAGGGGAGGAGGTTGTCCCTCAGGACTGCACGGTACATGGCTCCATCCATCTTCCCACTGATGCAGTGAAGTAGCCCTGTGCCCTTGGCAGAGAAACACCCCAAAACATAATGCTTCCACCTCCATGCTTGATGGTGGGCACAGTGTTCTTGGGGTCATAGGCAGCATTTTTCTTCCTACACACATGACGAGTAGAGTTTAGGCCAAATAGTTCAATTTTGGTCTCGTCTGACCACAGAACCTTCTCCCAATCACTTTGTACATCTTTGAGGTGATCATTGGCATACTTTAGGCGGGCCTCCACATGTGCCTTCTTAAGCAGGGGTACCTTAAGGGCACTGCAGGATTTTAATCCATTGTGGCGCAAAGTGTTGCCAATTGTTTTCCTGGTGACTGTGGTCCCAGCTGCCTTGAGGTCATTCACTAACTCCCGCTGTGTGGTTGCAGGCCGATTTCTCACAGTTCTCATCATCATTGCCACCCCACGAGGTGAAATCTTCTGTGGAGGTCTATTGATGGTCATGTTATACTTCTTAAATTTTCTCACAATTGCACCAATGGTTGTTACTTTAATACCCAGCATCTTGCTAATGTTTTTGTAGCCCATTCCAGATTTGTGCAGGTCAACAATCCTGTCTCTGAGGTCCTGAGAGAGTTCTTTGGTCTTCCCCATGTTGGAGAGTTTGGAATCTGTCTGATTGTCTGACTCTGTGAACAGGTGTCTTTCATACAGGTGATTAGTTAGAACAGGTGTCTTCAATTCAGGTAACGAGTTGATTGGGAGTGTCTAACTGGTATGTGAAAGCCAGAACTCCTAATGCATACTAGGGGATCAAATACTTATTTCCCTCAATGAAATACAAATCAATTAATATATATTCTTTCAAGTTATTTTCTGGATTTTCTTTTTGATATTCTGTCTCTCCATGTTAGAATACATTTACCATTAAAAGTATAGAATGATCATGACTTTATTAGTGGGCAAACCAACAAAATCAGCAAGGGATCAAATACTTTTTACTCTCACTGAATATATATATATATATATGTGTGTGTATATATATATATATATATATATATATATATATATATATATATATATATATATATGTGTGTGTGTATATATATATGTGTGTTCTTTGACTAGCTTTGTCCCTCATACTGTACATTTTTGAACACTTTGGTCCATCATATTATTTTTGAGCACTTTGTTCCTCCATATGATACAAATTTTTCACACTTTTGTCCTGCACATTATATTTTTAGCATATTCATCCTCCATATTGTACATAATCTGAGTATTTTTATCATCCATATTATACATATTTTTGACCACTTTTGTCCTCCACTTTATACGTATTTTTGACCACTTTGACCAAAATATTATCATACAAATTTTTGAACATTTTCAAAATCCAATTTATACACATCTTTGACCACTTTTGCCCACCATATTATATATATTTTTAACTACTTTCATTCTCCATGTTATACATTTTTTAACACTTTCGACCAATATATTAGATATATTTTTTGTGCATTTTTCATTATCTCTAGCCGCTTTATCCTTCTACAGGGTCGCAGGCGAGCTGGAGCCTATCCCAGCTGACTACGAGCGAAAGGCGGGGTACACCCTGGACAAGTCGCCAGGTCATCACAGGGCCGACACATAGACACAGACAACCATTCACACTCACATTCACACCTACGGTCAATTTAGAGTCACCAGTTAACCTAACCTGCATGTCTTTGGACTGTGGGGGAAACCGGAGCACCCGGAGGAAACCCACGCGGACACGGGGAGAACATGCAAACTCCGCACAGAAAGGCCCTCGCCGGCCCCGGGGCTCGAACCCAGGACCTTCTTGCTGTGAGGCGACAGCGCTAACCACTACACCACCGTGCCACCCCTTGTGCATTTTTGTACTCCATATTATACATCATGTTTTGTGAGTACATTTGTCCCTCATATTATACAGATTTTTTTTACCACTTTGGTCCACCATATTATACATATGTTTTTGAGCATCTTCATTCTCAATATTATGCTGTTTTTAGTATTTTTGCCACCATATTATACATATGTTTTTGAGCACTTCTTTCCTCCATATTATGCTATTTTTAGCACTTTTTGCCACTATATTATACATATGTTTTTGAGCATCTTCATCTTGCATGTTATGCTGTTTTTTGTACTTTTTGCCACCATATTATGTTTTTTGAGCATCTTTGTCCTCCATACTATGCTATTTTTAAGTACTTTTTGCTACCATATTATACATATGTTTATTCGTGCTCCATATTATGCTGTTTGTAGTACATTTTGCTACCATATTATACATATGTTTTTGAGCATCTTCGCCCTCCATATTATGCTGTTTTTAGTACGTTTTGCCACCATTCATTCATTCATTCATTATCTCTAGCCGCTTTATCCTTCTACAGGGTCGCAGGCAAGCTGGAGCCTATCCCAGCTGACTACGGGCGAAAGGCGGGGTACACCCTGGACAAGTCGCCAGGTCATCACAGGGCTGACACATAGACACAGACAACCATTCACACTCACATTCACACCTACGGTCAATTTAGAGTCACCAGTTAACCTAACCTGCATGTCTTTGGACTGTGGGGGAAACCGGAGCACCCGGAGGAAACCCACGCGGACACGGGGAGAACATGCAAACTCCACACAGAAAGGCCCTCGCCGGCCCCGGGGCTCGAACCCAGGACCTTCTTGCTGTGAGGCGACAGCGCTAACCACTACACCACCGTGCCGCCCCGTTTTGCCACCATATCATACATATGTTTTTGAGCATCTTCGTCCTGCATGTTATGCTGTTTTTAGTACTTTTTGCCACCATATTATGTTTTTTGAGCATCTTTGTCCTCCATACTATGCTATTTTTAAATACTTTTTGCTACCATATTATACATATGTTTATTGAGCAATTTCGTGCTCCATATTATGCTGTTTTTAGTAGGTTTTGCCACCATATTATGCATATGTTTTTGAGCATCTTCGCCCTCCATATTATGCTGTTTTTAGTACGTTTTGCCACCATATCATACATATGTTTTTGAGCATCTTCGTCCTGCATATTATGCTGTTTTTAGTACTTTTTGCCACCATATTATACATAGGGGAGATTGAGGTAAGATTAGCCAGTGGATAAGTTGACCCACCCCTTGTATCTAGGTAACTGTGCACATCTTGTCATGTGACCATAAATTCAGGAAGCACCCATCTTTTTCATCTTGCTGTGTTGCAGAGAAGCACATAGGAGAAGTGGTATTTTTTTTTACACAAAAAACTGTTTTTTTGCTTGTCAAAGTAAATTTTCTGCACATGAGGTAAAATCACTTATGTCAAAGCAAATGTATCTAGGTTTAACATTATATATTATACATGTTGGTGTTTTGCTAACATATAAAATCATATGAATCACTTCGCAAAAGATTAGCCTGAATTTCTAAGCTAGCCCGTTTTTCCCAAAACGGTGGCTATGGGGCAAAGTGAGCCAAAGGCTATGGGGTAAATTGAGCCCATGGTTTCAACCTCCCTTTCTGCTGAGCTACCTTCACCAGGCCCTGCACATGCATGTGCTTCACCAAGTGACACAGATTCACACCCCAACCATGCTGGATATGTGCCTCCTACTGAGATTCTACCCTTACCCAAAAGTCAGCAGCCCAGGAAACAAACAAACCGAAAACATGTGAAGACAAGAATCCTGACTGATACACCTGAAAAGCAGGCAATCGAGCATGCCCATGAAGAGAGGGGAAAAAAACAGAAAGGCAAAATAGAAAGAACAATCAAAGAGCAAGGAAAGCTGAAGAGGAAATAAACCCAGACGAAAATCACAGTGGAAAGCAGCTCTGAGGAGAGGGAGGTTGCCATCCCATTTGATGACACTTCTGAGCACGAGAGCTCCAGCAATAAAAGGAGTGAACCAGATGTCTCAGATCTGTAGTTGGTGACTTTATCATTGTAAAATTTGCATCCAAATGCAGGAGCCACCATTACATTGGCTTGGTTGACAGCCTTGCAGGCAACGAAGTGAGTGCCAGATTTCTCAGAAGAATCCGAGGGATCACTGGCAGTAAGAAACCCACCTTTGCATTCAAGGAAAAGGATGAGGCATCTTTCCCACAGAGTGATGTGGTGAAGAAGCTACCTCAACCTCAAAAGGCTGGAGGAACTGCAAGGAGGGAGCAACAGTTCATATTCCCCTGCAACCTTGACAGTTGGAATGGTTAAATGGTTTTGAAACTAACTGGTGGTTTGTTCTCACAAGTTCAAAACTGTTTGTTAGCACAATATGCTCAGGTTTACATTTTAAAACTCAGATGGTCAGTTTACCCCCAGATGGCTCAAATTACCCACTGACTTCACTGCAAAAAATGGTCTTTCAAAAATAAGAAATAAAGGATTAAAACAAAGCATACAGTATCTGCTTGAATCAGGTGAAAAAATATCTGCCAATGGAACTAGTCAAATTTGACTTGGTAAGATTTCTTAAAGTAAGATGAAAAATCTAACCTGTTTTTAGATGAAATAATTCCAAAATAAGATTGGGGAACTTATTATGCGAGATCTGATTAACTCAAAATAATCAAAATAGTTCTTATAACAAGATCGTACTTCTTACATTTAGCCATTCAAGTCATTTTTATTTATTTCATTTTAAGGGTATTTCACTTCAATTCATGACAAAGTCTTAGCAGTAAAAACTGAATTTAAGAGAAATATACTAATATTAGGATTGTTAAATTCTACAACTAAGCATTGCTAGCTTAAAAGATTCTCCTTTTGTGACCTGTAATTAGTAAAATACTCTAGATATGAGACCAGAGACTATCTTGAATCAAGTTGACGACACATGTAGCATTGCAACAAGTTTATTTTTTTTTTCCCATTTCAACATTCAAACATTAAAACATCTCTTAAGATTCCACTTCCCCAGGACCTCAGGCACCAAAAAAATAATAATAATAATAATAATAATTAAAAAAAAGTCTACGCATTTTGACTTACAGTGCTTACACAACGCCAAAGCAACAGTGCATTTTGGGGGCACTGACTATTCATGTGTACGAGGGGTTTACAAGATCAGGCACAAAAAAAACCCCAAACAAACAACAAAAAAAAAAAAACCCACTGAACTTAACTCACAGCATTCCAAAAAGACCTCACTAAAACGCCCTCCACTCACTCATTGCCTTTTTGAAGGCACTTGTCTGGTCTAGAGTATGTACAACCCCGATTCCAAAAAAGTTGGGACAAAGTACAAATTGTAAATAAAAACGGAATGCAATGATGTGGAAGTTTCAAAATTCCATATTTTATTCAGAATAGAACATAGATGACATATCAAATGTTTAAACTGAGAAAATGTATCATTTAAAAAGAAAAATTAGGTGATTTTAAATTTCATGACAACAACACATCTCAAAAAAGTTGGGACAAGGCCATGTTTACCACTGTGAGCCATCCCCTTTTCTCTTTACAACAGTCTGTAAACGTCTGGGGACTGAGGAGACAAGTTGCTCAAGTTTAGGGATAGGAATGTTAACCCATTCTTGTCTAATGTAGGATTCTAGTTGCTCAACTGTCTTGGGTCTTTTTATCGTATCTTCCGTTTAATGATGCACCAAATGTTTTCTATGGGTGAAAGATCTGGACTGCAGGCTGGCCAGTTCAGTACCTGGACCCTTCTTCTACGCAGCCATGATGCTGTAATTGATGCAGTATGTGGTTTGGCATTGTCATGTTGGAAAATGCAAGGTCTTCCCTGAAAGAGACGTCATCTGGATGGGAGCATATGTTGCTCTAGAACCTGGATATACCTTTCAGCATTGATGGTGTTTTTCCAGATGTGTAAGCTGCCCATGCCACATGCACTAATGCAACCCCATACCATCAGAGATGCAGGCTTCTGAACTGAGCGCTGATAACAACTTGGGTCGTCCTTCTCCTCTTTAGTCCGAATGACACGGCGTCCCTGATTTCCATAAAGAACTTCAAATTTTGATTCGTCTGGCCACAGAACAGTTTCCCACTTTGCCACAGTCCATTTTAAATGAGCCTTGGCCCAGAGAAGACGTCTGCGCTTCTGGATCGTGTTTAGATACGACGACTTCTTTGAACTATAGAGTTTTAGCTGGCAACGGTGGATGGCACGGTGAATTGTGTTCACAGATAATGTTCTCTGGAAATATTCCTGAGCCCATTTTGTGATTTCCAATACAGAAGCATGCCTGTATGTGATGCAGTGCCGTCTAAGGGCCCGAAGATCACGGGCACCCAATATGGTTTTCCGGCCTTGACCCTTACGCACAGAGATTCTTCCAGATTCTCTGAATCTTTTGATGATATTATGCACTGTAGATGATGATATGTTCAAACTCTTTGCAATTTTACACTGTCAAACTCCTTTCTGATATTGCTCCACTATTTGTCGGCACAGAATTAGGGGGATTGGTGATCCTCTTCCCATCTTTACTTCTGAGAGCTGCTGCCACTCCAAGATGCTCTTTTTATACCCAGTCATGTTAATGACCTATTGCCAATTGACCTAATGAGTTGCAATTCTGGTCCTCCAGCTGTTCCTTTTTTGTACCTTTAACTTTTCCAGCCTCTTATTGCCCCTGTCCCAACTTTTTTGAGATGTGTTGCTGTCATGAAATTTCAAATGAGCCAATATTTGGCAGGAAATTTCAAAATGTCTCATTTTCGACATTTGATATGTTGTCTATGTTCTATTGTGAATACAATATCAGTTTCTGAGATTTGTAAATTATTGCATTCCGTTTTTATTTACAATTTGTACTTTGTCCCAACTTTTTTGGAATCGGGGTTGTACAGCATCTAGAAGGAGCTCACTCTGAATGACTGAGTAAACAGTCGCAGTAAACTTAGGATATGTAAGGTGGAGTTGAATTGTAATGAAAGATTCAAAGATTTCAGTAAAGTTAATTTATTCCCAAAACAAGCATACTTTTTTTTTCTTGAAACAAGATGAACCGTATTTGACAAATGTCCAAAATGTACTTACTTGTTTAAAAATTTTTTTTTTATTTTCATAGGTGCTCCAAATAAGACTTTTTCAAGACATTTTGTCTATACAAGATTTTCAAGATGGACTGTCTAAAAACTAGCCTTTCTAGCTAAATGAGGTTTTGCCTGTTGGGCAATAATGTCTTATAATAAGGGTGGCTAGATAATAGATAAACTTGAAAATAGACAAATAAACTTCCTAAGATCTTTATTTTTTGCAGTGTTGGTTCAACTTACCCCTAACCTGGGGCAAGTTGAGCCACAGGAGCACTTTTTTTTTGAGAAGTCATTATTTTGGGCAGCTTTGTCAGAGATGCATTCTGATAATTTCATTTGATAGGAGACATCCTGAAATAAAGGTATGTTTTCATTCTATTTGTGTGTCATTTTTCCTTACCTCCAGGACAACATGAGTAAAAAGTGGCTCATCTTACCCCACTTTCCCCTACATTTTTGAGCACTTCTTATATTATTAGCACTTTTTGCCACTATATTATACATATGTTTTTGAGCATCTTCGTCCTGCATATTATGCTGTTTTTCGTACTTTTTGCCACCATATTATATATTTTTGAGCATCTTTGTCCTCCATACTATGCTATTTTTAAGTACTTTTTGCTACCATATTATACATATGTTTATTGAGCAACTTTGTGCTCCATATTATGCTGTTTTTAGTACTTTATGGCCACCATGTTATGTTTTTGAGCACTTCTTCACTCCATATTATACACATTTTTCGATCACATTCATCCTCTATATTATTCCAACCATCCCTGAAATCTATATACTCTCAAGCCATCTCTCGTCCTTGTCCCAATTTCACATTCAGTCCATTTAGTCACAATGACACGTTGAAAGATAGATGAACATTGTGACATGTTTGCTGAGACTCAATGAGCAGTTTGTAGCATCTCTAAACCAGAATCAAGTCTTACTACAGAAATCACACCGATCTCATCTCATATTCCAGTCCAGACTTTCAAACTCCGTCATTCACATTTCCACCATGACTTCTGTCGAACTCTTTGGCCTCTAACACTTTGCCATCTCTCAGTCACTGCTCACCTGCCAACCTGAGAGCCATTACCCTTTTTTAATGAGAGGACACAGGAAAGTTACCAATGATGCTCTGAATGCATGCAGACAGCTTGGCAGTGTTCCCCGAACACCTGTGAACCTCCTGCCTCTTTCATTCCCCTTCTGTGCCACCCCTAGATGTGACCCCAGTGCCGTGGAACCCCTTGTTCTCCCCCACATCATTATCGTACGCAGCGGGCATCGGCTCAGAGGGCAGGTGGACACCGGGAGCAGATGCTGCACAGTTCTGGCAACCTCACACCAGGTGATGGAGAGGATATCAGGGAGGTGTTGTGTGACAGCAAAATCATGCAAACCATCACAAAAATAAATAAATAAATAAATACATACATCAGTAAATAAAATGATTGCTGTTTGTATATTTATGTTTCCATTGTACCGGTGTTCAAATGATACTAACGTGCTTCCAGACTCTTGTTATTACATCAAAAATGTGTCAGGTAAGGGGTTGAAAAGCTTATAATAATAACAATCTATTTCATCATCGTTTTCTGAAACACTGATAAACATTATGCAAAATGCTCACGGGAGTTTTATGACCCAGACCTCAGGGTGGAAATGAAAAGCTGGAACAGGTGCAATACATGTTATTATTTTTTTTTCAAGTGAAAAGAAAAAATGTATTACAGAAATCCAACCTGATGTATGCTAGTTATCCTAAGCACTAGCTTAACTGGAACCAAGGACTGAAAAACAATCCAAACTAGCTAGCTATGTAGAGGGACAAACTAGTTAGCAATCTAGAGAGACATGAGTGCATGTCTCTCTATGAGTACACCCCGTTTGAAAAGTAACATTTTAAACAATATCTAAATGAACACAATTTCCAAAATGTTGACAAGACAAAGTTTAATATAACATCTGTTTAACTTATAACGTGAAAGTAAGGTTAATAATATAACTTAGATTACACATTTTTCAGTTTTACTCAAATTAGGGTGGTGCAAAAATGAGTACACCCCACAACAAAAACTACTACATCTAGTACTTTGTATGGCCTCCATGATTTTTAATGACGGCACCAAGTCTTCTAGGCATGGAATGAACAAGTTGGCGACATTTTACAGCATCAATCTTTTTCCATTCTTCAACAATGACCTCTTTTAGTGACTGGATGCTGGATGGAGAGTGATGCTCAACTTGTCTCTTCAGAATTCCCCAAAGAAAATAATTTCTTTCCACCACAAAGGTGAAGGCTACAAGAAGATCAGCAAAGCTTTACTTATCAGTCAGAATACTGTAGCAAAAGTGGTACAAAAATTTAAGAAAGCTGGAACTGCAACCATCTCACAGAGACGTCCAGGTCGTCCACGGAAGTTAACACCTCGACAGGAACGTCTTCTGATGAGAAGGGTTGAAGAAAATCGGCATGCGAGTTCACTGCAGCTATCTAAAGAAGTAGAAAGCCAAACTGGGGTGGCTATTTCACGTGACACAACACGGCGTACACTGCAGAGGAATGTCATGCATGGATGCCGTCCACGAAAGAAGCCTCTCCTAAAGCGCAGGTACAAAAAAGCCCGCCTAGAGTTTGCCAGGGCCCATGCTGACAAAGATGAAGACTACTGGGACTCTATACTCTGGAGTGATGAAACCAAGATAGGTAAATGTTTTTGGAACTGATGGCTTCAAAACTGTATGGTATCGCAAAGGTGAAGAATACAAAGAAAAATGCATGATGCCTACAGTGAAGCATGGTGGTGGCAGTGTCCTTATGTGGGGCTGCATGAGTGCTGCTGGTGTCGGGGAGCTGCATTTCATTGATGGCATCATGAATTCACAGATGTATTACTCTATACTGAAAGAGAAGATGCTACCATCACTCCGTGCCCTTGGTCGTCGTGCACTTTTCCAACACACACATCTAAGGCCACTGTTGGATTTCTGAAGAACAGGGTGAAAGTGATTCAGTGACCAAGTATGTCTCCTGATCTGAACCCAATCGAACACCTATGGGGAATTCTGAAGAGACAAGTTGAGCATCACTCTCCATCCAGCATCCAGTCACTAAAAGAGGTCGTTGTTGAAGAATGGAAAAAGATTGATGTTGCAAAATGTCGCCAACTTGTTCATTCCATGCCTAGAAGACTTGGTGCTGTCATTAAAAATCATGGAGGCCATACAAAGTACTAGATGTAGTAGTTTTTGTTGTGGGGTGTACTCATTTGTGCACCACCCTAATTTGAGTAAAACTGAAAAATGTGTAATCTAAGTTATATTATTAACCTTACTTTCACGTTATAAGTTAAACAGATGTTATATTAAACTTTGTCTTATCAACATTTTGGAAATTGTGTTCATTTAGATATTGTTTAAAATGTTACTTTTCAAAGGGAGTGTACTCTTTACGCTGAGCACTGTAGATGTAGTAACATCTACAGTTGTGGTCAGAAGTTTACATACAGTGACATGAATGTCATCTTGGATATGAATGTCATGGCAATATTTGGGCTTTCCAGTAATTTTTTTGAACTGTTCTTTGTCCTAGCTTAGCATTAAGTAGCTCGTGTAAAATATGTTAGCATGAATATTTAGGAATGAATGTGCGTTCATTTTCGTAAAATTATTTTCCAGTTATCTTTCAATGAGATTAGGGGTTAGTTAAATACTAACTTCGTGACCTGAGGCACAAATGCAATACAAGACAGCAAGCTACATTGCTATCTGTCATCCTGCGCTTGCTAACATCTTGCTAGCCATAGCATTTTATAACTGGGGTGTTACGTAGCCATTGTACCTCCTTTAAGTTTAATTAATGTATATATATTTACAATGTTTTTTACTTACTTACTAATAACTTACTTTTCAGCTGTAATTTGTTGATCAGTGTTATTACGTTCAATAATGCAAAAAATAATACAGTATTATTTCACATCCTATAAGCACGGAGATAGAGTTACACTCACCAGCCACTTTAATAGGAACTTGTTCTTGATTCTAAGATTCCTGTTCTTGGCTGCAGGACTGGAACCCAATGTGTTCTTCTGCTGTTGCATGCTGACATGCTTTTCTGCTCACCATGGATGTAAAGAGTTGCTTTGAGTTGCGATATCCTTCCTGCCCAAAAAGCTCGAACCAATCTGTCCATTTTCCTCTGGCCTCTTTTATCAACAAGGTTTCCACCCACAGAACTGTCCCCACTCACTCAATGTTTTTTTTGTTTTGTTTTTCGCGCCATCCTGTGTTAACTCTAAAGTAGGGTGACCAGATTTCCCTAGTCTGAAACCGGGACACTTTTGCGCGCGACCATGTTCGTGCACGCACACCTTTTTTTTACATAAACGTGACACTCAGAGAGGTGCTCTTATCATTTTGTTGAAGCTCACATTTATCAACATCTCACATGAAATTAAACAAACAGGCATTTTGTTATCTAGTAGCATAGTGGTATACAGATCAGTTAAATTATGGTCAGACAGCAGATTTTGTAATGGCTGAGAATAGGCCAGGCTATGTCCATAGGCCAAATTTAAAGTGATTTATTTCACCTGTTTGTGAGAACACCAAGAGGAATGCATATGCACATGTAGGCTATATCTCTAAAATTGTATGCACTATACCATGAACTTAAAAAGTAGATATGTGACCTCAACATAGCCTCGGTCAGAATCAACCTTACTAACCATTCCCCACAACTGAATGAATAAAGCAAGAAGATGTGTACAAAAGTGAACACTTTAATGGAAGGTGCAACAAGCTGTTCAATATGGCCAAACTGTCAGAATGGTATGTTAAACAGAAACAAAAAAGAGACAAGTGATTTGAGAATATACACTCAAACAAAACAGCAACAAAGGAGGAGAGCTACGGAGAAGGAACACTTACAGTGTGTGCAGTAGGCTTCGTGCGCATTGTTCTGCACCTCTCGGAGGAAGGGGTAGGTGCCCTGTAAACCTTTGGAAAAGGTACATTTTCTTTTCGGCATAATTGCTGTGGCATTACTGCTGCTAGCTGCTAGACAAAGAACATTCGCGCCAGTTAATGTTTATTTTATTGTTGCATGGCAACACGTTCTGTTGTCTGGAATAATGTGGCTAAATAAACACCCATGCCACAGGGCCAGGGGGCAGTAACCAGGAAAGTTTGCGATTCCTGTCAATTCATCAAAATAGTAAATGCAGACATTTCTCCGCTAATGATTCCCACGCTGCTCAGTCGCAAACGTCACGAGTGGCGAAAACCGGGACATATCCATGTCCCGACAGACTTTTGTCGGGACTCGGGACACACAACCCCAAATCGGGACTGTCCCGGTAAAACCGGGACGTCTGGTCACCCTACTCTAAAGACTGTTGTGTGTGGAAAAAAAAAAACCCAGAAGATCAGCTGTTTCTGAAATACTCAAACCAGTCCATCTGCCACAGTGAAAAGTTACAGTTTGAGATCGTAAATTTTCCCATTCTGATGTTTGAGTGAAGTGAACATTAACTGAAGCTCTTGATTTGTATCTGCATTGTGCTGCTGTCAAGGGATTGGCTGATTAGAGAACTGCAGAAAACAGCAGGTGGATGGATGGGTGTTCCTAATAAACTGTTATGATGGTGAGTGTATGACATGGACATGGGTCAAGCCGCAACATGTACTGGGATTGATACCAGTTCGAATCTTTGCATGATCTATTAGGATCATGAGAGCCAAAAAGCTTTCATGGGGGACTTAAGGCAGGCCAGACTTTTCTCTCTTACACAGAAAGATTTAATAACAGGAATTGCTTGGGAAACCAAGGTTGTTTATGGAGCCAAACTTGGCCGTGTTTTAAGAAGATAAAATTACAAACTGAAATTTTGAAGAGCTTAATCCCTGATGCTACTTCCACATGAGATTCTTTTACAGTAGATCTATTTTAAAGCATGTTATTTAACAAAGAAATGTGTATTTATAAATAATCTTTGTTAAACCTGAATATTTTAAATTCATTTAAACAACTTTTGAATATGGGAGCAAACTATTTTTTTTATTCACTGGAATGAAAACAAATACATTAAATGAACAACAGCTTTGTTTCACTTTTTTCAGTGTACATTAAGTAATAAAACCAATGTCTTTGGAGGTGCTGTGGCTCAGTTGACTAAGGCGCCATGCCATAAATCCAGGGACCTGGGTTCGATTCCGACCCGAGGTCATTTCTCGATCCCTCCCTGTCTCTCTCCAGCTCATTTCCTGTCTTTACACTGTCCTATGAAAAAAAGCCTAAAAAAATTATTTATTTTCATTTAGGAAAATCTGAAATAATTGCTTTGGTTCAACCATCAGAAATTGGTTTACATGAAGTTAAATATTTCAGGTCAAATCAAATGAATTATTTATATTGTATAACACTACAATATTAGGTGTGATCGATTACCTCAATTTTTTTAATTTGAGCCAATGTTTAATTTTTTTCAGTGTAGCTTGTTTCACAGATGTCTCACAATGTTAAATGGAACTACCGTATAAATGGATAAACATAGTACACACCGTGTTGTTGATTAATTTGCAATAATTCACATCACCAAGTGTTTTAATTTTTACGTAGCATGTTACATGAGGTGAAAATGTGAATTTAATTGCATTTAATATAAACATTAAACATCAGTCAGTCATCAAAAACATATGGGCGCTGTGTGAGATGGCTGCCTATCCAGTAGCTCTGTAGTTTTTAGCTCTTTAAACCTCTTTTTTCCACCTTTTTTTACTTTTCTGCTCTTCTTCCGAAGACATAGTGTGTTTTACTATATAACATGGATATATTTAACTTTAACACACAACCAGGAGCCAGTTTTCTCACTTACTTGAGAGAGGAGCTGCTGGCCCTGAAAACAATGGGACGAGCCGGGATACGACACCCCATCCCAGCCGAGCTGAGGAGGAAACCCAGGGGCTGCAAGGCTGGAGCTAAGCTAAAGGCTAGGCTAGCGGACAACCAGCGGCACTACAAACCATCCATTCCTGCCATTATCATGGGGAATGTGAACTCGCTGCCGAATAAAGTCAACGAGCTTTCTGCTCTGAACAACCAGCGGATTTACCGGGAGATCAGCTTATTTATCTTTACGGAGACATGGCTAACACACCTTGTACTGGATGCTAACGTGGACTTGCGGGGATTCACTGCTGTGAGAGCCGACAGAGACACTAACACATGCGGGAAAAGCAAAGATGGGGGACTCATCATTTATGTTAACAACCGCTGGTGTAAACCGGGACATACGTATCTCCGTAAAGACAGTTTTATGTTGCCTGGACTTGGAGCTGCTAGCCGTTAGCCTGCGGCCATATTATCTGTCAAGGGAGTTCAGTCACGTGATCACCATCTGTATTTACATCCCTCCGAGGGCAGACGCAGCCGCTGCATGTGAGAGGATTCACTCTGTCACAGCAAGGCTGCAGACACAGCACTCTGAGGCATTTATCATAATTTCTGGGGACTTTAATCATGCTACTTTGGACTCTACTTTGGCTGCTTTTTACCAGGCTGTGGATTGTCCAACAAGGAACAACAGGACAATTGACTTGCTGTATGCTAATGTGAGGGATGCATACAGAGTCACACCCCTCCCCCCACTAGGGAAGTCTGACCACAACCTGGTTCGTCTACAGCCGAAGTACACCCCCCTGGTTCAAAGGCAGCCTGCAACAACTAGCTCCATCAGGAGGTGGTCCCCTGAAATGGAAGATGCCCTCAGGGACTGTTATGACATCACGGACTGGGACGTGCTGCTCAGCCCACACTGTGAGGACACAGAGGGGCTGACACACTGTCTGATGGATTACCTTAACTTCTGTGCAGACATGGTCTCCCCCGCTAAGACTGTATGGTGTTACCTGAAAAACAAGCCATGGGTAACACAGGAAGTCAAAGCTGTCCTCAACAGGAAGAAGGCCGCCTTCAGGAGCAGGGATAGGGAGGCAATGAAAGCAGCACAGCAGGAGGTAAAACGCTGCATGAGGGAAGCTAAGGACAGCTACAGGAGAAAGGTGGAGCAGAAGCTGAAGGAGAACAGCATGAGGGAGGTCTGGGAAGGTGTGAAAACCATCACAGGCCACAATACAAAGACCAGAGTCATGGAGGGGACAGTGGAGAGGGCGAATGAGTTGAATGACTTTTTCAATCGGTTCAACCAGCCCACGTCCCCCCCACCCTCTCCCTCACTGCAGCCATCTCTCCTTCTTCCCTCAACACACCTCCCCCCAGTCATCACAGCAGCCCCCTCCTTCCCCACCTCAACACAGACTCCTCCATGCATTACTGCAGACCAGGTCAGAGGTCAACTGAGGAAGCTTCACCCCAGGAAAGCAGCAGGCCTGGACAAGGTGTGTCCCTGACTACTGAAGACCTGTGCTGCTGAACTGGGTGAACCACTCTAACGCATCTTCAACCTTAGCCTGCAGCTGGGGAGAGTGCCCACCCTCTGGAAGACATCATGTATCGTTCCAGTTCCCAAAAAGAATCGGTTCAGCAAGCTGAATGACTTCCGACTGGTGGCACTCACTTCACATCTGATGAAGACATTGGAATGGCTCTTACTCAGCCTCCTCAGACCCCAGGTACAACATGCTCAGGACTGTCTGCAGTTTGTGTACTGGGCAGGTGTCGGTGTGGAAGACGCCATCCTCTACCTGCTACACCAAGCCCACTCACATCTGGATAAGGGAAATGGCACAGTGAGGATCCTCTTCTTGGACTTCTCGAGTGCCTTCAACACCATCCAGCCCCTATTGCTTCAGGACAAACTGAACAGGATGCAAGTGGACCCCTGCCTGGTCGCCTGGATCTCCAGCTACCTCACTGACAGACTGCAGTACGTCAGGCTGAAGGACATCACGTCTGACACTGTAATTAGCAGCACTGGAGCACCCCAGGGCACGATGCTGGCCCCTCTTCTCTTCACCCTGTACACCGCGGACTTCTGCTGCAACTCGAAGCTGTGTCACATTCAGAAGTTTGCCGATGACACAGCCATCGTTGGGTGTATCGATGACAACAGAGAGGAGGAGCATAGGAGCCTGGTGAGGGACTTTGCTGTGTGGTGCAACAGGAACCATCTGCAGCTCAACACCTCGAAGACCAAGGAGCTGGTCATTGACTTTGGGAGGTCCAGACCAAGGTCACGACCAGTTCTGATCGAGGGAGTCGAGGTGGAGGCTGTGGATTCCTACAAGTACCTTGGGCTGTGGCTGGACAGCAAGCTGGACTGGACTTGCAACACTAAACACTTATACAGGAAGGGATAGAGCAGGCTATACTTCCTTAGAAGGCTGCGGTCCTTTAACATCTGCAGGAAACTCCTGTGGATGTTCTATCAGTCTGTGGTCGCCAGTGTCCTGTTTTACACCGTGGTGTGTTGAGGAGGCAGCACATCCAAGAAGGACACATCCAGGCTGGACAAACTGATCGGCGGGCCGGCTCTGTGGTCGGCGTGAAGCTGGACTCTCTGGTGATGGTGGCAGAGAAGAGGTCTATGGACAGACTATTGAACATCATGGACAATGCCAGTCACCCTCTGCACACCGTCATCAGCAACCAGAGGAGCCTGTTCAGTGACAGAATGCTCCTTCCCAAGTGCAGGACGAGCAGACTTAAAAACTCCTTTGTCCCTCATGCCATCAGACTGTACAACTCCTCTCTGGGGGGAGGAGTGGTAACAGGAGGACAGAGGATGGGAAGCAGCAGTATCCTAGCCTAACAATAAGCAATACTGGACAATGTGCAATATAAAGTGCAATATCTCTCCTGCCGCCACTCTCCCCCTTCTCCCCACTTTTTTCCCCCTCCTTCCCTCCCTCTCTCTCTTCCCCATATCTTATTCTTTTTGTATTTGTATATGTAAATACTTAATTTATTTTAATTTATCTAGAAGTTTTCTCTATTTCTTTTCTCTGTTTATCTGTAATGATGCTGCTGGAATCTTAATTTCCCTGAGGGAACCTGCCCAAAGGGATCAATAAAGTTTTATCTAATCTATCTAAACTAGGTGTATCAGATGCTCGCTGGCTGTGCTGTGAAAACTGTCCATGCAGACGTTCATCTAAGTTTCCAAATTTGTCATTGCTTAACACTTGAATATTTTCTACTGGGAATACTATCATTAAAAAGCTTACAATTGCTGCTTTCCAAACAAATTCATCTCATTAAGATCTGTTCAGTACTTTGTGAGTAATGGCAGGTTGAAGTTGGTACAACAGAGGTCACTCTTTGTTCACAGGACTTCGGAAAACTGCCAGTGCTTTTTGAGTCATGGGAGAGCAATCAGGCTGTCCCTCTCTTCTGATCAGTTTCTGACTGGATTACTCGTGAATATCAATCAGATAACCTTAAAAGGGATGTTCTCTCACTCTCACTGTTTCTGATGAAGTATTCAGCAAAATTTTCCATCAGCTAGTTTTGATGTTATGATTTACACGAGACTTTGAAGTGAGTTTTCATAGCTTTACCTACTTTTTTTTTTCAAATCAAACTCATTCATGTAAATAAATAACTATTTTAGAATATAACTGTCATTGTTTTGATGAATACTGTGATCGTAGTGGTCAGAATGAGATTTAAAAAAAAAGCAGAAGTCAGAAATGTGAGTGTCAATTTCAATTTAGTTAATGTGAATTGTTTATTAGATGCGGATCAGACTGTTTGGGTTTTTTTTTTTTTTGAGATTCTCCTTGAAAGCTGTGAATATTAATCAAATAATTAATGTTCTTTCATATAAACACTAGTAGGCCCTACCTTTGAGAAATCCAAAGCCCTACAGAGCACAAAGAGGGGATTAGAAATAATCTTTTATTACTTTTTTTATTTTGGTAGAGAATGGTAGATGTGAATGACACTTTAATGCTTATTTATGCATATTTTATAAATAACATTGATTTCTCCTTCTTTGTGATGTATAAATGAGAGTTAAGATCAGCTTTATGTTGCACAAATAAAGCCATTTGGTGAAACTTTGAAGAAGAGAGTGTACCGATTTAATATTTTACCTAATTAGCATAATTAATACTAATTAAACACTAATTTGCAAAATTTGTTTTTACTAATTTTTTAAAACTTTGTATTCAGTATACAGCCATCTATGTGCCTGCCAATTTCCATGTAAATATCTTGAAAAATAAAAAAAAAAGTTATTAAGAAAAAACATTTGATCTCATTGGTTAATGAGGCCCATTCTGGACCATGTGATCCTCATACAGAATATTATGGCAGTTTTCGAAAAAATTAAGCTGTTTTTTCAATCTTTGATTTGTCACATCTCAAGAACGGATAAACACATTTTAACTCTGTAAAAAGTATGTTGTTCTGCATTCAATTCTGAATTCAACGAGAGCAATTTCAAGCAATTTGAATTGAATTTGAATTTTCATCTGATATGCCGACTTAAAGGAACCTTAAATTTAGTTGTGTCTTTAAGTTATCTTTAAAATCAGCCCTTAAATTTAGTAGTATATTTAAGCATCTTTACTAAATTTTAAAAAATTCATGAAATATACTAATAACTTTTAGACTTTTTACTGGTATTCCTAAAAGTAGCAGTGGCTAATTTTAAGTATGTTTAAATATTAAATTTTGTAACTTTAAGTGATATCTTAAATGTTCTTTTTAACAGCTTTTTGTTATCTTTAAGAAGTCATGGAAAGTCACTTAAAGTTATACGATAAGAATTCTTAAAGTTATAAGTAAATACACTGAAATTTAACATTTTGTAAACTTTTAGGATACTTTAAGAATATCTTAAAGCTGTTTAATTTGTCTTGTGTTAATAGTTTTGTTAGCCAGACGAGTTCCAGCTAAGTTGCTCACTCTGTGGAATTTGTCTACAGGGTTTTCTCACCTCACTCAGGTTATAGATTTACTTTTGGAATGGATTTCTCATCTCATCTCATTATCTCTAGCTGCTTTATCCTGTTCTACAGGGTCGCAGGCAAGCTGGAGCCTATCCCACCTGACTACGGGCGAAAGGCGGGGTACACCCTGGACAAGTCGCCAGGTCATCACAGGGCTGACACATAGACACAGACAACCATTCACACTCACATTCACACCTACGGTCAATTTAGAGTCACCAGTTAACCTAACCTGCATGTCTTTGGACTGTGGGGGAAACCGGAGCACCCGGAGGAAACCCACGCGGACACGGGGAGAACATGCAAACTCCACACAGAAAAGCCCTCACCGGCCACAGGGCTCGAACTCAGACCTTCTTGCTGTGAGGCGACAGCGCTAACCACTACACCACCGTGCCGCCTGGAATGGATTTATTTGGTAAAATTCATATATGAAATAGCACCGAAGATGACACATAAAAGTATGAATACAGTTATTTCCAATGGGGTCCTCTTGATGATAGCAAGCAACAATAAAAATATGAGACAATAATTTATATATATATATATATATATATATATATATATATATATATATAAAAGTGCTGTCAAAAATGTCGCGTTATTATTGCGTTAACTTGACTCAATTTTAACGGCGATAATTTTTTTATCGCGAGATTAACGCTCTGCGACATGATGTAGGTTTTTCATAAGCTTTTGAAACTGCCAGGAACTTGGAACAGAGACTTTGCTTAGAAAAACGATAGCAGCTAGACTGTAATGCCACGCCCCACACAGCCAGAGTCCTCTGCCCTCCCCCCAAAGAACCAGCACGGGCAGGGCGCGCCGGCCCCGCGCCTCGGGACAAAGAGCCACGGTGCTCGGCTTAGGTTTCGTTTTCCCATCGGCGGCTCCAGCCCGACTTTGCAGTGGCTGTGACAAGACGTGTTATGCTCTGCAATAAAAAAAAAAAAACATTGGTACAAAGCAAGCCCATTCACTTTTTTATGCTGATAAGAGAATTACAATGGTTTTTCATGTGACAAAAATGTGCGATTAAATTGCAATTAATTGCGAGTTAACTATGACAGTCGCGACATTAATCGCGATTAAATATTTTAATCGCTTGAAAGCACTAATATATATATATAAAGTTGAACAATAATACTGATAAAAGTGTAGAAATATAATGATTACATAAACTTATAGAAATAGCCTAAATGAATAATTACTGCACTATCACAGAAAAGTGACTAGATTACAATAATAGCACCTGGATGAACATTAAAGCGCCATCTAGTGGGCCATGAATTTTTTTCCAAGTTGAAGTTAATTTTTTACTCGTAGTAGGGTACAATTTCTGGGTTGCAGCCAATGTTACATCCGGTCACACTACAGCTCGCAATGCTTTGCGATGGGTTATCAATGAAAATGAGGCATTTTGGTGGCGATATACACGTGAGCAAAAAGTTGTGGTCACACAGCAGGTGAACACCTGACTGTAACGCCTTTGCGTGCTTGAGTCTGGCGCAGCTCAAGCAGCCTTGCACACTCACTGAGCGCGTTGTGCATGCACTTGAGACCCAGTCATTATGGGAAACACCTGATACTGGTTTGAGCGCAATCAGCACACACAGATATGGACACTGTTTTCACAGAGGCTTTGCAAAGTATCATCATTATCACTGTCACATTAGTTTCTAGCCATGTTTATAACACTGTTTAAATATTCTGCTTTCTGTTTTGCTTTTGTAAATGTCAAGCCTGCGAATAAACACTCTTCCTGCACTTAGATCCATCTACCGCCGTCTATCTTGTAGTTTCCTGATCCCCAGATCTTTAACTCAAACATATAAAAAAGTTGTTCTCCTCCATGCTCTTCCAGGTTTCCACCTGTGTGTCCGTGTAGAATGATGTCTGCAGCACCACGTAGTTTGAGATGTCGGGGAACTCAATGGATGGATAATTTTCCAACTCGTAGGAAAAATCCTTCTTTGTTAGCGTGTAAGGATCTAATCCCATTGAGTGGTTTTTATTCCACTTCTTTTGAGTGTACTTCTGGGTTTTAATAACTTGCTTGTTTGCTATACACAAACAAGGAAATAAGTTCTTGTGTTAATGAACCAGACTCCACTTTTGGATCATTAATCGCTTTTGACTGAGAATGCCCTGCATGCATGGTTTTATGTTGGCTTCTGGCACATCCATACAGTTTTAAATACAATACCTACAATTAAAAACAGTTTGTTTTTATTGCATTTATTTAATTCCTGGGCTCCCATCTGTAACAGGGAGTGATGTTGTGTTCCACTGATGCACTTTTACAGTAGATTATTATATTCTAATAGAATAGATGAGCCAAAATAATTGGGAATGTTTTGTTTTTTTTTTTTTTTAACGGGCCCTGACTCGTTACAAGTATGAATAGGTGGGCCTCAAAGCAGAAAAGGTTGAGAACCCCTGGACTATTCCACAAACAAATTCCTGCATAAATGAAAGATCTCTTTCTAAAACCATTTACTCGAGGTACTACACATGAGGAATCATTTTCTCTTGTACTGTAACCATGCTGGTTTTGAGCCATGAGTACATTACACTTAAGATACTCTGGAGCACAACCATTCCCAATATTATACATACAGTTGGGAAAATGAGTATTTGATACACTGCTGATTTTGCAAGTTTTCCCACTTACAAAGAATGGAGAGGTCTGTAATTTTTATCATCGGTACACTTCAACTGTGAGAGACAGAATCTCTAAAAAAAAAAAAAAAATCCAGAAACTCACACTGTATGATTTTTAAATAATTAATTTGCATTTTGTTACATGAAATAAGTATTTGATCATGTACCAACCAGCAAGAATTCTGGCTCTCACAGACCTGTTAGTTTTTCTTTAAGAAGCCCTCCTATTTTCCACTCATTACCTGTATTAATTGCACTTGTTTGAACTCGTTACCTGTATAAAAGACACCTGTCCACACACTCAATCAATCAGACTCCAACCACTCCACCATTGGCAAGACCAAAGAGCTGTCTAAGGACACCAGGGACAAAATTGTAGACCTGCACAAGGCTGGGATGGGCTACAGGACAATAGGCAAGCAGTTTGGTGAGAAGGCAACAACTGTTGGTGCAATTATTAGAAAATGGAAGAAACTCAAGATGACGGTCAATCTCCCTCGGTCTGGGGCTCCATGCAAGATCTCGCCTCGTGGGGTATCAATGATCATGAGAAAGGTGAGGGATCAGCCCAGAACTACACGGGAGGACCTGGTCAATGACCTGAAGAGAGCTGGGACCACAGTCTCAAAGATTACCATCAGTAACACACTACACCGTCATGGATTAAAATCCTGCAGCACACACACGGTCCCCCTGCTCAAGCCAGCATATGTCCAGGCCCATCTGAAGTTTGCCAATGACCTTCTGGATGATCCAGAGGAGGCATGGGAGAAGGTCATGTGATCAGATGAGACCAAAATAGAGCTTTTTGGTATAAACTCCACTCGCCGTGTTTGGAGGAAGAAGAAGGATGAGTACAACCCCAAGAACACCATCCCAACCGTGAAGCATGGGGGTGGAAACATCATACTTTGGGGGTGCTTTTCTGCAAAGGGGACAGGACAACTGTACCGTATTGAGGGAAGGATGGATGGGGCCATGTATCGTGAGATTTTGAGTGAAAACCTCCTTCCATCAGGAGTGGGCCAAAATCCCTGCTGCAGTGTGTGCAAACCTGGTCAAGAACTACAGGAGACGTCTGACCTCTGTAATTGTTTCTGTGCCAAATATTAAGTTCTGTTTTTCTATTGTATCAAATACTTATTTCATGCAACAAAATGCAAATTAATTATTTAAAAATCATACAATGTGATTTTCTGGATTTTTATTTTTTATTTTTAGATTCTGTCTCTCACAGTTGAAGTGTACCTACGATAAAAATTACAGACCTCTCCATTCTTTGTAAGTGGGAAAACTTGCAAAATCAGCAGTGTATCAAATACTTATTTTCCCCACTGTATAACCTAACTTCAGTTGTTCAACTCTATATTCAACAGGTAACAGGCTAACCATACGAAACTGTTCATAGCCAATATGTTCTGGGAGGAGCATTTAACAAATATCTAATAATATTGTTCTGCATGACTTGCATCCTCCCCTTGTACCTTTTAGAGAGACCAGGCTGAACAAGCATAATCGAAATGACACTGTACCAATGCAGACACGAGTAGTTTCTTGAGTTGAAGGTCAAATTTCCTGGTATTTCTGTTGAGAAATTTTAGTTTATTTGAGCTTTTGGAAAGTACTTTTGATGCAATTGCTGGGTTTCGGTCACGTGACCTTTTTTTTTTTTTTTTACCAGAAGTGAAATAGCTGGTGGTCTAAATGGCTGCCGTAGTGCAAACAACTAGTGATAACTTATCAGATTATGCTCGTAATCTAGAAGCCACAGCTCACTTTAGATATATTCAGAAGATTGCTATGTGCAATGGAATAGACCCCTACTGTCTGGGAAAGAAACATACGATCATACCCTTCAGTCGAGTTCCCCGACATCTCGAATTATCTGGTGTTGCAGACGTCCTTCTACACCGCAAAACAGATGAAAGCATGGAAGAGTATGGAGGCTTACAACTTTTTTCTATGTGGCTGGGTAAAGGACCTCGCTATCAAGTCACTGCTGAATGAATCCTATATTGTTTTTGCCTGTGTAAGTATGTATTTTTTAAGCTTTTCGTTCACGTCTTTAGATCAAAGCGCTGCAAGTTGAAGTGTAAACAAACAACAGTTGGCTTGATTCTCACTTGTGTTGGCTCTTATCTCTCAGCTAAATCATTCACAAAGATCAGAAACCCCTTTAAAGACCTGGATCTTAGTTAAACAAGACAGAGAAGTGATCACAGCGCACTGCAACTGTATGGCTGGGTAAGAATTTTGTCACAACCTTCATGCATATGAACTTTGTGAGGAGTAAACAAAGAAACAGCTGGGGACTTTAGCGCTTCATGACTAAAAAAAGTACCGTAAAATAACAACACATAGCAAGAAAAGTACTTGGAGAACACTAAGGACAGAGCTGAGAAGGAAATACAAACCTTTCACCAAGTGACCACTGCAAACTTGAGCATGTTTCGACTCGGCTCCCTTCGATTTCAGTGAGAGGTTCAAAAGCCACCTTTCTCGATGTCTTTTTGTGAAATCCTGTGTTCATTCACCCTTTTTTATTAGTTCACGGGGAACCCTGAAGAAACTTTTATCAGTTTCACAGTTTGATCGATTCGAACAACCTAAAACAACGCAAGTGTAAGGCATTTTTCATGCGAGCTATGTACCTTTTCCGTACAAACGCTTTGTTAACTGAGCTTTGGTAGACCACCAGCTAAAGTTTTGAATAACTAATGAGGTGGGTGTGACATCACATGAAACCCAGCAATAGCATCCCCTGATAATGACTGATATAAGGTTGCACCTAAATATGTTACCTCACTCTTTGCTACAGTGTCATTTCCACCACACCTCACATTTAACACTGCTTAACCGCCTTTTCAAGCCAAACAGTATAGATTCTGTTTTACCTAGACGTAATGAAAGTCTGTTCTGAATCAACCACTCATAAAGAGTATATTACTCCTTGAAAGCCTGAACTTCTCTGACTTCTATTGCGCACATAGGAAAATAATTTCCGATACTGGACAAAATAGAAATTTAAGAATCCCAACACCATGGAAGTACTTTTTTCTGTCCACTCTTCTAAACAAAGCATCTTTGTACTCGCACCATCCATGGTGGTTTCTGGCCTTGCCAGGACTTAAGCATTACTCTTAATCACGGTGGCATTTTTGACTGGGATCTATGTCGCATTCCAGATCCGCAAATCTCCAAGCTGCGTGTCCGAGTCCTGACCCATGGGCGTCTTCCAGTGGAGCCATCAGCTAAAGAAATGCTCAGTTATGAAAAATTGCCAGTGAGTGATTTTGCTGGATGTCACCCAAGAATTTGTAGAATTAAAGGTCTCCATTTGCTGGAAGACGGCAGTTCGGTCAAGTTCGGGTTTCTGAAAGAGCCGCTCGCTCCGGCCAGCTTTTAACCAGGTCCAGTTGTATTTCATAAGTTGACGCAGTGGAACATTCAGCCTGACTGTTCTGCACTACGATGGATTGGATGAAGGAAGACGGAAGATGATGATGAAAGCTAGTTGAAGAATGAACACTCTTTATATTGTGATGTGATGTGATATCCAGCAATGCCACTGGGATCAGTGTTCTCATGACAGACTATAAAAAGTACAGACCAATACAATAAATCAACATAGTGTGACCACAGAAACAATTCCTTAGGCTTGGGACGATGACTATTAGTGGCCAAGGACATTGTGTAACATTTCTGGATCTTTGCGCCTTCATGGACGGCGATAGTTTCTCGAAATACAACCTGCTGAATCGGCTCTTTGAGCTTTTGCAAAGTCATGGAAATATGAAGGGTAGGTGGTTTAATCAATGTCACGCTAATCAAATGTATTGTCACGGCATGATAAAATTTCACCTGATATTCTTGGACTGCCTCGCTTTTCTATCTGGCTGCAGGGGGGGAATGATTTGGAGCAGCCGAGTCCGTTGGGGGAGAAAAGAGTAACAAAACACTGCTCAGCTCTCCTTCCCAGCATGCAACACCCAGGCGCTGTATCCATACCGTGCCTGATACAATCAAACCAGTCATTTCCTCCACGTAATTGACGAAAAGCAATACCTGCGGGACAACATGCCACAGCTAAAATATGCAATAAGAACAAATCGGGCCTCCATTTCCCCAAATGCATCATGGCATAACGATCCTCATTATACACAACACTTTTGGAAAGTGTGTGTTGATCCAGAACGAGAGAAGTCTTGCATCAGAAGGCATGGGCTAATCCAATTGCTCGTTCAAACACATCCACGCAGTAATTTTATCAATCTAACACATCGATAATGGAATAAACCCACTTGCTGGAAACCACCGTCATCAAGCATCCATCATAAATGAGACATGATTGGAAATTAAACTTTTCCCTATAGGCACTTAAGGAATAAAACAAGACAGCATGCACTATTACAGGAAACTAATCAAAAGCAGGGCATGATATTTGTACAATACACCTGATTGTAAGAAGAAAAAGATCAGTGATTTGCTTTCTTTTTTTTTTTTCCTGGTGCACAAAGGACCCAGAGCAGACACAGCAAAGTCAGGATCACGGGGGTCAAACAGAGACATATTACTTATTTTCTGTGCTGACGCATCATTTATACTCTGGCATTTGGGAGTGGTGGGCTGAATATGAAGAACCAGCACTCCATCATGAACAATTATCTGTAAAGCTTCAGAGAAATTCCCGCAGCACAGAGGAGAGAACTGCTGAACTGGTTTGCATGAGGCAGCACGGTGGTGTAGTGGTTTGCACTGTCACCTCACAGCAAGAAGGTTCTGGATTCGAGCCCAGTGGCTGACAAGGGCCTTTCTGTGTGGAGCTTGTATGTTCTCCCTGTGTATGTGTGGGTTTCCTCTGGGTGCTCCAGTTTACCCCACAGTCCAAAGAAGTGCAGGTTAGGCTAATTGGTGGCTCTAAATTGACTGTAGATGTGAATGGTTGTTTGTCTCTGTGTGTCAGCCCTGCAATGATCTGGCGACTTGTCCAGGGTGTACCCCACCTCTCGCTCATAGTCAGCTGGGATAGGCTCCAGCTTGCCCGCGACCCTGCATAGGATAAGTGGTTACAGATAATAGATGGATCCCATTACCGCAAAAAATCCCGACAAAGATTCCTCAAAGGTTGCTCCATTTTTAGCATCCTCAATGGAGGAGTGTACTTGTTACCAATTCTGACCATTTCTGATCTTGTTGTATAACCAGTAATGGTTTCAACAGAAGGGCAAACCAAAGAATTCATGATAGTTCCATCATATCCATGTTTATTTTTTTAATTATCATTCTTATTGCTTGTTCCAATGGAGAGACAAACCAAAGAACTTCTAAGGGATCTAGATATTGAGAGTCCCTCATGGTTGGCTGCCTTACAGCTTCCCCTTGAGGTCCACTAACTTCCTAAGTGTAGAATTGTACAGATGGGTTTCCCTTGGGATTTCTTCCTATGGTACCATGCAAAAATTTGCCAGGAAGTGGATATCCCGGATGAAATCCATGCAGACATGGGGAGAACATGCAAACTCCACACAGAAAGGCCCCCATTGGCTACTGGGTTCAAACCCAGAACCTTCTTGCTGTGAGGCGACAGCACTAACCACTACACTACCATGCCGCCCATGAACTGGATACTGAAGATGAATGAATGAATGATTGTCACAGGATTTCACATCATTTTTTTGCATGAAGATTCATTCTCATTATCTCTAGCTGCTTTATCCTGTTCTACAGGGTCACAGGCAAGCTGGAGCCTGTCCCAGCTGACTACAGGCGAAAGGCGGGGTACACCCTGGACAAGTCACCAGGTCATCACAGGGCTGCCACATAGACACAGACAACCATTCACACTCACATTCACACCTACGGTCAATTTAGAGTCACCAGTTAACCTAACCTGCATGTCTTTGGACTGTGGGGGAAACCGGAGCACCCGGAGGAAACCCACGCGGACACGGGGAGAACATGCAAACTCCGCACAGAAAGGCCCTCACCGGCCACGGGGCTCGAACCCAGACCTTCTTGCTGTGAGGCGACAGCGCTAACCACTACACCACCATGCCACCCTGCATGAAGATTCAATTATTTTAATTTGTTTTTCTTTTCCTTAAAACAGGTGACATCCCACCAAAAAATTGAATTCCTTTCGAAATAAGACTCTGGGTAAAGACCACCTGATTATTTGAAAGTTGGTGTCTGTTGAGGCAAGGCAAGGCAAGGCAAGTTTATTTATATAGCACATTTCATACACAATGGCAGTTCAATGTGCTTTACAGAAGTAAAAACAAAAACAGTATACAATGGAGAAATAAAATTACATAAAATAATTTTATTCTAAAACAATTAATTAAAAGAATTAAAAGAAAATAATAAGAATTAAACAATAGTAGAAATAAAATAATAAAATAAAGTAGAAATAAGAGGAGGAGGAAAAAAAGGAAACCAGCAGAATAGAATAAAGAATAAAATAGAATAGAGTTAAAATTAAAGTAAATTTAAAACATGCAGAGAAAGTAAAAATTATTTTAAAAAAAGACAATATTAATTATTTAACAGAAAGCATCTGAAAACAGCTTGGTCTTTAACCTAGATTTAAAACTGCCAACAGCAGGAGCATTTTTAATGTCCTCTGGTAGTTGGTTCCATAGCTGTACTGCACAGTAGCTAAAAGCTGCTTCACCATACTTTGTTTTAACAACTGGTTTTAATAGTAAATTTTACTGTTTTGATCTGGTAGATCTGATTGGGTTAGGCCGCTGCAACATATCAGAGAGGTAATTGGGCCCTGTACCATTTAGAGATTTGTACACCAGCAGCAATACTTTAAAGTCAATTCTGTAGCTTACTGGAAGCCAATGAAGGGACCTTAGAATTGGAGTAATGTGCTCTGTTCTTTTTGTTCGTGTGAGAACCCTAGCCGCTGCATTTTGAACCAGCTGAAGTCGTTTGATGGTCTTTTTTGGCAGGCCTGTGAAAAGGCCATTGCAGTAATCAACCCTACTAGAGATGAAGGCATGTATTAGTTTTTCCAGATCATTTTTTGACATAAGTCCTCTTAGTTTGGAAATGTTTTTTAGGTGATAAAATGCCATTTTAGTGATTGCTTTCATGTGATTATCAAAGTTTAGCTCGCTGTCAATGAAAACACCAAGATTTTTAACCATTTCTTTAGTTTTCATCCTTTTGTGTCAAGAATAGTGGTAATCTTGAGTCTTTCATCTTTTTTTCCAATTAGAATTACTTCTGTTTTATCTGTGTTCAGCTGAAGAAAATTTTGTGACATCCAGCTATTGATTTGATCGATGCACTGGTAGAGACATTCAAGGGGGGCATAATCATTAGGTGATAGAGCGAAATAAATTTGGGTGTCATCTGCATAGCAGTGATACAAAATTGAATTTTTATTGATAATTTGCCCAAGTGGGAGCATATAAAGGTTGAAAAGTAATGGTCCAAGAATCGACCCCTGGGGGACACCACAGGTCAAGGACATTGACGTTGAGGAACAATTTCCCAGGGTAACAGAGAAGCTTCTATCTTTTAAGTATGAATTTAACCAATTTATAACTTTACCAGTCAATCCAACCCAGTGTTCAAGTCGATATAGCAGTATGTTGTGATCAACAGTATCAAAAGCTGCACTGAGGTCCAGTAATACCAGGACCGATGTTTTGCCTGCATCAGTATTAAGACGTATGCCATTTATAACTTTAATCAGCACTGTTTCAGTGCTATGATTGGCACGAAATCCTGACTGAAAATTATCAAAACGGCTGTTTGCTATCAAGAAGGCAGTTAATTGATTGAAGACAATTTTTTCAAGGATTTTCCCAATGAATGGTAAATTTGATATTGGCCTGTAGTTATTTAATACTGAAGGATCCAGATTATTTTTTTTAAGAAGGGGCTTTACAACGGCTTTTTTAGGGACACAGGAACAACGCCAGTCTCCAGGGATGTATTTATAATTTGAAGCACATCTGTAATTATAAGATGAAGAACAGACTTAAAAAAGTTGGTGGGCAGAATGTCCAATTCAGATGTTGAGGAACTGAGATTTTGTATAGTTTTTTCAAGAGTCTCATAATCAATTAAACAAAATTCTGACATTGTGTTGAAGTTATCTATCTGTGTCATTGGTGATTGCAGTTTTTCAATTTTTTGCAACTGAGATATATTATGAGGAATATTCTGCCGTATTTTATCAATTTTACCTTTGAAAAAGGATGCAAACTCATTGCATTTATTAACTGAGAGAAGTTCAGGTGCTAATTATGGTGGGGGGATTAGTTAGCTTCTCTACTGTTGAAAATAGCACACGGGCATTGTTCATATTCCTGCTGATGATGTTGGAGAAGAAAGACTGTCTTGCTTTACGAATTTCATAATTATAATTACAAAGCATCTCCTTATGGATTTGATAATGAATGTGAAGTTTAGATTTGCGCCATTTTCTTTCAGTCTTTCTACATTCTCTCTTTAGCAGTTTAACAGCCGGGTACTGCTTCCATGGTGCTTTCTGCTTATCATTGACTCTTTTGATTTTGAATGGAGCAATATCATCCATAATTTGGGTCATATTTAAATTAAAAAATTCCAGTAAATCATCTACAGAGTCTGACATTTTGGTTGATTTCTGCGAGAGAGCTTGCTCAAAGAGAGCACATGTGTTGTCTTTTATGACTCTCCTACCTATAGTCGTTGAGCTATTCTGAATGTGAGGAGACATAGAAACATCAAAGAAAACACAGAAATGATTGGATAAGGCCAGGTCAACAACAGTATTAGAAACAGTAAGACCCTTTGTGATGACAAGGTAAAGAGTATGACCACGAGAGTGGGTCGGCCCCTGTACATGTTGTACTAGGTTAAAGTTGTCAATAATTGCAAGTAGTTCTTTGGCATAAATGTTATCAGTATTATCTACATGCAAGTTAAAATCCCCAGATATAATAAGACAATCAAACTCTAAGCAAATGACTGATAACAGTTCACCAAACTCTTCAAGAAAGACTTTGGCTGAATGTCTCGGAGGCCTATAAATAGTTAATAATAATATGTTAGGAGAGCATGTAACAAGTGCACATAAGTGTTCAAAGGACATAAAATCACCAAGTGAGGATTGTTTACATTGAAAAGAGACTTTGAATATATTTGCAATCCCTCCACCTTTCCCTTGTCGAGTAACATTCAAAAAATTAAAATTTGGGGGAGCTGCTTCAATAAGGGTGGAAGCACTATTTGCTTGATCCAACCAGGTTTCAGTTAGAAGCAAACAATTAAGATTGTGTTTGCAAATAAGATCATTAATTAAAAATGACTTGTTTAAAAGTGATCTAACATTCAGAAGAGCTAGCTTTACAGAAAGTCTAGAATCTGCTTTTGCACTCTGATGTTGTTTTAAAACAGGAAGGATATTAGATTGGTTCACCCCCAGGGTTAGATGTGCTCCACGTGTTCTGTTTCTTATCAACACAGGAATAGAGCTGGATGAGCTGGATGGCATAGGCACATTTTCAACACTACACCCATTTGCAGGGACCCAGAGTACATCAAACAAGACTTTCTAAATGTTCCATTTGGTTTGAGGGTGAAAGGATTGGAGATGACATGTATCTTTTGGAAGGTGAAAAAGATTTGTAGCCAGCTGAAAGTCCTGGGCGAACTGGGTATGCTGCTTGTCGCGACAGATTTGAGCTGGAAAAAGAGAGTGTAGCCATTGGGAGCAATTTTTTCATGCTATTTGGGAAATCCATCCGAGGAGAAGTGGAATCGTCTGTCCTTGAATGTTGGGAGTCTAGCAAGTCAGATGTTTGTGTGTCCTTGATGACGACTTGCAAAGATGATTGTTTAGGCTTTGTAACTATGTCAGTCTGCGACATCTTATCAACTGTTTTCCTCGGTGCTGGCTGAGAAAAGATTGCAAGTTTGTAATGGTCTGCTAAGACTTTAGCTCCAATCCAGCTGAGTTCAGTGCTATTTGGCTTGTAAAATTCTCTGCGATTCCAGAAAAGGTTAAAATTGTCTATGAAGTTCATACCAAATGAAGAACAAGTTTTTCCAAGCCAGGTGTTAAGACTGAAGAGTCGAGAAAAAGCTAAACTTCCTCTCGCTGGGAGTGGGCCACTGATAAAAGATTGAATTCCAGTCTTATAGAGCTCAGAAAAAAGTTTTCTGAAATCCTCTTGGACAAACAGCTGTTCTCTGAAAACATCATTTGCTCCCACATGCACAACAATACGTTTAATAGTTTTATGCTCGGACATGAGCTTCAAAATGCTGTCTTTGGTGTCAGAGATGGATGCATTTGGGAGACAACAAATAATCATCCCATAACCTTTTAACTGTCTTACAGTGGAATCACCAAGAACAAGGGTTGTGGGATCAGGTGGTGTTACGAGCTGATTTTTGCCTCTTCTCACAGCTCTTCGATCTTGGTGCGATCTCTTTTTACTATGTGTTTGTCTACTTGAAAAATCCTCTTCCACATCCCTGAGGCATTCAAATTTGTTCTGAAGCCTTATGGGCTGTGGATTTTCCATAGGATTGTAGATCCTATTGTAATTTTTAGAACGAGCTGGCGTTGAAGTAATCACTCTTCTGTTTTTATTTTTGGGCTTACCACCCATTTTTTGCCAGTTTTCTGTACTCCCATTTTGGCCAGCTTGATTGGTGAATTCATCCACAATGTCCTCGGTCTGTCGGAGTGCAATCTCTGCATTCTCAGCCACTGTTTCTGTACTCCTTTCCTGAGATATCGCTTTTAATTCGTCCGTCTTTGGCAGAGCATTAATCTTTGATTCCAGAATAGAAATCCTCTGTTCTAGTTCCATGCATTTTCTGCAGAATTTTTTGCTTCTTGGCATTTTGTATTAAAAACTAACTTATCTTATAAAGATGAAGGGAAAAAAAGTGGAAATTAAATTAAAATTAAAAACTTATAAAGATGAAAAATAAAATGAGAGAGAAAAAAGTGAAAATTCAATGAGAAAGTAAAGTATAGAAATAAAGGTCAAGAAAGCAGGAGCAAAGCAAAGAAGCGTCCTACTCGCTTGAGTAGGAGGAGCAGAGTCAAAGAGTCTTCTGTTGAGGTAGAAGAATCAAATGTGAAACATAAAACAGAAAGAAACAAATATCTTCATGGTCCATTAACCTCCGCTTTATTCTCATGCTCATCGTTTTGTTTTTCATTCTTTTTTCCCCTTCTTCTGAGGTGCTTCTTGTTTTTGGTAGCACTCTTTTATTTCGAGGTCGTGATCGATTTCTTCACTATAACACTCTCATTTGAAAAGCATTAAAACAAAATTGTGTTAAGCTGCCAGACAGGATTTAAATAAATAAATAGATAGATAAATAATTTTTTTTTTTTAATCCACCTTCTTTCACTAGCTCCTATTCTAACAATGTCTGGGCTTGTCCAAATCTGCTCACGAGACCCTTTGCAAATAATTACCATCAGGAGATTTATTTCACTCATTGCCCAGGTTTTTAATTTAATAACATAGTGAAATTAATTAAGATTACATCCCCTAGCTGGGCTAAATCAAATGATTGCACCTCTCCCAGCGTGCATGTCCTGGAAGTGAATTCTCTGGAAAAAGCAGAGTGGAGGTGGGGGTCATGGAAAGGGGCTTCCTCTTGTACGATCGAACTCTTTCGACTTTAAAATCTAGAATCCTTCAGGTTTGTATGGTTGTTTCTTTAGGAAACCCAAGCCCTACAGCGCATTTGAATTCTTGAATCTGACTGGTCAATGGGGCGGCACGGTGGTGTAGTGGTTAGCGCTGTCGCCTCACAGCAAGAAGGTCCGGGTTCGAGCCCCGTAGCCAGTGAGGGCCTTTCTGTGTGGAGTTTGCATGTTCTCCCCGTGTCCACGTGGGTTTCCTCCGGGTGCTCCGGTTTCCCCCACAGTCCAAAGACATGCAGGTTAGGTTAACTGGTCACTCTAAATTGACTGTAGGTGTGAGTGTGAGTGTGAATGGTTGTCTGTGTCTATGTGTCAGCCCTGTGATGACCTGGCGACTTGTCCAGGGTGTACCCCGCCTTTCGCCCGTAGTCAGCTGGGATAGGCTCCAGCTTGCCTGCGACCCTGTAGAACAGGATAAAGCGGCTAGAGATAATGAGATGAGATGAGATGAGATGAGATGAGATGAGATGAGATGAGATGATTGGTCAATAGGTGTTGATTCAATTTTCTATACCGACAGCATTGAAAGTAGTTCTGGCTGCAAGACAAATCATAGGTTTATATCCATGTGCTTGTTCGAGTACGTTTTTGTTTTCTGTACTCACAGTGGACACTCCACATGGTAAGGACGAGTAAGAACATTGTAACGATCAAAGCTGTAACTTTACGATAGAGAAACATCTTCAGGACAGATGAGAGGCTGGTGTAACAGCATTAAACGTAACCATAAGTGGATAAAAAGTACAACGTGCTGTTTGTTAATGAATGAAAAATTGGAATTGTTGGCAATTACAATCGACTGCTGTAATATAAGAGGGAAAAACATGCTTCAGGATGTGCTGTTATAGGAAAACGAGACCGTCAATGACGATGTAGCTCACTCCGGCACCGTCTAGTCCAGAAGGAACGATCTAAAGTGGGCCACCTTCCTTGCGCAATAAATGTTGCAAGCTATACACACTATATACAAGCTATATGTAGAAGCTGTATACACCCTAGGAACATCTACTTATTTGCCAGAAGGTTTCCAAAACGGTGAGGAATTGACTGAGAAGAAGCGATTTTTGTTGAACTGCTCATTAAGGCTTAATTAGTCCATAACTTCATTCATAATTGCAGTTAAGCAAATCTGGGTTGACGTTATATGCACCCTAGGTACCCCTACCTTCATGCCAGAAAGAATCAAAATTGGTGAAGAATTGATGGAGAAGAAGCGATTTGTGTGGAAACTGCTCATTACGGATTGATTAATTACTCCATATCTTCATTATTAATTGCCATTATGCAAATTTGGGTAGAAGCCATATGCACCCCAGGCAGACCTATCTTCCTGCCAAAAAGAATAAAAATCGGTGAAAAATTAAGAGAGAAGAAGCGATTTTCGTGAAATGTGGATGACGGGTGGGATGGATAATGAACGGATGATGGGATAACACATGATCACCTGTCGGCCGGATGATCTAATAATCAACGTCAGGGTGGAAACACGAACTCCGCTTCACATCAAGGTGCATGAGATCACTTCATGTTTGATTGTTTTCCAAAAACAGCATGACACCGAAGTGTTTTATTTCATATGCTATTGGCAGAAAACCCAACTTGATTATGCTGTTTGACGTTTTTTTTTTTTTTTGGATGCTTGCTGCACCAAACGTTTTCCCAGAGTTTCAATTCTATCACGTTAATCATCAAACATTCAAACATCCATCATTCATTAAAACACGACGTGAATGCCAAGAAATATGAATGCCCTCCTGATCAGGACAGAAGTGTTTTGAATAGCAGGTTATCAGCTGTATTGTCTTTCACTATTAAAAAAAAAAAACACACACACACAATGCATCATGATATCCAAATTCTCTTCATCACCACATTCAGTTCTGTGTCGGATTCAGATGAAGCGCTATCTGATTACTGGCACACCGGTATGATTCATTCCACCAGCCCCATGTGTGGGGAAAGTACCCGAGTCTCAGAGGGAGGCCGAACAGATTGAGAAGAGACTCGGTGATGAAGAGCATCCTACAGCATACTCGAGTCAAATATCAGAGCAAAGGATCTACTTGAGCAGAAATAACCACATCCTCATGCAATCTCAGTTTAGCCGTGTTGAAGATGGAGAAATCAAGTGCTGTGATGTTTTCTGCTGTGATATATATATATATATATATATATATATATATATATATATATATATATATATATATATATATATATATATATTTTTTTTTTACTTCCTGAGATTAATGTGTACACTCTGGAATCTAAACAGATGCTATAGGATTATGGGAAAATCTGAGTATGAGTGTGTATGGGTCTCTCGAGAGGTCATGGAGGGTATGTTCTCCAGTGTTAAAAGGTCAGCTAGAATATAAAGTTTGATTATAAATGTGGAGATTAAGAATAATTGGAAATCCAAACCAAGAATTGTGCAGAAGGTGCTAGAAAGATAAATGTGAGTGTGTGTTGTGTGTGTGTGTGTGTGTGTGTGTGTGTGTGTGTGTGTGTGTAGTTCTATATTGGCAGCTCTTGCGCTCTGTACTCGGCCTGTCTGTTAGTTCCGGCTGGCTGATCTCACTTCATCTCTCATCACTGTGATATCCGCATGAAGACGGGCCGCTCTCCTGACCACTGCCACCGTGTCAACTCGCACAGGAAGTGCTTCCTGATTCCTGATCCCAGCGACGCTGCATGAATATGCATTTATCTCCAACACTTCTCTTCCTCTCACAGACTTGTCATCTTATCATGCACTCCGAGCCCTGCGTCAACCATTTCCAACATTTCTGAAAAGTTTGACTGAAGTTTTTTCTCTCTCTTTTTTTTCTTTCAACTCAACGACCCATTTGAAACAATTCCAAAAAGTAAACCAATACAAACTTTATAGTCCATGTCATTCCTGAATGCAGAATAAACGTGCTTAAAATGCGATTGAAAATATTACGTCAACCACTGATTTTTTTGGACAGGTACGGTCATCCAAATAGTAACTCTTTACACCCATGGTGAGCAGAAAAGCATCTCAGAATGAAATAATCTTGAAGATGAATGAATGTGGTGCCAAAGCCATGAATTGATGGACTCAACCTGCGTGGTGTGAACTATTCAGGGTGGTGGGGGTTGTGCAATGCTGTGGGGAATTGGTGCACATCTGTCCCCTTAACAGCATTGGAGCATTGTTTCATCCTTTAAGTTTGGATTGCTCAGCTCTGTCTGAATGTTTCACGCAATAAAAGGCAAATGTAATGATTTTGTTCACGACATCATGAATCATTGTATACTTTTTCACAAAAGACATTGTGTTAAAGTAACCTGACATGATTTTTCAGATCGGATTTGCTAAGAAAGAGTGTTCATAGCACATCATGAGATGCTGTTCTGTTCAATACGGTTATGACAAATGGTTAGGACAGTACTGTGTGCTCAAACCTTCCACGTGTTACTGATATACCACCATTCCTACTGGTATATCAGCACCAGTATAGAAATAAATTCATATTTTCAGGCAATTTGGCAACAAAACCTTTTGCAATCTGAGCTCAATTATTGATGCTGAATGTCCACATGGCTGTCAATGCCACATTCAGTGACTGTGTTGACAGGCAACATTGATTAAACAGTAATTTTGCCTGGAAGTCCAATGTGACACAGTGAACTTACGCTTTCTTCCAAACTGATGAGCTCATCGATCAGTTCTTTTCCCTGCATTTGCTCGAACTCTGGCCTCCTTACTTCTGCAGCGAGAAACATTGCCATATGATAGCATTTCAAACAGATGTGTTTCCACTGTTCCGGTCCAATTAACCCCATAGACCCGTGACATGAATTATTTACAGCCAAGAGCTTGCAACGTGACCCTTATGCCTGTGTCCTGAACAACATATCTGGCCTTCTGCCCTGAAAAAAAAAAAAGCAAGAGAAAAACAGAAAAAAAATGTTTGAAATTAAAATAATATACATTGTTGTTGCCTGTATTGGACTAGAAAACTCTCGAACCGCTTTAGCAAGCTGTACAAGGTCACGTACATCATGTATGGCAGCGGAAATAGAGATAATTACACAGAATTGGATCGCAGTGCTGACCCAGGTGGTGGACTAGCTCGGTAAAGGTTGCTTCTATGAAATACGAAAGTGTTGCTTCTAGAATGTTCTCATAGGGAGTTTTAGTATTGTTCACTGTCAGGGTAGAAAGACGTTAAAATTGGTGTTTTATAGCCAGGTTAGAGTTTGGTGAAGTGATTATAAAGTCAACATCACATGATAAACAAGAAGGATTATTGAAATGAAATAGATCAGTGAAGCAAACAAGGAAAGTCTTCCAGCAATCTGGTCAATACTGAATATAAATATATACAGTTGTGGTCAGAAGTTTACATACAATGACATGAATGTCCTCTTGGATATGAACGTCATGGCAATATTTGGGTTTTCAGTAATTTCTTTGAACTGTTCTTTTTCTGTGGCAGAATGATTGTACAGCATACATCTTTAATTAAAAAAAACCACTAGAATTTGGTGCACAAGTTTTAATTTTATTTGGGTTTTCTGAAATCAACACAGGGTCAAAATTATACATACAGGGTCAAAAATTTACATATGCTCACTTAGATTATTAATTCAGAGGTGCTGAAACTTCAAAAATGTCTCTTATCATGTCTCTTAAGAGACCAAGGCCTTGGTCTCTTAACTTCCTGTCAGTGATCATGATTGACTACAGCTGGTAGCTTCTCTGTGCCTTTTTAAAAAGGGTTCATTTACAGCACTCATTGGATTGACCAACACACAGTAAAGTGGGAAAGTCCAAGGAGCTCAGTGCAGGTCTGAGAAAGAGGATCGCAGATATACACAACTCCGGAATGTCTCTTGGAGCCATTTCTAAACAACTGCAAATTCCAAGTTCAGTTCAAACAGCCATATCCAAGTTATTGTGAGGTGTAATCCCTTTGCCAAGCCACTTTGCTTCAAGAAAACCCAAACTGTCACCCCTCAGCTGAAAAGAAATTGGTTTGGATGGGCAGGAACAACCTGGGAACCACCATGGCACAGCCCTCCCATGAACTGGAAGCTGATGGATCACTGTCTACAGTTTAGATCACCATGGACTAAGAGGTTGCTATCCAATAAATTACCCTCTGCTCAAAAATTGACACCTTCAAGCTTAACTAAAGTTTGAAGCTGACCACACGGACAAAGAAAACGCCTTCTGGAGGATAGCTGTATGGTCAGATGAGACAAAGATTGAGTTGTTTGGCCACAATGACCACCATGTACAGAGGGACACTGTACCAGCTGGTGGTGGTGGTAGGATCATCATGCTCTGGGGCTGTTTTGCTGCCAGTGGAACTGATTCATTGCACAAAGTGGATGGAATAATGAAGGAGGATGACTACCTCAGAATTCTTCAGCATAAACAATCAGAAACTTGAACACGACTTGGGACTTACAACAGGACAATGAACCCAAACACGCATCAGAGCTGGTTGTGGAGGATAAAGCAGGCTAGCATTAAGCTTAAGACAAGTCCTGACTTCAACCCTATTGAAAATATATGGACCGTGCTTATAAGTCGAGTCCATACCAAGAAAAAAAAAATTTCATTGAACTCTACAGAATTCTGCCAGAAGCTTGTTCATGGTAAACAAAAATGTTTGGTCAAGGTGAATCTTGCAAAGAGACATCTCATCTCATCTCATTATCTCTAGCTGCTTTATCCTGTTCTACAGGGTCGCAGGCAAGCTGGAGCCTATCCCAGCTGACTACGGGCGAAAGGCGGGGTACACCCTGGACAAGTCACCAGGTCATCACAGGGCCGACACATAGACACAGATAACCATTCACACTCACATTCACACCTACGGTCAATTTAGAGTCACCAGTTAACCTAACCTGCATGTCTTTGGACTGTGGGGGAAACCGGAGCACCCAGAGGAAACCCACGCGGACACGGGGAGAACATGCAAACTCCGCACAGAAAGGCCCTCGCCAGCCACGGGGCTCAAACCCGGACCTTCTTGCTGTGAGGCGACAGCACTAACCACTACACCACCGTGCTGCCGCAAAGAGACATTTTACCCAAATATTAGGTGTGCTGTATGTAAATTTTTGACCCTTAATGTATAATTTTGATCCTGTGTTGATTTCAGAAAACCCAAAGAAAATTAAAATTTGTGCACCAAATTCTTATGTTTTTTTTATTTTATTTTTTTAATTAAAGATGTATGTTGTACAATCATTCTGCCACAGAAAAAGAACAGTTCAAAGAAATTACTGAAAACCCAAATATTGCCATGACATTCATATCCAAGATGACATCCAGGGATCCAATATCTAGGAATATCCAGGGCTTTGAAACAGGCCATTTGTGACAAGTATGTGTGTGTGTGTGTGTGTGTGTGTGTGTGAGAGACTAAGAGGAGATCTTGTTCTGATTGATAGGGACTGTCTGCTAATCCACTCTACGAAGGTGTCGATTTGTTTACAGCAACGAGACATCGCTTTTTTCTTCACAATCAGACGGGGACAGGAAGACAGCGCTTAACAGTGTGGCTGGAACTCGGATTTACATACATATTTCACCTTTCTGGATGACTCACAAGTGCCTCTTCATGAATTTATTGGTATGAATTTATTGGGTGAGGTCCAAGGCTTCGACTAACAAAAGAGACATTTGATAATGTGTATGATAGATCCCAAAAGATATATCCTGTCCTGCCAAAAATTCTTCTTACTGATGACTAGATAGTAATCATTGGCACATCGAAGTGTTTTATGATATATGTATATATATAAATCACTTTATCAGGCAGATGTCAGGTCAGTATAGTGAAGGAAAGAGGAAGCAAAGAAACAGTTGGGGACTTTAGAACTTTGTGACTAAAAAAGTACTGTAAAATAATGACATGTAGCAAGAAAGGTACTTGGAAAACACTTAGGACAGAGCTGAGAAGGAAATACAAACTTTTCACCAAGTGATCACTGCAAACTCGAGCATGCTTCGACTTGGCTCCCTTCGATTTCAGTGAGAGGTTCAAAAGCCACCTTTCTCGACGTCTTTTTGTGAAATCCTGTGTTCGTTCACCCTTTTATATTAGTTTATGGGGAACCCTGAAAAAACTTATCAGTTTCATGGTTTAATTGATTCAAACAACCTAAAACAACGCAAGCGTAAGGCATTTTTCATGCAAGCAATGCACCTTCTCGATACAAATGCTTTGTCAACTGAGCTTTGGTGGACCACCAGCTAAAGTTTTGAATAACTAATGAGGTGGATGTGGCATCACGTGAAACCCAGCAATTACCAAGTTATGACATGTTTCAAAATGGCTGCCATTCTTGTAAGAACACTAACTAGACATGACGTCTAGAATCTGCGCCCGAGCTATCAATTCAAAGTCAAGCAAGTCGGCTGAACACTTCATCTGTCAAAATTTGCACTCCTGAGAACGTTCTTGACTTGATTCCAAAAAATTTTAGAGGAAATTAAAGTCGCTCGCAAGCAATCTTCACATCACGAGTCTACAGAGACGGCAGAGGGCTTGCCGTGTTGATGCGTCTATTTTCATCAGACATTTGAGAGCTGGATGTCATTTGTATACATTAAAGAGTCCCATAAGCACCGCTGTGGCATTAAAAAAAGAAAAAAACGCTTCAGGTCTTGAGACGGCATCAAATTAATGAAAGCTAATAAACACAAACATGACAGATGCAAAAGATTTGTGAGTCTCACTACGCCTCATGCACACGCTCCACCTCAGAAAATCGCACGACAAGTCCCAGAGTCCCTCAAACCAAGTTCTGGTTGTGTGTGTGTGAGTGTGTGTGTGGATGAATATGATGGATACACCGTGGCACTCGCATTAACACAGCACTTTATGCGTTTACCCGAGTCCCCTGGCGTCCCCAAGACTGCAGTGCTTTGTTTATTCCACAGCCCTGATATTAAAGTACAATTAAAATGCTTCCTGAAGATGATGCACTCATACTGACGTCCCTGGGCAAATCTAAATTCCTTGTCTCCATAATGTAAAAAGCACACACACACACACACACACACACACACACACACACATTGTGGAATTTCTCTGTGGGCTTCGTGTAATGATTCACAACATTAGCCATGATATTCCATCACGCCCTTGGTTTCTCACACATTGTCTTTCTGTTTTTCCTCATACACACACACACACACACACACACACACACACCGTCCTGTCTTTGTGATTCCGTCACTCTCATGCCTAAACACAAATCTGCAGTAGCAGTAAAGGATGTAGAAGTCGTTTGCTAGACATCTGTTCCATGTTTAAATGACCTTCAACCTTAATGGGAAACCAGTTCCATGTGCTCTGCTCTCCTTCCACACACACACACACACACACACACACACACAGAGATAATAAGCTGATGGGCAACATAACAGGCCTGGCATCTCACCAATCTGCCATCATGCATCCTATCACAGTGGTGTCAAATTCAAGAGTGATACTTGAGTATCTGAAAACACACACACATCAGATTGACATTTCTCTTTATCACACCCTCATATCTCCCTTTTCCATTCTCAAATGAAGACTCGTCAGATTAAAAATCACCTCTGATGTGTTTCTCATGTCACTGAAACTCAGCACTGTCAGAAAGACACTCTCGTATTAGCGTCCTCGGTTATTTCAAACAAACCTGATCTCAGGAGAAATGTGGACGCTAATGCGCGACATGGTATTTACCTATCGACAGCTCTTAACATTTCAGGTGATCGCTAGTGCAGGTATTAGCTCACCAGTTTCCCTAAATAGGTTATTTAACTTCAGGCAAGGTGGTCAGGTCACTAATTATTGAATAAAGTTTCATATAATTAGGTGGTAATGATGTGATTAGCTAGCTAACTTAATAATTGTGTAATTAGCTAACTCAGTATTGCTCTATTTAGCTCACATGGTCATAGTGTAATTAGCTCACTTAATGGTGTCCTTAGCTAATTCCCTAAATGTGTAATTCACCAGTTATTTAATGGTGTAATTGACTAACTCAGTAAAAGTGTAATTAGGTAACATAAGTAATTGTGTAATTATCAAATTTCTTACTGATCTTGTTGATTAAATAATGGTTTAAATAGCTAACTCATTAAGTGTGATTAGCTAACTTGAGAAAGAGCCAATTAGCTAATTTAGTGACCCTGTAATTAGCTAACTCAGTAAGGATGTAATTAGTTACTTTAGTAAAGATATAATTAGCTAACTTTAGAAAGCTATAATTAGTTAACACAGTAAAAATGTAATTAGCTAACTTAGTAAAGGTGCAATTAGTTAACCTAAGAAAACTGTAATTTGCTAATTTAGTCATGCAATAAGTAGCTAACTCAGTAACAATGTATTTAGCTAACTTAGTAAAAGTGTGCTTAGCTAACTCAGTAAAGATGTAATTAGCTAACTTAGTAAAACTGTAAGTAGCTATCATAGTAATGCTGTAAGTAGCTAACTCAGTGAAGGTCTAATTAGCTAACTCAGTCAAGGTCTAATTAACTAACTTTAGAAGGCTGTAATTAGCTAACTGAGTAATGTTGTAATGAGCTGATTTAGTAAAAGTGTAAGTAGCTAACTCAGTAATGTAATTATCCAACTTAGTAAAAGTGTGTTTAGGTAACTCAGTAAAGATGTAATTAGCTAACTGAGTAAAACTGTAAGTAGCTATCAGTAACGCTGTAATTCGCTAGCTCAGTGAAGATGCAATTAGCTAACTTAAGAAAGGTGTAATTAGCTAACTCAGCAATGTTGCAATTAGCTAATTAAGTAAATGTGTATTGAGCTAACTCATACCCCTTTTCCACCAAATCAGTTCCAGGGCTGGTTCGGGGCCAGTGCTGGTGCTGGTTCACAACTCGTTCAACTTGCGAGCCAGCTGAGAACCAGTTTGCTTTTCCATAGCTCGCGGTGCCACATCATTACGTCGCTGTATACGTCATTACGTCGCTGTATACGTCAGTTATGTCGCTACGTTTGCTTAAACCTTGGCGCGAATATCAAAGCAAAAACAACACGGAAGAAGCAGCAGCAGTAACAACAATAATAATAATGGATGACTTCGCGTTTGTACAGCTGCTGCTGCTTCTCGTCGCTTAAAAATGGCGATCTTTCACGGTCTTGTTATTGTTGTTGGTCTTAACAACTCCGGCTCCCCGCTGACGTAAGTGGTTCATTCCTCTGGCCCAGCAGAGAGTTGGTGCTAGCCTGGAACCGGTTTTTCTGGCCCCAGAGCCAGTTCTTTGTCAGTGGAAACAGAAAACCCGATTCCAAACTAAGCACTGGCCCCGAACCAGCCCTGGAACTGCTTTGGTGGAAAAGGGGCATCAGTAACAATGTATTTAGCTAACTTAGTAAAAGTGTGCTTAGCTAACTCAGTAAAGATGTAATTAGCTAATTGAGTAAAACTGTAACGAGCTTACTCATTAAAGGTGTAATTAGGTAACTCACAGTGTAATTAGCTCACTTACAAATGTAATTAGCTAACACAGTAATGTAGTAATTTGCTAATTTAGTAAAAGTATATGTAGTTAACTCAATAAAAATGTAATTAGCTAATTGAGTAAAACTGTAATGAGCTAACTCATTAAAGCTGTAATTGGCTAACTCAGTCAGTGTAATTAGCTAACTTAAAAAAGATGTAAGTAGCTCACTCAGTAATGTTGTAATTAGCTAATTTCATAAACATGTATTTAGCTCACTCAGTAAAGATGTAATTAGCTAATGGAGAAACCGTAATTAGCTAACTCATTAAAGCTGCAATTAGCTAACTCAGTCACAGTGTAATTAGCCAAATTAAGAAAGATGTAATTACCTAATTTAATAATGTTGAAAATAGCTAATCTAGTAAAAGTGTATTTTGCTAACTCAGTAAAAATATAATTGGCTAATTGAGTAAAACTGTAATGAACTAACTCATTAACTCTATTATTAGCTAACTCATTCACAGTGTAATTAGCTAACTTCAGAAAGATGTAAGTAGCTAACTCAGTAATGTTGTAATTAGTTAATTTAGTAAAAGTATATGTAGCTAACTCAATAAAAATGTAATTAGCTAATTGAGTAAAACTGTAATGAGCTAACTCATTAAAGCTGTAATTGGTTAACTCAGTCACAGTGTAATTAGCTAACTTAAAAAAGATGTAAGTAGCTAACTCAGTAATGTTGTAATTAGCTAATTTCGTAAACATGTATTTAGCTCACTCAGTAAACATGTAATTAGCTAATTGAGAAACTGTAATTAGCTAACTCATTAAAGCTGCAATTAGCTAACTCAGTCACAGTGTAATTAGCCAAATTAAGAAAGATGTAATTACCTAATTTAATGTTGAAAATAGCTAATCTAGTAAAAGTGTATTTTGCTAACTCAGTAAAAATATAATTGGCTAATTGAGTAAAACTGTAATGAGCTAACTCATTAAAGCTGTAATTGGCTAACTCAGTCACAGTGTAATTAACTAACTTAAAAAGATGTAGCTAACTCAGTAATGTTGTAATTAGCTAATTTAGTAAAAGTATATGTAGCTAACTCAATAAAAATGTAATTAGCTAATTGAGTAAAACTGTAATGAGCTAACTCATTAAAGCTGTAATTGGCTAACTCAGTCACAGTGTAATTAGCTAACTTAAAAAGATGTAGCTAACTCAATAAAAATGTAATTAGCTAATTGAGTAAAACTGTAATGAGCTAACTCATTAAAGCTGTAATTGGCTAACTCAGTCACAGTGTAATTAGCTAACTTAAAAAAGATGTAAGTAGCTAACTCAGTAATGTTGTAATTAGCTAATTTCGTAAACATGTATTTAGCTAACTCAGTAAAGATATAATTAGCTAATTGAGTAAAACTGTAATTAGCTAACTCATTAAAGCTGCAATTAGCTAACTCATTCATAGTGTAAGTAGCCAACTTAAGATACATGTAATTACCTTATTTAATAATGTTGTAAATAGCTAATTTAATAAACATGTATTTGACTAACTCAGTAATGCTGTAACTGGCTAACTCCATGAAGGTGTAATTAGCTAATTGAGTAAAACTCTAACAAGCTAACTCATTAAAGCTGTAATTAGCTAACTCAGTCACAGTGTAATTATCTAACTTTAAAAAATATAATTCGCTAACTCAGTAATGTTGTAATTAGCTGATTTGGTCAAAGTGTATTTCGCTAACTCAGTAAAGATGTAATTAGCTAATTGAGTAAAACTCTAATTATCTAACTCAAAGCTACAATTAGCTAAATCAGTCACAGTGTAATTAGCTAACTTAAAAAAAGATGTAATTAGCTAACTCAGCAATGTTTTAATTAGCTAATTTATAAACATGTATTTAGCTAACTCAGTGAAGGTGTAATTATCTAACTTTAAAAAATGTAGTTAGTTAACTCAGTAATGTTGTAATTAGCTGATTTAGTAAAAGTGTATTTAGCTAACTCAGTAAAGATGCAATTAGCTAATTGAGTAAAACTGTAATTAGCTAACTCAAAGTTGCAATTAGCTAACTCAGTTAGTGTAATTACCTAACTTAAAAAAGATGTAATTAGCTAACTCAGCAATGTTTTAATTAGCTAATTTAGTAAACGTGTATTTAGCTAACTCAATAATGCTGTAATTAGCTAACTCCGTGAAGGTGTAATTAGCTAATTGAGTAAAACTGTAACAAGCTAACTCATTAAAGCTGTAATTACCTAACTCAGTCACAGCGTAATTAGCTAACTTAAAGATGCAAGTAGCTAATTCAGTAATGTTATAATTAGCTAATTTAGTAAACGTGTATTTGGCTAACTCAGTAATGCTGTAATTAGCTAACTCCTTGAAGGTGTAATTAGCTAATTGAGTAAAACTGTAACAAGCTAACTTATTATAGCTGTAATTACCTAACTCAGTCACAGTGTAATTAGCTAACTTAAAGATGTAAGTAGCTAACTCAGTAATGTTATAATTAGCTAATTTAGTAAACTTGTATTTAGCCAACTCAGTAATGCTGTAATTGGTTAACTCCGTGAAGATGTAAGTAGCTAATTTAGTAAAACTGTAATTAGCTAACTCATTAAAGCTGCTATTAGCTAACTCAGTCACAGTGTAATTCACTAATTTAGTAAAAGTGTATTTAGCTAACTCAGTAAATATGTAATTAGCTAATTTAGTAAAACCGTAATTAGCTAACTCAATCACAGTGTAATTAGCTAACTCAAAAAATGAACTGCAGCGATAAACAATATGTTTAAACCTCTTAAAATTACATATCTGCGTGTTGTGTTTAATTGGTTGCTGGAGACAAATTGATTAGCTATTAACACACGATTGTCCTTGAGGCATCCCCAAAACTCCTCAAAGTTTTTTATTTTTTATTTTATTTTTTTTAAATGATTTGTTGGGGGCGGCACGGTGGTGTAGTGGTTAGCACTGTCGCCTCACAGCAAGAAGGTCCGGGTTCGAGCCCCGGGGCCGGCGAGGGCCTTTCTGTGCGGAGTTTGCATGTTCTCCCCGTGTCCGCGTGGGTTTCCTCCGGGTGCTCCGGTTTCCCCCACAGTCCAAAGACATGCAGGTTAGGTTAACTGGTGACTCTAAATTGACCGTAGGTGTGAATGTGAGTGTGAATGATTGTCTGTGTCTATGTGTCAGCCCTGTGATGACCTGGCGACTTGTCCAGGGTGTACCCCGCCTTTCGCCCGTAGTCAGCTGGGATAGGCTCCAGCTTGCCTGCGACCCTGTAGAACAGGATAAAGCGGCTAGAGATAACGAGACGAGATTTGTTGAAAAGTGGTTCAACATTAATATGTAGATTCGGTATGAGATCTCATTGTGATCTCTCGATCTCTCTCTCTCTCTCTCTCTCTCTCTCTTTTTATTATTTTTTCCCACAAAATGTCACTCCCTCTCGTTCCAATTCCTTGATGTGTGTTTTACAGCCATCCACGTCACCTTTACATCCAGCACAGAAATGCCATTATTAGCTGCAAAAACCACCACACACTCATGCGGGCCTTTTTTTTTTCTTCATCTTCTCACCCTGAACATGAACCGCTAACAAGCTGCCATTCAACCTCCAGAGTGAATCAGTGCAGGACGAGAGCGGTTAATTTTATCCCTACTGCTATTATGGATGAGTAAATATATACTGTATGTGAATTCATTGTTATTCAGGAAGTGTCCGGATTGTGCACAAGACTGCTTTCAGGCCAGAGCTGCGTTTACATTAATGACAGATATGGGTCATGTTGAACCGTGAATGTGGAAGTTCAGATATAAGCAAAAAAAAAGAGAGAGAGAGAGAGAGAGAGAGAGAGAGAAAATAACCACTTTTTAATGTATCAAACTCCCAGGATCTGTATTGTCCTGTAACAAAATATTATATTCCTTAGTAGGATGATGACAACATCCGTCGATCGTCATGTAGACATCATGTCATGTAACGCACTTGTGTGTCACAGAAGGACTTGAATAACATCTTGTCTTTTGATTACGTGTCATGATTTTCATAAATATGCATACTTTTCCTTCTCTTTCGTCTTCAGGTCGCCAGGTACAGTACTAACGACGAAGAGGACAAGCAGATTCTTTAGCAATCCCATAAGCAATTTCCACACTGCTGTAGGTCATTAGCAGACTGCATGGAGCCCAGAGTCCATGAACAAAAACATGGACTCTCATTGATATTCACCTCACTTCTCCGTCTCTTTGTTGCACACACACAGTCGTCTGATTCATTTGGCTTGTTTGATCTGGGCTCCCCCCATCTCTGTGACAATGGGATATTAATAATTAATATCGCAATACCCCTGTGATTCACTCATCAATTTAAAAGCCCAAACAATGGCCTCATCGCATCTCTTGGCATGGAGGATGCCAAGAGATCTTTGGCGAGAGTTGCACGATCAGAGTAATGAGGGAAAATAAACCGTAATCTCCACAAAATGAGTTCACGTCATGCAGATCTCTGAAGGTGACTCGGTTCATTTTCTTGTTCTGACTTTCTAATTCAGTGGCTGTACCCGCTAAGGATATACAAGTGTCTCTCAAGCACCTGACCTTGGTGGTCATTAGATCATGGCTGACATTTATCCGAGTTTGTTTTGACAGCAGGTGGCACCTGAGCTTTGATTCCCAAGATCTCAAAATGGACGCCTTTCCCCCGACAAGCTTTTCAGCACGATTCTAATTAGGAAGTCATAACAGAACGGATGGTTCGACTTGATTGCGGAGGTGGCATTCAAGAAAATTTCACACTGTGACCACCAAAATACACACAACAACTTGAGTATGATGGACAAATAGCTGGTTCTTGGAGTTAACCAAGTTTTTTGGAGATTATCACAAGAATTTCTCATCATTTCCTGTTGTAGTTTCTTGAAGTATGCATGGTGTTTGAGTAATATTAGCATGCTAGCCTTGCTCTAAATCATTTTATATCTCGTTCCATTACTTCAGCAAACCTCCAAGAGCTTCCTCAGCTCCTGGAATTTTGTTTTATCTATCTATAAATCCACACACTATACTTTGGTTTCATGTGGTTTTCTTTTCTGTAACTGGAGGTCATTGTGGGCATTTTTGATTCCATAAACATCACCACGAGAATATTTCTGCATTTTTCATCAGGGGCACAGTAAATTAATTACACCCCAAAGATCCCACACAGTAACTCCCGGGATCATAGTTCAACAAATTAGGTCGTTAAAATGCAATGGTCCCATTTCCTTAAACTGCCTATGACATTTAAATGAGCTAAAAGTAGACATATTACATGAAATCCAATTAGGTTTGCTGTTAATCCATGAAACTGGGTGTTTAACAGAGTTCAAAAATTCATTGGCCTGAAATAAAAATGGAGAAGGAATAGGATTAGCGTTGCTGAAATATATTCAGTTCAATGTGTGTGAAAGAGAGAGACAAATAAAGCTGATTATTCTTTACCCCTGAAACCAGCATGGTGAGGGGATGTAATACATTTTCACAGTATTTAAAGACAGATTACAGTATATATAAAGCTTCTCATGCTTAGCACGTGTGCATTTATTAATTCAACTTCAGTAACTGCTTAATCCTGGTCTAAGTCAAGGAGTGTATTCTGGGAACACCGAAGCAAGACAGGAATACACCAATCCCTCGCTGGTAATCAAAAACACACTTGTTACAGTTTAAAGATGTCAGTTCTGTACAGGAGGAAATCCAGAGGAAGCTGGAGGGAATTTACATGGTTATGAGATACAAAATTCTAGGACCTTGGATCTGTGAAGCAGCAGGCAAACATGACCTTATTTATTTTCAAGCGATAATCAACCTGAACTGTCACACCCTTGGCCATGGCCTCTTTCCTAATCATTGGTCACCTCTGTGGACTCAACAGAACTTCTACATACACTTACCGGCTACTTTATTAGGAACACCCATACACCTGCTGGTGTGAAAAACAAGAAACATGGTGCGAAAAACAAAAAAGTATTGAGTGAGTGACAGCTCTGTGGGTGGAAAAGTCTTGTTGATAAGAGAGGTCAGAGGAAAATGGCTAGATTGGTTCGAGCTGCCAGGAAAGATATAGTAACTCATACAACCCCGATTCCAAAAAAGTTGGGACAAAGTACAAATTGTAAATAAAAACAGAATGCAATGATGTGGAAGTTTCAAAATTCCATATTTTATTCATAATAGAACATAGATGACATATCAAATGTTTAAACTGAGAAAATTTATCATTTAAAGAGAAAACACATCTCAAAAAAGTTGGGACAAGGCCATGTTTACCACTGTGAGACATCCCCTTTTCTCTTTACAACAGTCTGTAAATGTCTGGGGACTGAGGAGACAAGTTGCTCAAGTTTAGGGATAGGAATGTTAACCCATTTTTGTCTAATGTAGGATTCTAGTTGCTCAACTGTCTTAGGTCTTTTTTGTCATATCTTCCGTTTTATGATGTTTTCTATGGGTGAAAGATCTGGACTGCAGGCTGGCCAGTTCAGCACCCGGACCCTTCTTCTACGCAGCCATGATGCTGTAATTGATGCAGTATGTGGTTTGGCATTGTAATGTTGGAAAATGCAAGGTCTTCCCAGAAAGAGACGTCATCTGGATGGGAGCATATGTTGCTCTAGAACCTGGATATACCTTTCAGCATTGATGGTGTCTTTCCAGATGTGTACAGTAAGCTGCCTATGCCACACGCACTAATGCAACCCCATACCATCAGAGATGCAGGCTTCTGAACTGAGCGCTGATAACAACTTGGGTCGTCCTTCTCCTCTTTAGTCCGAATGACACGGCGTACCTGATTTCCATAAAGAACTTCAAATTTTGATTCATCTGACCACAGAACAGTTTTCCACTTTGCCACAGTCCATTTTAAATGAGCCTTGGCCCAGAGAAGACGTCTGCGCTTCTGGATCGTGTTTAGATACGGCTTCTTCTTTGAACTATAGAGTTTTAGCTGGCAACGGCGGATGGCAAGGTGAATTGTGTTCACAGATAATGTTCTCTGGAAATATTCCTGAGCCCATTTTGTGATTTCCAATACAGAAGCATGCCTGTATGTGATGCAGTGCCGTCTAAGGGCCCGAAGATCACGGGCACCCAGTATGGTTTTCCAGCCTTGACCCTGAGATTCTTCCAGATTCTCTGAATCTTTTGATGATATTATGCACTGTAGATGATGATATGTTCAAACTCTTTGCAATTTTACACTGTCGAACTCCTTTCTGATATTGCTCCACTATTTGTCGGCGCAGAATTAGGGGGATTGGTGATCCTCTTCCCATCTTTACTTCTGAGAGCCGCTGACACTCCAAGATGCTCTTTTTATACCCAGTGATGTTAATGACCTATTGCCAATTGGCCTAATGAGTTGCAATTTGCTCCTCCAGCTGTTCCTTTTTTGTACCTTTAACTTTTCCAGCCTCTTATAGCCCCTGTCCCAACTTTTTTGAGATGTGTTGCTGTCATGAAATTTCAAATGAGCCAATATTTGGCATAAAATTTCAAAATGTATCACTTTCGACATTTGATATGTTGTCTATGTTCTATTGTGAATACAATATTATTTTTTGAGATTTGTAAATCATTGCATTCCGTTTTTATTTACAATTTGTACTTTGTCCCAACTTTTTTGGAATCGGGGTTGTATAATCACTCTTGACAACCATGGTGAGCAGAAAAGCATCTCAGCTTGCAACAGCAGAAGACCACACTGGATTCCACTCCTGCAGCCAAGAACAGGAATCTTAGAATGAAGAACAAGTTCCTATTAAAGTGGCCTGTGAGTGTACACTTTTCTGCAGGGGTCTTCAAGTCTTGTCCAACAAGGACCAGTATGGCTTCCAGCCAACCAGAATTCCCAGCTGTTTGTTTAATCAGTTCATCTTGATCTTGAAACTACCATTAGTTGTGCCTTCTATTTTAGCTGGAATAAAAACCTGCATCTACCCTGGACCATTACAAACTTAAAAACCAAAATGACCACAAAAGTATATTTTATCCAGTATTAAACATCCCATTCCAGATTTGAACTTTATAAGAACCTCCACTCTTCTGGGAAGACTTTCCACTAGATTTTGGAGCCTGGCTATAGGGAATTGTGTTCATTCAGCCACAAGAGCATTAGTGAGGTCAGGCACTGATGTCGACCGAGGAAGTCTGGGGTACAGTTGGCATTCCAGCTCACCCCAGATGTTTGTAGTGGGGTTGAGGTCAGAGATCTGTGCAGGCCACTAGAGTTTTTCCATTCCAACCTTGCTTCATGAAGCTTTGTGCACAGGGCATTGTCATGCTGGAACCGGGTTGGGCCCTTTAGTTCCACTGAAGAAGAATTCTTTCTGTTACAGCATCCAAGGACAACCTAGATGATTGTATGCTATAAAATTTGTGATGACAAATTGAGGAAAACCCACACATGGGTGTGATGGTCAGGTGTCCACACTGTACTTTTGGCCATTTACTGTACTTGACTTGGTAGATTGTTTGAGGTTGTTGAGGTTATTCTGATCTAAACTAGACACTACAGTGGATATAAAAAGTGTACACACCCCGTTAAAATGATAGGTTTTTCTGATGTAAAAAAAAAGGGACCATGATAAATAATTTCAAAACTTTTCCAACCTTTAATGTGACCTATAACCTGTACAATTCAATTGAAAAACAAACAAATCTGATAGGGAGAAAACATAAATAAAAAATGTACAATAAGCTGGTTGCATAAGTGTGCACACCCTGAAACTAATACTTTGTTGAAGCACCTTTTGATTTAATTACAGCATTCAGTCTTTTTGGGTAGGAGTCTATCAGCCTGCCACATCTAGACTTGGCAATATTTGCCCACTCTTCCTTGCAAAAGCGCTCCAAATCTGTCAGATTGCGAGGACATCTCTTGTGCACAGCTCTCTTCAGGTCACCCCACAGATTTTCAATTGGATTTAGGTCTGGGCTCTGGCTGGGCCATTCCAAAACTTTAATTTTCTTCTGGTGAAGCCATTCTTTTGTTGATTTTGATGTATGCTTGGGGTCATTGTTGTGCTGAAAGATGAAATTCATCTTCATCTTCAGCTTTCCAGGAGACACCTGAAGGTTTTGGGCCAAAATTGACCGGTATTTAGAACTGTTCATAATTCCCTCCACCTTGACTAAAGCCCCTGTTCCAGCTGAAGAAAAACAACCCCAAAACATGATGCTGCCACCACCATGCTTCACCGTGGATATGGTGTTCTTTGGGTGATACACAGTGTTGTTTCTGCACCAAACATACCTTTTGGAATTGTGGCCAAAAAGTTCAACCTTGGTTTCATCAGACCATAACACATTTTCCCACATGCTTTTGGGAGAGTTGGTGTATTTTTTTTTTTTTTTGCTAAATTTAGCTGGACCTGGATGTTTTTCTTTGTAAGAAAAGGCTTTCGTCTTGCGACTCTATCCCATTGTCCAGGCATACCGAGAATACGGGAGATTGTTGTCACATGTAATACACAACCAGTACTTGCCAGAAATTCCTGCAGCTCCTTCAGTGTTGCTGTAGGCCTCTTGGCAGCCTCCCTGACCAGTTTTCATCTTGTCTTTTCATCAATTTTGGAGGGACGTCCAGTTCTCGGTAATGTCACTGTTGTCCCATATTTTCTCCACTTCTTGATGACTGTCTTCACTGTGCTCCATGGTATATCTAATGCCGTGGAAAAAAAAATTGTACCCTTCTCCTGACTGATACCTTTCAACAATGAGATCCCTTTGAGGCTTTGTAAGCTCTCTGTGATCCATGGCTTTTGCTGGAGGACGCAACTGAGTAAATGTCAAGAAAATCCTACTAGGACAGCTGAACTTTATTTGGGGTTAATCAGAGTCATTTTAATTGATGGCAGGTGTGTACCCAAAAAGACTTGAATGCTGTAATTAAATCAAAAGGTGCTTCAACAAAATATTAGTTTAAGGGTGTGCACACTTATGCAACCAGCTTATTGTACTTTTTTTTATGTTTTTCTTCCAAACAGATTTGTTTGTTTTTCAACTGAATTGTACAGGTTATGGTTCACATTAAAGGTGGAAAAAGTTTTGAAATTATTTATCGTGGTCTATTTTTTTTTTTACATCAGAAAAACCTATCATTTTAATGGGGTGTGTACACTTTTTATATCTACTGTATATAGTCAATTGAAAATTGTTTATATTTCCTGGATTTACCTTTGGATGAGTCCACTAAGGTACTTGCTGAAAGATCACCCAAGTCATGGTACTTCCTCAATGCCTGGTATCTCCACTGGCTTTCAGTGGACTGAATACCTGGATTGGATGTTTACCTACAGAGACAAAAACAGACCATTGTCCCATACACTGACAAATATCAAATCGAGAACCATACCACAAGTTTTTAAGCTCGGACTTGTCCACTTGACCAAAGAACAAGGAAGACAGTATCAAGGGTAATATCTGCATTAAAACTAAGGTGATGGGAATGGTGGAAAGACCTTACCTAGCAGAATCCCTAGAAACTGTATTTATTTACAGTGCATAGATGTACAGTGCGTATCAGCACTGTCTTCAGTGTCTTAGCACTAAAGAATCAAGTTCAGGGTGGGAACAGTAACTCCTCTTTTGAATTTTTTGCCATGTGGATAAAGTGATAATTGATGACAGCTTCCAATAACCCATAACTGTGAATAATACTACACATTGATTTTCACTAAAACTGTTAACAATGTCATCTGTCTAATGTGACATTTGTGGAATAAACACCTTCTCGAGCATCTGCATCTGCATCTGCCGTGAACCTTGCCTCGTGGATTGCTTGGTGTCTATGTTCGTAAGGATGATTTGGCTGTGATATGCTCTCCAAGGAAGACGATGTGGCCATGGCTGAGCTCGAAGTGATAATTCACTGTGAGAGCCATTTTAGCGCATGCAAAGATGGCTGTGTCTATCATTGGGCCCAGTGCACCAAGACAATTACAAAAGCAAGCCATGCATATCAGTCATGTATTGACTGGTTTTTAAAAAGAATGAGAGAGAGTGAAAGAGAGAGCGAGAGACAGAGAAAAAAATCTCTACCTTCTACAACGCATCATGCCAGCAACCATGACTTATATGTGGTTTTCACTAAATCCTTTCTGTCATGCATTTGAAAATGATGTAACTAAATGTCCATTTCATTGCTTCACCTTAAAATCTGATTTCACCTTTTTTTTTTTTCTTGGGAAATCCATCCACCGTCTATCATCAACTGTGTTTTCAGTATGGCTTTCAGGTCTTTCAAAATTGGTACACAACCAGTTTTGGGTGAATTATGAAAGCTGTCTGAAATAAAAAATGAATACAAAATGATATGGGATGCAATCTTCTTCATTGTTCATCTAATTCTCCCTTGATTTTTTTTTTTTTTTTGCATGAATGAGTAACAGGTCTCAAAGGTAAAATGAGAAAAGATGTGAAGAAAATTACGAAGTTAAGAATTACATAACACGGAGACATTTGAGAAAGTCGGGTGTAATACGGAGGGAACCATTAACAATGGATGAACAACAATTATAAGCGGAGAATAGCAATAAAGTGCGTGTCTATTCACCAAGATCCCTTGCCCTTGCCCAATTTGCAAGAAGAAATCAGCAGATAATGGGTTTTCAACAACATAGCTTTGAGATTGCATAGCTCATTTAAAAAAAAAAAAAACAGCTTAACTTTACCTAATTGAACAAAATACCCCCAGTGTCATGATGTTGAATGTCAGGGCTGAGTAGCATGAAAAAAAATTGACAAAAGACTCCAAATATCTGTGACTGTATTCAGATTTGAACCAAAAGTGGATTGGAAGTGGGTGTGGTTTAAACCTGGATTTTTTTTTTCCTTTATCACCATGCCCTTGAAAACAGTTAAAGAAAGATCCAGAATATCTAAGTTCTGCGTGACTGTATAAACTCAAGAACTATGGATCTTTCACAAAATCAAAAAATTACTGATTTCATTTTAATGTTTGATGGAAGACAGAAGATAAGTCCAGCGTCTGGAGCAAACCACTGATGATAGGCGGTAAAAATAATTGTGCACCTCCAATTCATATTCATTTAGAACATACAGTATTATCTCTACAATACAAATAATGTATTTGGAATTGGTTACATCCATAAAATGAACACAGTAAACATAAGAAGCTGGCATTAGCTAGCTCTTTTCTTCAAACTGTTCCTGTAATTCGGGGTCCAAGCACCAATGGTGCTGGAAGCATATTGTTTGTACTTTGATTCGACAATGTATGTTTAGTTTATTTATTTCAAGATTTCTGAACACCATTTTGAAAAATCAATGCACACAAAATATTGAGGTGTTTTACCAAGTATGACACAGTCTGGCTTAGAAAGAATTCAGCCACAGCCTCACTTCTTCATACTATTCAGTTTGTTTTTAATTTTTTTGTGGAACCAAGAACAACACCAACAATGAATGTCAGCAAAAACAAGCTGTAGCTGAATTCTTTCTAGGTCAGACTGTGTCAAAGGATCATACAACCTCAATTCCAAAAAGGTTGCAGGCAGGCCAGTTTAGCACCCAGACTCTTACTTTTTATGGAGCCATGCAGTGCAGAAAGTGGTTTGGCATTGTCTTACTGAAAGAAGGAAGGCCTTCCCTGAAAAAGATTTTGTCTAGATGGCAGCATATTGCTCTGAAACGTGTATATATCATTCAGCATTAATGATGCCTTTCCAGATGGGCAAGCTATCCATGTCATGTGCACTAATGCACCCATATACCATCACAGATGCTGGCTTTTGAACTGTGCACTGATAACAAGCCGGATGGTCCCTCCCCTCTTTAGCCTGGAGGATGTGGTGTCCATGATTTCTGAAAAGAATTTCTACTTTTGATTTGTCAGACCTTGGGATAATTTTCCACTTCACCTCAGTTCATCGTAAAAGAGCTCAGGCCCAGAGAAGGTGGTGGTGTTTTGAGATATTGTTTATATCTGATTTTAACTTGCATTTGTGGATGCAGTAATGAACTGTTTTCACAGACGATGGTTTTCTGAAGTGTTCCTGAACCCATACAGTGATTTCCACTCCAGACATGTGTCTGCTTTTAATGCAGTGTCGCCTGAAGGCCTGAAGGCATCCAGTGTCAGTTTTCAGCCTTGTCTCTTGCATACAGAGATTTCCCCAGATTCTCTTTTCATGATATTATGTACTATAGATGATATGATCCCAAAATTCTTTGCAATTTTACATTGAGGAATGCTATTTTTGCCCACGCAGTCTTTCACAGAGTGGTGAAACCCTCCTCATCTTTACTTCTGAGAGACTCCGTCTCTCTGGGATGCTCTTTTATACCCAATCATCTTACTGACCTGTTACCAATTAATCAAATTGGGGGGGGGGGGGGGGTAGCATGACACAGCTTTTCCAGTTTTTTATTGCCCCTGTCCCAACTTTTTTGAAACATGTTGCTAAAATAAACAATAACATTTCTCAGTTTCAACATCTGATATGTTGTCTTTGTACTATTTTCAATGAAATATCGGGTTTGCAAATTATTGCATTCTGTTTTAATTTATAGTTTACACAGCATCCCAACTTTTTTGGAATTGGGGTTGTACTTGGTAAAGCACAAAATCTCGAGAATATGTTTTAAAGTATAATTCTTTGACACAGTCTGGCCAAGAAAGAATTCAGCCACAGTCTCACTTCTTCATACTATTCAGGGTTTTTTTGTCTTACATCCGTTGTTGGTGTTGTTGTTCTTGGTTCCACAAAAAAAAAGTAAAATGATTTTTTTTAAAAATCTAGTTTATTAATAGCAAATAATATGGATACCGAAAATTGAGGGTTTTTTTCTTCTTTGAAAAAGAGTAAAGGCTTGACACTGCACACCCATTTATAACCATTAAGCAAATAATGGAATAACACAAAGCCAAATTATAGCACATATTATCTAATTTTCTTGAACTTTCAATGCCATTGTACACAAGCTAAAGCTCGATTCTGTGCAGATGATATCAAATGTAAGTAATTGTTGAGCGGCACTTATTTTCAGTACATAACTCCAAAAAGAAGTGTCTAATTACTATGTATTATGCAGACAAGAATCAAAGGCTTTGGGAAAAAAGGCCTTGCCGTGAGTCATGAGCGACTTTTGTGCACCCTGAAAGATAGCTGATCTCTCGCAGTGTCAGCACAGCTGGATTACTGCTGTCAGTTCTTTGAACGAATGGAAAAGAGAAGAAAGTGGGTGATGGGTGATGGGGGCGGAGGTGTTGAAATGTGATTTATCTGACTTTTGAACTAATTGAGCACTTTAAGGACTGGGTTTTGTGTCGAAACATGTTTTCTAATGAAGAGCACATTATTCCGCAACCCACAAGAATGACATACTTTTTGAGTGCTTTTACGGGCTTAGCCTGGAATTGAATTACCCGTTTTATGGTTCCAGCAAGGAGACTTGTATTCTCCCAAGCGCTTTTTTGATGAAACGGATTTAAATTGACACATAGCACATATCTCCCTTTATACTCAGGATCTCACTTTGTACAAAGGAGGATTAAAGACATCATGCGAACACAAATACTCGCAGTGTCTCTGGGAAACAATGTTCTATGACTTTCTTGGGCTACTGTTCCACAATTGGTCCATGGGACGAGGGATGGTTTGGGGGAAGTGTGTGTTTGTGTGTGTGTGTGTGGGGGGGGGGGGGGGGGTCGGTCCATGTGATATGTTCCTGCTGTAGTTGTACTTTGGCTGCAGGATGATTCACCAAACTGGAAGCAAGGAACCAGTCAGAACCGACAAGTCAACAGGGACATACAGTAAGTAGTCCCTAATTAGGATTAATATCTCTCTACAGGAATGCATGCAATAAAAAGATCAGATTTGTGGGGATGTTTGAGCCAAATCTAACAAGGCAAGAAAGCAGCCTGGCTCCATAACAAATGCCAAAAAGCCAACAAAAGCAGATCACAACTCAACTGCATGAACGATTGTATTTTTGCCCTCATAGTGCACTAGCGAATGACCAGTGGAGGCCAAAGCATGAACAGCTGTGGAGCTAATTAACTAAGCTAATGGCGAAGCATGATGAACTCCCTGCCACAGAATCTGCTCGGCTCAAGACCAAAAGACTAGAAGGTCGACGCTTAATCCACCTCACTATGTGGCCCAAGCAAGGACAGCTGTGGATCTAATAAGTAGCTAAGCTAATAGCTAATCACGACTACCTCCAATGTGCCAAAAAGTGACAGACTAAAAGTTGAACTAAAGGTCAGTTCAATATGTTGTCTTGCTGCTTATTTCCTCAAAGCTCAAGTGAGTTCCCTAAAACCTCTGGCATGCTACCCAAGAGTAAACAAATGGGTGCGCCATAAAGCAAGATTTGGAAAGGGTTGAACAAACATTTCCTCTATTGCCTGTTTGTCCAGCTACATTACAAGAGAGCAATTTGGAGTTGAGCATTTCAGGATGCTCTTCCAGGATTTTGTAGCGTTGACCCTCTGTCTTGTTTGACCTAGCGCACCTTGAGCTTGTTTTTCACCGCCTCTTTGAGCAGCACTGTGTGCATCAGTGGTCCTAATCCTAACAGTCGGCAACCCTGCCACTCAAAAAAAAAAAACACAACCTGCTGGGGAAAAAAATCTAATTAAAATGCACTGGATTTAATGTTTAAGTAGAGTGTTAGCAGAGTTAATGAGAACCATATTAGAATATACAGTACATATTTAACAGGCTTGGAGAAGGTGAGTTTATAATGTTCCAAAAATAATCTTCATGTAATGTTCTAAAAATTCTAATGGTTTTTCATAATATTATTAGAATAATGATTAACATTCTCATTCTGGAAACAACGTTAGTTCAACTAAATACTGTACTGTATGTTGAAGCAACATTCCCAGAAAAGCTTAGCATATTAAATTCCTAGATACGGGTATGTAATATTCAAAGTGGCGTTGACATTTATGGCATTTGGAAAGCCACTGTTATCCATTAATACATCCTTTTCAATAAATACATCCCGATACTGGATGTGGACTGGCAGCAGGCATCATGAGAAGTCTTTGGAGACCACTCTGGAGATGACGTGACATCTCCCGATGCACCAAGCTACGGGTCTACAACGCTGCAGTTTTGTCTGTGCTGTTCTACGGCGCTGAGACCTGGCCTCTCAACAAGACCTTGGCCACCCATCTTCTTGGCTTCGAGACCCATGCCCTCAGGATTATTGAGGGGGTGCATTGGTATGACCATGTCTCCAACTTGGAGCTCCACCAGAGGACTAACCAACCAAATATCCTCAGCACCATCGCACAGCACCATGTTCATTGGCTCGGACACATCCTGCGCTGCACAAATGACCACCCCACAAGAGCCATTTATGAATTTGATCTGCTGACAGTGGGATGGAGACACCCTCACAGCCGATCACGCACCCGTTGGAACAATGTCGTTCCCCAAGAACTCCAGCAGGTTAATTTGAGGCCAAGATCGTGAAAGATGATGGAGTTCGGTGGCACTGGTGGGCTCAATGCCATGCTGGCATGAGGTTTAGGAGGAGGAGGATACTGGTTTACTTGGTCAATGACTAAAAGTATTATCAGTCTAAAAAGCTTTGTTGGGGCAGTAATATGGTATAATATTGGGGTATAACATTGTATATACAGTAATTTTTTAAAATAATGCTCCTGCAATGTTTAAAAAGCATCTAATAACGGTTTGTTTCAGAGTCTTAGGTAGTAGCTTATGCTCCCAGTTTCCAAAACTGACATCAGGTAACAGTGGTGCTAACAGTTGTGGGCAGGACGGTGGTACAATGATGAGCACTAACACCTCCCCGCAAGAAGATTCTGGGTTCAAACCAGGGCTTTTCTTGGCACTTGTGAGTTCTCTTCATGTCGGTGTGGGTTTCCTCTGACGGTCCAAAGACATGCAGATTAGGTCAACTGGCTATTAAAGGGGAACTGAAGGCAAATTTTTTATTATCAAAATTCTATTTATCTCATTTTATAAAATGTAGGAATGCATTTTTGATAGATATTTTGTCACTGCTATAGCAAGTTATGAGTGTTTGAAATATGCTATGTACGTAATATATCAGTCCATATGCCAAAGCAATGGCCGTAAGCGAGATTCACTGAGGCCTGTGTGAGACATCGTAGGATGGAAGTAAAACGTACAGCGGAAATCAAAGTGACCAACATCTGCCAACATTGTCAAAAGACGTGCACGCCCTCTTTCAAATGCTGAAGTAATCAAGCCGGAAGTTTTCCCTGTGTCCGAAATCGCTCCCTACTCACTATATAGGATACTAAATAGTGGGGATGCCATTTTGTAGTGCTGTCCGAAACCTTAGTGAGGATTATGTGGGAAATGCGTTCAGTATAATATGTATTTATCACAAAAATGCATGCATGCATTTATTATTTTGAAAACCCACCTGATCAACCTGATCAGGCAGGTTTTAATTGTGCGACACTAATGACGTAAATACCAGCGCGACGGACTAGTCCTTATCCTGTCATCTTTCCAACTCTTCTCTACTCCACGTTGGTTCGAAGTCGTATGGAATAATCTCCATGTCACGTATGCGAGGGAGGCGGCTGTATGTGCAGAAGTACACAGTTTAATAAAGTGCAGAATATATATACAGTGAGACAATATATACACAGGCAAACAATCCAAAATGGCAAGCTAGATCAAAAATGAGAATGCAGGCAAAAGGGTCGGTCGAGGCGCAAACAGTGCATCAAAGGCTAAGTGAGGACAAGAACGAGAAACAGGCACAAGGATCGTGAAACAGGAAATCAAGACAACAGGTAGAAAAGCTCAATAATGTGTACATGCGTGTCGTAATACTTCGCGATGCAAATGCATCAGCACAGTACTTAAATAGGCAGACACATAGTTCCTTAATTGAGCTCAGGTGCGCCTTGTTCACGGCACGCGTGCTGGAGTCCACTCGGCGCGTGCACAGCCCAAGGCGCACCTTCAGGTGCACGTGCCACAGCGCGCAGGACTGACACTCCATCACTGATGAAGCTGGCAAATCTCCAAATTAATCTAAATTGGAATGATATGGCGATCTGGCCGCTGTGTAAACAGTTTTCAAAATGGCGGTGCTGACACTTCACGTTTGAAGTCTCGCACAAGTCTCGTGAAGATCGTGCGGATAAGCGACACCTGCCGTGGACCAAACGAACTACATTCACATCACATCACACACCACATTATCTCTAGCCGCTTTATCCTTCTACAGGGTCGCAGGCAAGCTGGAGCCTATCCCAGCTGACTACGGGCGAAAGGCGGGGTACACCCTGGACAAGTCGCCAGGTCATCACAGGGCTGACACATAGACACAGACAACCATTCACACTCACACCTACGGTCAATTTAGAGTCACCAGTTAACCTAACCTGCATGTCTTTGGACTGTGGGGGAAACCGGAGCACCCGGAGGAAACCCACGCGGAGAACATGCAAACTCCGCACAGAAAGGCCCTCGCCGGCCACGGGGCTCGAACCCAGGACCTTCTTGCTGTGAGGCGACAGCGCTAACCACTACACCACCGTGCCGCCCCGAACTACATTCAACATGGCTAAAAACTGAAAAGGCTGATAAGTGTAATATATTATGCCAATACAAGTCACGATATAAGGTTAATAAAACCGAAAACGTAATTGAATAACATGTTAATTAAGAAATAAAGCAAGTTTAAAAATGACTTCAGTTCCCATTTAAGTTTCCCACTGGTATGAATGTCAGAGTGAATGGTTGTTCGTTTCCATGTTAAGCCTGTGATAGATGGGTGACCTGCCCATGCTGAATCCTGCCTCTCATTTGAAGTCAGCTGAGATTGGCGTTCCAGGTTCCCCTGCAATCCTAATGGAAAAGTGTATATGTAGATAATGGATGGAGAGATGGGTTGGTGTTAACATTCACTGCGGGAATGATTTATAACATCCTGAATTCTTGACATTAATTTCCTCCAAATGTACCATTTGGACAATTTAGTGAATCTAAAATTGGTAGCTAATATTTAACAAAAACAATCAAGGATGATAGATTTGAAAAATATAAGCCTGGCTACACAAAGTACACAACTACAACCCCGATTCCAAAAAAGTTGGGACAAATTACAAATTGTAAATAAAAACGGAATGCAATGATGTGGAAGTTTCAAAATTCCATATTTTATTCAGAATGGAACATAGATGACATATCAAATGTTTAAACTGAGAAAATGTATCATTTAAAGAGAAAAATTAGGTGATTTTAAATTTCATGACAACAACACATCTCAAAGTTGGGACAAGGCCATGTTTCCCACTGTGAGACATCCCCTTTTCTCTTTACAACAGTCTGTAAACGTCTGGGGACTGAGGAGACAAGTTGCTCAAGTTTAGGGATAGGAATGTTAACCCATTCTTGTCTAATGTAGGATTCTAGTTGCTCAACTGTCTTAGGTCTTTTTTGTCGTATCTTCCATTTTATGATGCGCCAAATGTTTTCTATGGGTGAAAGATCTGGACTGCAGGCTGGCCAGTTCAGTACCCGGACCCTTCTTCGACGCAGCCATGATGCTGTAATTGATGCAGTATGTGGTTTGGCATTGTCATGTTGGAAAATGCAAGGTCTTCCCTGAAAGAGACGTTGTGAACCTGGATATACCTTTCAGCATTGATGGTGTCTTTCCAGATGTGTAAGCTGCCCATGCCACATGCACTAATGCAACCCCATACCATCAGAGATGCAGGCTTCTGAACTGAGCGCTGATAACAACTTGGGTCTTCCTTCTCTTCTTTAGTCCGAATGGCACGGCGTCCCTGATTTCCATAAAGAACTTCAAATTTTGATTCGTCTGACCACAGAACAGTTTTCCACTTTGCCACAGTCCACTTTAAATGAGCCTTGGCCCAGAGAAGACGTCTGCGCTTCTGGATCATGTTTAGATACGCCGCCTTCTTTGAACTATCGAGTTTTAGCTGGCAACAGCGGATGGCACGGTGAATTGTGTTCACAGATAATGTTCTCTGGAAATATTCCTGAGCCCATTTTGTGATTTCCAATACAGAAGCATGCCTGTATGTGATGCAGTGCCGTCTAAGGGCCCGAATATCACGGGCACCCAGTATGGTTTTCCGGCCTTGACCCTTACGCACAGAGATTCTTCCAGATTCTCTGAATCTTTTGATGATATTATGCACTGTAGATAATGATATGTTCAAACTCTTTGCAATTTTACACTGTCGAGCTCCTGTCTGATATTGCTGTACTATTTGTTTGTGCAGAATTAGGGGGATTGGTGATCCTCTTCCCATCTTTACTTCCGAGAGCCGCTGCCACTCCAAGATGCTCTTTTTATACCCAGTCATGTTAATGACCTATTGCCAATTGACCTAATGAGTTGCAATTTGGTCCTCCAGCTGTTCCTTTTTTGTACCTTTAACTTTTCCAGCCTCTTATTGCCCCTGTCCCAACTTTTTTGAGATGTGTTGCTGTCATGACATTTCAAATGAGCCAATATTTGGCATGAAATTTCAAAATGTCTCACTTTCGACATTTGATATGTTGTCTATGTTCTATTGTGAATACAATATCAGTTTTTGAGATTTGTAAATTATTGCATTCCATTTTTATTTACAATTTGTACTTTGTCCCAACTTTTTTGGAATCAGGGTTGTACAAAGGAAATACAAGAAGAATTAGAGGTTCTCAGAAGGTGAAGGAATATGTATTCTGAAAAAAAAAAAAAAAAACTATACAATATTCCTAGCTAATGTTGTAGGGACATCATGTACAGGAAGAACACCCAGAAAACTCGAGAGATTAAATGTTCTTCAGACCAAATTACTCAAACTGTGATTTAGCTATGATGGAACAAATCCTTGTAAGTTGTAAGTTATTCTTTTAATCAAAAGTGCTTTCCCAAAGCAGGCACCTGTAATTAAATTACTTAAAACTCTTTAAAATGTAATAATAATGCTGGGGGGGGGGGCATGCTGTGACAGTAATTACACCTTCTGGGTGATTTTCCAAAGTTCCTTCTTTCTTCTCTGATTGCACTGTATGGTGAAACGGTGACGCCTCTTTACCTACTCCAGGTACCTTCTGGGTGATGTGTCTTGATATGAAAGCGACTTCGTGCTGATAAAAATTAAAAAAAAAAAATTTTAATTTAAAAAAAGACACGTACAGGAAGTGGAAGGCCTGTCTGTCATAGTGAAAGATCAAGAAACAGCAGGTGGAGAAGTACTTTATTTAAACCTGTCAGATAAAAGGTATGCCAGCCACAAATGGCATGTGTGCACAAGCAGAACTGCCATAATCGCAGCAGCACATTAATTGCGATCCCGTCACGGCAAAGTTAATTACAGGCACCCGGGATGACACAGCAGCTTCGTTCTAGCGTTCTGAGTGTCACCTTTCATTACATTTCACCGAACATTTAAATTCAATGGCTCGCCTGTTGTCTTTGTGGCTTTGGATCAATGTAAATGTTCATTGTATTGCACCAAGCCTTTGCTTCATTTTGCATGTATCTGATCGTGCATTGCTCCAAACTTAATTATGGCCCGCAATTCCTGTACGAGGATCTCGGAGAGTTTGACTGAAAGTCAAATTACAAAGGCAACAAAACACGGCCTGGATTGCGGGGGCACTCGACAGACGGGAAGAGAAGGGTCATTAAACCGTCATTCGGATTCAAATACACTAAGTGCTCAAAACATCGTCTGAGCTCTTTGGATTTCTCATCGAAGTTGTTTACACAAGGTCTTTGTGGTCAGAATGAACAAACGGCTCGTGGCTCTTCTCAACAGGTCATGAGAAAATCACCTCATTCTATTTCCTTTACCTCAGAAGCACTTTAATTAGCATATCAATTCATCAGCATCAGCTGTTCCACCGATTGCTTGGATGCACTGGTAATAGTAGATGATGTGGCACTGAAGCACAATGTACAGCAAAACATACACTGATCAGCCATAATATTAAAACCACTGACAGGTGAAGTGAATAGCATTGATTATTTCATTACATTGGCATCTGTTGAAGAAGGGGTGGGATATATTAGGCAGCAAGAGAACAGTCAGTTCTTGAAGTCGATGTGTTGGAAGCAGGAAAAATGGGTAAATGTAAGGATCTGAGCAACTTTGACAAGGGCCAAACTGTGATGGCAAGACAACTGGGTCTGATCCCACAGAAGATCTACTGTAGAACAAACTGCTGAAAAAGTAAATACTGGCTAAACAGAAAGGGTCAGCATTAAGTTTTTCAGCAGTTTGTGCTACAGTAGCTCTTCTGTGGGATTGGACCATATGGGCAAGCCTTCGTGCCCCATGCAAATGAATCAATGAGTCTTGGCCATCCATGACCCTGTCGCCGCTTCACCGGTTGTCCTTCCTTGGACCACTTTTGGTAGGTGCTAACTACTGCATACCAGGAACACCCTACAAGATATGCCATTTTGGAAAAATGACCCAGTCATCTAGCCATCAAAATTTAGCCCTTGTCAAAGTCGCTCAGATCCTTACACTTGTCCATTTTTCCTACTTCCAACACATCAGCTTCAAGAACTGACTGTTCTCTTGCTGCCTAATATATCCCACCCCTTGACCGGTACCATTGTCATGAGATAATCAATGTTATTCACTTCACCTGTCAGTGATCATAATGTGATGGCTGATCGGTGTATACTGTATAAGAACATTCATTGCAGTTCAACAACTGCAATGAACTCTGCAGATATTATGATTTCTCCTTCCTTGAAAAGTTTTAAAAAGTTAAAAGAAAAAAATACTGGTGAGTCAACACTCTCATAACTGGAACAGAGTGTTTTAATTACATAAATATTAAAGAAAAACCACCAAGCACCAGAGGGCATATTTCACAGTGAAATCATGAAATGTGTGCTTAAAATTACTTAATGATACTTGATTTCACTCAAGATTATTACTCGAAACTCCTCGGGGTGCCTGAGAATGTCTTTGTCTATATTTATAAATGAGGAACATTTTCTTTGCAATTTTTTGCTACCAAATATGGAGTTCAGACAAAATTGAGGAAAATTATCAACTGTACAGCAGAACTAGCATTGCACCAGGTTTGTTTACATAAAATCTGAGGCTAATCAGGAAACCAATCGATCATGTCTTCTGTAAACCAGTCACTTTTATCAGCAGTTGATCCTAGGCTCATGGCATATGAACGCATTAGCCAGTGGGAACCTAGCACCATGTGAAGACTAGGCCTCTTCGGAATGCACGAATTTCTAAACAATATTTCAGCCCCTGCAGTGATAAACATCTGCGGTGGTGAAAGGGCTTTTCAGTTTTGCGAGATTCTGTAACTGTGTTTACCTTAAATAAGTTACATGACCTGCTAAATCTATGAAGAGCAGCTTGCAGGTGAGATCTCCATCATCAATTCGTTCATTGTTCACCAATACACTAACCGCACTGTTAGCTAAAAAGAAAAAGGATTGAATCTTTCGCTTGGACCTTTGGTGGAACCATTGACGGTTCTGTGTAGAACCTATAAAAAGCCTACAGCAGAGTGTCAGAAAGGTTTAGAAAGCTAAGAATTGTTAACTAATGATCATTGAAGAATGACTTTGAAGATGAATATACAATAGTAAGGAATTCCAATAGCCAATAATAAGGAATGATTGATTTCCATTGGACTAAATTATCTTGCAATCCACAAACGTTTAGGTTTTGTTAAGCTTAACCCTCTGGGGTCTGAGGGTATTTTCTGACACTAATGATTTTGGCGTGCTCTGATTTTGTTGTCAATTTCAACAAATCTAAGCAGTATTTTCAAAGTCATATGACTTTTTTGTATTCAGCACAAGTTCAGCTACAATAATATGTATGTAGTATGTATGTTATGGGGTGGCATGGTGGTGTAGTGGTTAGCGCTGTTGCCTCACAGCAAGAAGGTCCGGGTTCGAGCCCCGTGGCCGGCGAGGGCCTTTCTGTGTGGAGTTTGCATGTTCTCCCCGTGTCCGCGTGGGTTTCCTCCGGTTTCCCCCACAGTCCAAAGACATGCAGGTTAGGTTAACTGGTGACTCTAAATTGACCGTAGGTGTGAATGTGAGTGTGAATGGTTGTCTGTGTCTATGTGTCAGCCCTGTGATGACCTGGCGACTTGTCCAGGGTGTACCCCGCCTTTCGCCCGTAGTCAGCTGGGATAGGCTCCAGCTTGCCTGCGACCCTGTAGAACAGGATAAAGTGGCTAGAGATAATGAGATGAAATGAGGTGTATGTTATGATTGTACTTAAAAAAACAGATAAATGAAGGTGTTGTAAAAAGCAGTTTTAGAACTGTGTTGGAATGTGTGAAAAAAAAAACATGACTTTACCCATTGTGTCAAACTGTTTTGGTCACTTGAGGTGATTCTGTTCAGTCTCAGGAATGTATCAAGCACAAAAACTTAAATCTGCTCCATTGATTTGGACAATTAACTGGCTGTCAAAAAAGACATGTCCTGTTGGGATAGAGGGTTGGCAGTGGGAGGGGTATTCAATGAGAATAGTAAAAAAAAAATTCCAATCCATTCAATGAGAAGAGTGAAAACCCCTCCCACTACCAACTCTTAATCCCATCAGATCAAGTGATCAAAATGGTTCATCACAATGGGCAAGGTCATGTTTTTTTCACACATTCCAACACAGTTCTAAAACTGCTTTTTACAACATCTTCATTTATCTGGGTTTTTTTATGTTTTACTCTTTTCAGTGTCTTGAAATTAACTCTTGTACTATATTACTCAGTTCAGAGCCACAACCAACTCTGTTACTCTTATATGATTACTCTGTAATTTTGCTCCCACTCCACTCCAAATTTTACTCTCTAAACTCAAAATTGAGCAAAATTGACTATTTTTGAGGAAAATACTTTTAACTCTGGAAAAATTGCTCAGTCATTTTTTCTGTCTATGCACTATAGTGCACACATATCAACCGATATGCTCATAAGAAATATTTACACTTACTCAAGTTGATCTTCGGCTGGATTTGAGTCAAAGTTCAAAATGGTACTGCTCATCATCAGTGTCACAGTTCTCAAGATTGAATTGAATCCTGAAATTAAATCGCTGTCCTGAATCATCCGAAGCGCCATCTCGCAAATCCTCATGCCATCTTGCAACAAGTTTTACCTCCAAACAGGCAGCCTAAACTATGGCTGACATATTTATCCTGTTTATGGTGGGCATTCCCACCACGAAAGAGAAACCGATCAAAACTGAAAGAGTGAAAGTGATTGTCATGCCGTTACCATGTGAATAGTCTTTTATGAATGCGTAAGTGCACGCTCAGTGCTCCGACTCCAGTGTGACTGAGGAAGGTGACAAGTTTTATGTTTCATCTAATTTAGGTAATTCAAAATATATAATATTATTTGGCAGTGGGCACATAGGAAACTAGTAAGGACTCTTGCTGCTGCATTTTGAACTAACTGGAGCTTGTTTATGCACTTATTGGAACATCCAGACAGTAAGGCATTACAATAATCAGCATTTAAGTCTAGGCTGAAAACATATCTGTTTAGTCAAGCCTTTTGTTAATGGTGTTTATGAGGTAAAGGAGTAGATCTGGAGGGTCCTCAGACATAGAGTGTTTTGGTAAACTGGGATGTATGGATGCTGTCAGTCCCCACTCGCTTGCTCACTCGAGTTTGTTGACGGTGTAGTGGCTGGCTGCTTTATGTCCCGGGGCTCCCTCATGCCTGTGTTACCTTCTGGCTCTCTCCTTTTATTTATGCTGTCATAGTTAGTTGCCGGAGTCCCTGCTTGTACTCGGTGCAATATGTATACTGCTCCTACTTATTCAGGTGACATTGGGCATACCTAACAACCTGTGTTTTCTTTCCCTCCCCCCCCCACCCCAAATCTGTCCCTCTGAGTTACATGGAGTCAACAGGAAATCTTTTGGTGGAGAGGGTGGAGACCTCGACTGGCTATCGTAGCCTGCAGGGAATCGGCCGTCAGACATTCTGTCGCATGTCCCAGACCCGGTGAAATGTAACTGAATTGTCTTGGCCAGCCCTAAGGGTCCCATCTGCATCTCATCATTGCTGAGGAGTGTGCTCCCATCACCCAATCAAGCATCCAGCCAGAGCAGGTCATGATATTTTTTACCATATTAACATGCCATTGTTGTGTGTTATGCCTGATGTAAAGACTCTCGTCTCTGCGAGCCTACCACACAGATTTAATACTTGTCATTTTTAGGGCATACCTAACAACCTGTGTTTTCTTTCTCTCTCTCTTCCCCCCCCCCCCCCCCCAATCTGTCCCTCTGAGTTACATGTTGATCCTGGGATTGAGATGCTGGCCTCTTCTGCCCCTCTGACCTGCTTGATCCATCCTGATGCCCTGTGTCTGGTCGGAGTTTTATCGCACCACTCCTGTGAAGGATGGCCCCATGAGGACAGTTGAGGGTTATACCTGTTAAAACTGTTAATATTATAGTCAGGCTGTCTGTTGTTGCCCAAATGAGGATGGGTTCCCTTTTGAGTCTGGTTCCTCTCGAGGTTTCTTCCTCATGTCGTCTGAGGGAGTTTTTCCTTGCCACCGTCGCCACAGGCTTGCTCATTGGGGATAGATTAGGGATAAAATTAGCTCATGTTTTAAGTCATTCAAATTCTGTAAAGCTGCTTTGCAACAATGTTTATTGTTAAAAGCGCTATACAAATAAACTTGATTTGATTTGATAGGAAACTGTAAAGTATAATGTTTCTGTCAATATGTTTATCATGCTTGTATGATAAAAACTCGAAGATATTTATCTAAATACATGACCTTCTATACAATATACAATACAATACCTTCTATACAATACCTTCTAAACCTAACAAGCTTTGTTGGTGAAGCTCTAAAGCCCAGAGGGTTAAGTTAGTGTTCAACCTTTACTGCTTGGCCGAATAGTGTAGTGTATCCTCCATAATGTTTGTAAGAATTACCTGATTGCTAACCTCGAATGACAAAAGAACCAAATGAAAAATACCTTCCACCAAACTTGCAGTTCATGGTATACTCAGAAAGAGCTTGGACTACATCTTTCTAGAACATTCTGCATGCTGTTGAAGTGCAAAATGGTTTAAGAGGCTGCAAGGTTGTTGTTTTTTTCTTATTCATTCCACCATCTATTTATCTTCAGTAACCACTTCATCCTGGTCAGGATGCAAAGCTTATGACAGTAACACGGGGTATCAAGTGGGAATACATCCACCCTCGATATGAAGGCATCAAGACCAGGGAACTTGTTTACAACTAGGGGCAATCTCGTGTAGCCAATCCATCTACTGACATGTTTTTGGGAGGTGGGAAGAAACTGGAGAACCTGGAAGGAGCCCAAACAGAAATTCCACACAAACAGGACCTCAAGGAAGGTCAGGATCTAACTGAGGGGTTATGAAGCAGCAGTGTATCACCTCCAGGTTGTTCTTGCTATAACCAACTGTATAACTGGTCCTGTGAGACACTGTCACAGTTTTCACTTTTGTGCTTGTTTTGTTTTTTTTGTTCTAGTCCTGCCTCCATTCCTGTCCAGTGATTGGTTTGTTACCTGCTTGTGTTCACCTATTCTGTGTTCCCCCTCATGTTCTAACCTTGTAGCTTTACCAAGTCTCATGATGCTTTTTTTTTAATGGTAGCATCAAGTCCAAGTCATATTTTCTCACTGCTGTTTCAGTGTACTTCCAGGTTAAATAAGAAACAAGTTACTTCCTGTTACCAGTTACATTAGCAGCTATAAAGAATCATTTCCTTACTAGCTTCTGTTTTAAAGTTAATACTACAATAATACCTGAAAACTTGACCTATGACTGTTACAAAGCAACAACAGTGAAATAAATATCCCTTCACAGAAAACTTCACAATGTAGTTGGCGTTCATTCGCAGGTACGGTAATAGTTCAGCTGGAACATCTGTCAGAGTTGCCGTTATAGAAAATTAATCAATACGTTCTGACTAGTCAGGCTTGAAAAGAAAAAAAGAAAAACGATATCAGCCGTGCTGATTGTTTTGGTCACACTGTTTTTGGCATTCCCTTAGCAACACACCACCAGTTGCCTCCATTTTTTTATCACACCATCTGGTAGAACAGTTTATGTGTGGCAAATGTGAATGCCTCTTTGGCTTGTAAAAGTCTCAAAGCCACATTTTGCTTCTGTTTATCATCTTTTTTGGGAGGCTCTTCGTGTAACTATAGCAACACAGCACTGAACTAATGATTCTGAACCTAATGTTCATATCCCACAAACACAAAGAGCCTAGGATGGCAATAATAGTCAGCACTCTAGAAACCCATTTGATCACAGCAAGTGCTAATGAGATGAAGTTATTTGGGCCCAGCGGGTCATGCTAGTGGCTGAGTTTGCTTTGGAAGTCTTCGATGTGGTTAATGGTGCTCTTTCGGACTTGGTGAATCTTTTATTCAGCCCTTAAACTAACAAACAGCCTCGCTCCTCGCTCTGCTTTTTACTCTTGACCGCATCTTTGTAGCCACCAAAGCACAGGAATTTTAAACTGCACAGCCTGAGGCTGCTTTCTGAGGACCATGTCTGTTCTCCATCATATGTGTGGCCATGTCTGATCTCCATCATTTATTTTCAGGTGTCCCATCTGGGACTCTTTGCAACAACTTAGCAATGTAATTTGACCTGTGTAATTCATTCAGGCTGCTGGTTCCAATTTTTCAGCTTTATTAGATCCCCGTTCCAGAAGGGACTGCGTTGTTCATTATTCTTTTTTTTTTGTCACATATAAAACATGGTTTTCCACAGTAAGTCCTTTTAATATGTGAGCAGAATGCATGTGTTCCCAGGGGAGAGTGGTAATCTGATTTATATGCAGGTAGCCGGGTCATTATCATGCACTAAGTGGCAAAAGCCTCAAGTGGAATCAGCACTGCAGAGTCTATAGTGTCAGAGCTATAGCGCTAAAGTGTGATGTTGCGACATATTTTTTTCTTCTGCCACATTCCATAGTGGCATTGGCTGTTGCCTGACCCAGTTTTCTGTTTCTGCTGGAGTTTTCACAGCGTTTCTCAAGTGGTTTTATAAAGCAAGCAAGAAAAAAAAAACCTTCCCTGGAGGATCAACCACCATACCAGTCTTGTATGCCTTCCTTTTTGCTCACACTCCTGCTGGGTGAAGAAAAAAGTGACACTCGGATGATAGACGAAGCAGGATTCCTGCTTGCCATAGAGTCCTGATAGGTCTTTAGCATCATCCAACAGTCCCTAACCTACAAATAGTCTCTTTTCTCTCTCTATTCCCATCCTATATCACTCCCTTTCTCTTTCTTTAGCTCAAGATGGAGAACATGCAAGCTGGCACTCTCAAGCTGTCTTTTTTTAAGGTTAACTGGTTCACGATTAGCTTGATAAACCCTTTATTTGTCAGAGTGCTCCACACAAAGGGACTTTTGCTCAAGTTAATGACTCAATGTGCCTGCCATTTAGAATCTAATGTAGTGTTGGAGATACAAATTAAGTCTCACTCAACGAAATAAACAGCAGGTCTCATGTCTACGGGGTGTTATGCAATTTTGGACCATATTGCTGCTGAATATTCGAATCTGGCTGGTCAAAACAACAGACAGTAGCTCTGATGGTAATTCAAATCCCAGGATTATATAAATGTTTGGTCATTGACGGTGAAATTTTCTGCAAGGAGTTGTTTAATGGAAGGATTCTCCAGTTTTAGTGATTTGTATTAGTTATTGATTGTTGAATGTTGATCTGATTATGACCTCATATTGTGTACCTTCACTGTTTCAGAAAGCCCTGATGTTGGGATTACTCAATTCTAATCTGTGTCATCCCAAGGTGATCCCAAGGAAGCCTCTATTGGGAAAAACAAGCCAGTGTTCACTGTTTTTAAAGAGTAAAGGGTTTTTAGACAAAGCAGCTGGTTTTCACTCAGACATGAGGGCATTGAGAAATGCTGAGATAATAACCCCAATCCCACTGGTGTACCAAGGGCTTGGCTTGCTCTTCTCCCATTGGTCACCTCTGAAGGTCTAAGTCAGGATTAGAGAGACATAAAGAGGGAAGGGTTTCTCCTGTGGTGCAGAAGAATGTCTTAACTGAAATAGTGGAAAGAGCAGATGTCCCATGATTCTAAAGCAGGGAACCAAAAGTGGAACCATCAAAGTGCATTCGATAGCATTCCCTCACCTCACCTGGAGAATAATTAGTCTTTACACCATTTCATTATTCAGTCCTGAGCTTGGTTTACTTGCTGTGCAGATTCTTGCATTGTGTGCAGGCCTCAACTCGTCAAGCTCAGGGTATCTTCATATATTCCCAGATCAAACTCCACTATGCCCCAAGATAAAGTGGTTCCAGAAGATCCATGAATGATTAATGGAAGGAAGGAAGGAGTACTGTAATCTTTGAATGTTGGAGATCCTGGTTCTTATAGAGGTTGAACAAGATCTTTAAATTTCTGTCAAAATAAATGGAGACTATTCTTTTTTTTTTTTATTAGACATCATCATCATCATTGCTCCAACTTTCTGATAACCTAAAGCTGCAGTGGGGCACGCTAGAAGCAGAAATCCTGTCAGCAGTTACCTGTTGTTCCTCTTTTTTTTTGTTGTTGTTGACCCCCCCCCCCCCCTTTTTTTTTTGAAGGATGTGTCAAATTTCTGTAGTCCAGGATCAGTTTAAAATGTAATGCAATAAGAATGAAGCAGCTGACCCAGAATGACCTTATCTCCAATGACCCGTGTTCACCCTTGACCTCCTGAGCTCTGGTGCGCCAATGAGCATGGGACACATACTAGCAAGTTAATGTGCTTTTATTGCTATGGTGCATCTAATAACTCTCTACATCTCCACCTGGTCAATCGCTCTCACCCTTTCTCTTTCTTTCCCTCCACCAGAGAGGAACAAGGAACAAAATGCCACCATGAAGTCTCCCTGAGGGCCTGGGTCTGTCTGTGGGCTAGAGTGCACCTGACAGATAAAGCATTTTGACAATGACACATTGCAGTGGGACAACAAAAAATAAATGACTGGAATTTTAAAGCACAGCCCTCCTCCCTCCACCACTGTGTGTGTGTGTGTGTGTGTGTCTTTCACTCTTACCAACTTGCTAGTTCATCCAGTCTCAATCTGCCGGCTGGGATTGTGAATTTGACAGAACAGAGGAAGAGGGAGGGAGGCGAGAGAGTGAGAAAACAGTACCCTGACACCTTGACACCCCCGTTCCAAACACTCGCATAATGATTCCCTCCTGCATGGGCCAAGCGCTCTTTCTCTCTCTCTCTCTCCGTCTGTCTCACCTCCTGAAGTAATGTACTATTGATTTTTGAATAGGGATTTACATAAGCGAGTTTGCAAATGACCCTAGAGTAATGGGATTTTCTGTGATTTTACACTGTGCTGCAAAGCAACCAAGCAAAGCAACCATTTTTGTAACAAGCTAATATATAATAGAGACTATTTAACCAGTGGAGAAGTACATCAAATAGAATTTAATGGGGGAACACTTTGCATGAAGATTCCCTTAACTACTGTCATTTGATAATATTAACAAACAGTGAACATCAGCATTAACGCACCATACGTAAGTACCGTCATGTCAACACCAAAATAAATAAGGAATAAAACACTTTTATGGTAATATGTTAACAATAACTTTTATGTGATTGTTCCCATCCCAAAGTTGATCAACTACTTTATTCCTCTGATACCACACCAACATTCCAACAATTACATTTTTTTCATTAAAAAAGAAATATTGTATGATTTATCCATGTATAGGTATGTTTAATGTTATAACCGCAAGCTGGCCTATTGATTAGCGTGTCCACCTCTCGACCGGGAGATCACGAGTTCTACTTGCGGTTAGTTCATATCAAAGGCCATTATCAAAATGGTACCTATTACCATCTGGCAAGGCACACTGCAATACAGATGCAAGTAGGGCTACTGAAACACCCAGTGTGCCTCAAGGACCTGGTTAGTACTGGGACAGGAGACTGCCTGGGAAGATCAGGTCCTTGCACGGGAAGGAACTTTGAACTTAACATTCGTCATTGTCAGCTGTCCATCGCTAGCAATGATCCCTGCTTCATTAGGATGCGCAGAAAGGCAGCAAGGCCCGTACCAGAGCGACAGAGTCGTCCGCAGTGGCAGCACAAATGGCCCAGCCAAACCACCATGGAATGTCTGGCCTTGCAAGCTCTTCCGTACTATTCTCTTCTCATAGCAAAGTGCCTTGCACAGTAAGGTAAGACAAATAATGTTGTGCGCCCATCATGTTGTCTCTCTGGATCTCCAGACCTGATGCCAAGTGGTGCACAAAAGTGCCACAGACCTGACAAATATGGAAGTTGCCCTGCAGTGACAACTGACTTGCCTAGTGATGCCATCCATTGGCCATTTGAGTGGCTCTTTCACATGCTATCTGGTGGTGTGCCATTGACCCTGTTGGGTTCATCTGCCACAATGCACCAAAAAGCACCCTGCTGCCAGTGCCTTATTGGTGATGTACTATTTAACCCATAGCTGGAACCCAGGCAGGTGCTACCACTCTGGGTTAGAGCGGACCTAGGAGCAATGGTGATTAAGGGGTAACTCCACATTCCCCAATACTCAAGTTCTCCCGGACCTGAGACTCATCACGGGTTGCAGTTTAAAGTCATACCCAGAATTTAATGTAATTGTCCACAAGCAAAACAAGTTCACTATAGAAGTAGTCTATACCCTCTTACCAATCAGCAAACAGTACATTTTCTCATTTACATAACCAATAAATGATAAAGACTGGCAACTCCCACTTCTCTTCTTCCAGCTTGTCCCACTTATGTGTGTGGGGTCACTGCCATGTGGACCCTATTGATCCACATGTCATATTAATTGGAGCATCGTTTTATGCTAGATGCCCTTCCTGCCACAACCCTCCCATTTCCAGGCTTGAGAAATAACCATTCACACCTATGGACAATTTAGGGTAGCCAGTTAAACCTAACTGCATGTCTTTGGGGGAAACCGGAGCACCTGGAGGAAACCCATGCAGACATGGGTAGAATATGCAAGCTCCACACAGAAAGGCCCCTGTCGGCCACTGTGCTGAACCCAGAACCTTCTTACGGTGAGGCGACAGTGCTAACCACTACACCACCATGCCACCCAAAGACTGTGGTATAAAAGGAATAGAATACTTTGTATCATGCTGTTATCGGAAAACTTTTCATGAACTATGTTTGTGTAGCATTATGTTTTATTCATTTGGCAGCCTTGTAATAGACCAGAAGCATTTCTTTCTCTAGAAACTAATCTAACCAGAACATGTTTAATCCATCAGGTGCCTGGAAATACATGGAATATCTATAGAAGATCCATTGTCATTCTGTAACATTTCTCATCAAGCTGAAAATGCTATGCAATCCTATAAAAGGTGAACCCTTGCATTGAGTGTGTACTGTAGCCCCTCTTCACCGCACTCTGCTTCAAGTTCAGAGGAATTCCTTTGCGAAACTCAAGTGGCACCATTAACGCCAGCCAAGAAACCTCTCTATTCTTGGTGTGTTTTCCATATCCATTTTCTCCACTCCAGTCTCTCTCCTCTTCACAACGTTGGATTATGTCTCCGCTGAGGATGCGCTACATCCTTTTTATAGCCCAAGCTTGTGATTTATGTTTTTTTTTCATAAATGACACATTAAAATGCAATTAACATCCGTGTCCTGGACAAACTGTGTATATCTGGTGGAAAGCATCCACTGTAAGTGACAGACTCTTTTTCGCACTTCACGAATGAGTGCTTGCTTGGCAGAGAAGAGAGCTGAGTGGTATTTCACCCATGGACTGCGATCCGAGAGCACTTACCATGGAGTCCATTAAAGTGGCATGTGTTATGGAGCTGCAGTGGTGAGAAACAGGAACGGAGTTTGTAGGTTTCTCTGGTGGTCCAGTGCCATGAGCAGTCACAGCACAGTGTCTCTTTCACTGATTGATATCCATGCATGAGGTACATTCTCAAGCATTCAATTTAAATAGATAACAGGTTTTTGAAAGCAGTTACCTTCGCAAGTTTATCTCAGACTTGAATGAGGCCACAGACTGAGACACATTCCCTTTTGATTATAATTGCATTCCCATTTTTCTTGCATAGCAGTGGAAACATTTTTAGGCTCTGGCCTCGGAAATTAGCTCCGCTTCTGTGGGAAGAAATGTTTTGAGCTGATTTTGACAGTGACCTGCAGATGGCAAATAAAAGGCTGTCCGCCCATGGAATGATAGTCATCTTTACACATGGCAAAGGACAGAAATAGCAGCAAAATAGGCAGATTGCATTCTCCTAAGCCTAGCTCGATGCTAATTGCTGCAGAGAGAGAGAGAGAGAGAGAGAGAGAAACTGGGAGTTCGGGAAGCCTGCCAACATAAAGAGCAAAGGGCATTAAAGCATATTACCTGCCCTCTATTTCAAGGAACACACATGCTGCAATGTGTAAACACACGAGTTCCCGATCAACTACTTTTAATATGCCTTCAGAGTTCCAAAACTTTTTTAAAAATATCTCCCTCAATGAGGTATTCTCTCATATTTTATTGAACAAATACTTTTTTCCCATCCACAGGTAGAGTGTGTGGTTTTATCGACCACACACACATCTCTGGGACCAGTGATCATCACGTCCTACCAGTGAAAAGCTTGACCACACTAGATTGAACATACTGTGTTTTCAAAGCATTTTGCTTATGGTGTATGTTTCAAATAGTGAATTTAATTTATTTCGAAATCAAAATGTATTGGATCAAATCAAAGAGGATTTTTTTTTTATTTTAATGCATCCCTTATCAAAAAGAAGTATATTTCAAGTTCATTTTATTAAGTATACTTAAGTAAAGTTAAAGTATATTTCCTTAAATATACTTTTGTGTACCAAGTATACTGATATCAATGTACTTACAGTATACTTGTAAGTAAAATAATCTAATACTTCTTGGGACTAAATTGGCACACTTTTAGTTTATAAAAAGTATACTTTAGGTCTAAGAGAAGTAAACTTTGAGTATACAACTAGTATTTTTCATTTTGTACTGCAAGTATACCACAAGTAAACTTACATACAAATAGTTTACTAGTTCTATACTTGTAAACCGCTCTTTAGTTTACAAAAGCATACTTCATACTATACTGGAAATATACTATGAGTTTACTTGTTTCACACTTCGAGCCCACTTTTTAGTTTACTAAAGTATACTTTATAGTATGCTGGAAATATACTATTACAGTGGTGCTTGAAAGTTTGTGAACCCTTTAGAATTTTCTATATTTCTGCATAAATATGACCTAAAACATCATCAGATTTTCACACAAGTCCTAAAAGTAGATAAAGAGAACCCAGTTAAACAAATGAGACAAAAAATATTACACTTTGTCATTTATTTATTGAGGAAAATGATCCAATATTACATATCTGTGAACGGCAAAAGTATGTGAACATTTGCTTTCAGTATCTGGTGTGATCCCCTTGTGCAGCAATAACTGCAACTAAACATTTCTGGTAACTGTTGATCAGTCCTGCACGCCGGCTTGGAGGAATTTTAGTCCATTCCTCCGTACAGAACAGCTTCAACTCTGGGATGTTGGTGGGTTTCCTCACATCGACTGCTCGCAAAGTTTCGATTGGATTAAGGTCAGAACTTTGACTTGGCCATTCCAAAACATTAACTTTATTCTTCTTTAACCATTCTTTGGTAGAAGGACTTGTGTGCTTAGGGTCGTTGTCTTGCTGCATGACCCACCTTCTCTTGAGATTCAGTTAATGGACAGATGTCCTGACATTTTCCTTTAGAATTAGTTGGTATAATTCAGAATTCATTGTTCCATCAATGATGGCAAGTTGTCCTGGCCCAGATGCAGCAAAACAGGCCCAAACCATGATACTACTACCACCACCATGTTTCACAGATGGGATAAGGTTCTTATGCCGGAATGCAGTGTTTTCCTTTCTCCAAACATAACGCTTCTCATTTCAACCAAAATGTTCTATTTTGGTCTCATCCATTTTTCCAATAGCCTTCTGGCTTGTCCACGTGATCTTTAGCAAACTGCAGACGAGCAGCAATGTTCTTTTTGGAGAGCAGTGGCTTTCTCCTTGCAACCCTGCCATGCACACCATTGTTGTTCAGTGTTCTCCTGATGGTGGACTCATGAACATTAACATTAGCCAATGTAAGAGAGGCCTTCAGTTGCTTAGAAGTTACCCTGGGGTCATTTGTGACCTCACCGACTATTACACGCCTTGCTCTTGGAGTGATCTTTGTTGGTCAACCACTCCTGGGGAGGGTAACAGTGGTCTTGAATTTTCTCCATTTGTACAAAATCTGTCTGACTATGGATTGGTGGAGTCCAAACTCTTTAGAGATGGTTTTGTAACCTTTTCTAACCCGATGAGCATCAACAACATTTTTTCCGAGGTCCTCAGGAATCTCCTTTGTTCGTGCCATGATACACTTCCACAAACATGTGTTGTGAAGATCAGACTTTGCTAGATCCCTCTTCTTTAAATAAAACAGGGTGCCCACTCACACCTGATTGTCATCCCATTGATTGAAAACACCTGACTCTAATTTCACCTTCAAATTAACTGCTAGTCCTAGAGGTTCACATACTTTTGCCACCCACAGATATGTAATATTGGATCATTTTCCTCAATAAATAAATGACCAAGTATAATATTTTTGTCTCATTTGTTTAACTGGGTTCTCTTTATCTACTTTTAGGACTTGTGTGAAAATCTGATGTTTAGGTCATATTTATACAGAAATATAGAAAATTCTAAAGGGTTTACGAACTTTCAAGCACCACTGTACGTAGTTAATGGTTATATACATCTAGTCCACTTTTTAGTTTTGAAGTATACTGCAATTACCCTTCTAGGTATACTATGAGTTTTCTAGCTCTAACCCTTACCTCATGCGCACTACCAGCAGACAACTTAAATGTTTTGAGCTGACCACAAACTTATGGTGCATGTAGGTTTAAAAGATGGGGTTTAAAACATGCTGCCATATATCACAAAGAAGCCAATATATGTGAAAAAGAAATATTTTATAGGCTACTATCAAAAGGATAAGCACAACTACACAAACATCTCATTATCTCTAGCCGCTTTATCTTTCTACAGGGTCACAGGCAAGCTGGAGCCTATCCCAGCTGACTACGGACGAAAGGCAGGGTACACCCTGGACAAGTCGCCAGGTCATCACAGGGCTGACACATAGACAACCATTCACACCTACGGTCAATTTAGAGTCACCAGTTAACCTAACCTGCATGTCTTTGGGGGAAACCGGAGCACCCGGAGGAAACCCATGCGGACACGGGGAGAACATGCAAACTCCACACAGAAAGGCCCTCGTCAGCCACGGGGCTCGAACCCGGACCTTCTTGCTGTGAGGCAACAGCACTAACCACTACACCACCGTGCCGCCCACGTACACAAACATAAGACACAAATATTTTAATACTCCATTACACTCTTGTTAAGTATACCTTGATCAAAAGTTTAAGTTTAATATACTTTGACTTTTCTATATACTTTTCAGTATAAGCCAAGTATACTTATGTATAACTTTATTAAGTATATCTCTGATAAGTAAATAAAAAGTAAACTGAAAGCATACCATCTTATTTTTAGTTGAAAAGAAGTATATTAGAAGCATACTTGAGTAAACTTCTTTTTTGTAAAGGATGAACAATTAAAAAATAAAAAAAAATCTTTGAGGAAAAACCTCATGGGTGATGCTCCATGTTCTGTTCAATAAAATCCACGCTCACATTTTTACATTTTCCTGAACTGAACTAAAATTCTCGCATTTTAAACTCCCCCCAGAAAGAAAAAAGGAGCATATGACATTGTAAGACTCCCTATGTGTGGGTGGAGCACAGAGGACGGCAGGACAGGGATCAGGTTCCAAAATAGCGTTTATTGGTATACTTTTCAGCTTAAACAATAATTCACTCATTCACACAGACACACACACACAACCGGCGTCTGGTTCAGGGATGAGCTACCTCCGCTCTCACTCTCCCTCCTCATATAGGGCGCGGTCACTGGGAAGACACACAAACAGGTTAATTGCTCTCAGGTGAAGTGATTCTGCCACTTACCTTCCCTGACTCCGCCCTCCTGTCACAGACCGGTGCTTGACCACGCCCCCGCTGCCGCATACCCCCACCGCCCGACTCAGGCCGGGCGCCTGTCCGGCCTGCAGCCGATTCCCCCCGACGGGAGAGGAAGTCCGCCACGACCATCTGCGCCCCCGGCCTGTGGACCACCTTGAAGTTGAAGGGTTGGAGTGCCAGATACCAACGTGTGATCCGCGCGTTGGCATCCTTCATGCGGTGGAGCCACTGGAGGGGCGCGTGGTCCGAACAGAGGGTGAAAGGGCGCCCCAGCAGGTAGTAACGGAGGGCAAGGACCGCCCACTTGATCGCCAGGCACTCCTTCTCAATCGTACTGTAGCGCCCCTCACGCACTGACAGCTTCCAACTGATGTAAAGGACCGGGCGGTCCTCCCCCTCCACCTGCTGGGACAAAACGGCCCCCAGCCCTCTGTCCGACGCATCCATCTGTAACATAAAAGGGAGAGAGAAGTCAGGGGAGTGTAAAAGTGGCCCCCCACACAGTGCAGCCTTCACCTCAGAGAAAGCCCGCTGACACTGCTCCGTCCACTGGACCGGATCTGGCGCCCCCTTTTTAGTGAGGTCAGTCAGCGGGCTGGTGACGTCCGAATAATTAGGTATAAACCTACGATAGTAGCCAGCCAGCCCCAGGAACTGTCTCACCCCCTTTTTGGTCTTGGGCCTCGGGCAGGCCGCAATCGCTGCTGTCTTATTAATTTGGGGACGCACCTGCCCGTTGCCCAAGTGGAAGCCCAGATACCGTACTTCCACCCGCCCAATCGCACACTTCTTTGGGTTGGCAGTGAGGCCCGCCCGCCTCAGCGACCTAAGGACGGCCCTCAGGTGTTGCAGGTGCCGCTGCCAGTCATTACTATAAATGATAATATCATCTAAATACGTGGCCGCATAGGTGGCGTGGGGCCGGAGGACCCTGTCCATCAGCCGCTGAAACGTAGCGGGCGCCCCAAACAGCCCAAACGGAAGTGTGACGAACTGGTGTAAGCCGAACGGTGTGGAAAAGGTCGTTTTTTCCCGGGATAATGGAGTCAAGGGGATCTGCCAATATCCCTTCGTCAAATCCAGTGTCGAGTAAAAGTGAGCCGTGCCTAGTCGATCGAGCAGCTCATCAATACAAGGCATTGGGTACGCGTCGAATTTAGACACCACGTTGACTTTTCTATAGTCCACACAGAACCGGACCGAGCCGTCGGCCTTGGGAACCAAGACCACCGGGCTGCTCCAGTCACTGTGGGACTCCTCGACGATGCCCATTTCGAGCATGGCCTGAAGTTCTTCCCGAACCACCTTTTTTTGTGTTCGAGTAGCCGGTAAGGGCGGCTACGCACTACCACCCCCGGGGGCGTCTCTATGTGGTGTTCTATGAGGTTAGTGCGACCGGGCAGGGGCGAGAACACATCCGAAAACTCGACCTGCAACTGGGCGACCTCCGTGAGTTGGGTCGGGGAGAGGTGGTCTCCACAGGGGACCGGAGAGGTACGTGATGCCAATGTCCCTTTTTGAACCTCCGGCCCCAGCTCCGCCTTCTCCGGAACTACTGACACCAACGCCACGGGGACCTCCTTGTTCCAGAGTTTCAGCAGATTGAGGTGGTAGATCTGTAGCGCCCCACCCCTGTCTGTTCGCCTCACCTCATAGTCGACGTCCCCGACTCGCCGTGTGACCTCAAAGGGCCCTTGCCACTTGGCGATCAATTTGGAGCTCGACGTGGGCAGCAGTACGAGTACTTTATCTCCCGGTGTGAACTCTCTAAGGCGCGTACCCTTGTTGTACAGGCGGGCTTGCCGTTCTTGGGCCTGCTGCAAATTCTCCTGAGTTAGGTGGGTGAGCGTGTGGAGTTTTGCGCGCAGGTCCATAACGTACTGAATTTCATTCTTACTTTGTGAAGGTCCCTCCTCCCAATTTTCCCGCAGCACGTCCAGGATGCCGCGCGGCTTACGCCCATATAATAATTCGAATGGGGAGAACCCCGTGGAGGCTTGGGGGACCTCTCGCACTGAGAACAGCAAAGGTTCGAGCCACTTATCCCAATTACGTGCGTCCTCACTTACGAATTTCTTAATAATATTTTTGAGGGTGCGGTTGAACCGTTCCACTAAACCGTCCGTTTGTGGGTGATATACGCTGGTGCGGATCGGCTTAATCCCCAATAACCCATACAGTTCGCGCAGTGTTCGTGACATAAACATAGTGCCTTGGTCAGTCAGAATCTCTTTCGGGATTCCAACTCGGGAGATGACGCGGAAGAGTGCCTCTGCAATACTGCGTGCTGAGATATTGCGCAGAGGCACTGCTTCCGGGTATCGCGTTGCATAGTCCACCAGAACTAATATAAAGCGGTACCCTCGTGCTGACCGATCTAATGGCCCGACGAGATCCATCCCAATTCTCTCAAATGGGGTCTCGATTAACGGTAGAGGGCGCAAAGGCGCTTTTGGAATGACCGCTGGATTTACTAACTGGCATTCGCGGCATGCCGTACACCACCTACGGACATCGCCGCGAATCCCCGGCCAATAGAATCGGGCCATTATTCGGGCTAGTGTTTTATCCTGCCCCAAGTGTCCAGCCATGGGATTAAGGTGAGCCGCCTGGAATACCAATTCCCGGCGGCTCTTTGGAATCAAAAGCTGCATGACTCGCTCTTTAGTTTGAGTGTCCTGCGTCACTCGGTATAATCTATCCTTCAAAATCGCGAAGTAGGGGAAGGACGGGGTGGCGTTCGGCGGGAGCGTTTGACCATCGATTACTCTCACTTGGTCAAACGCATGCCGCAGAGTCTCATCTCGCAACTGCTCTAATGGGAAATCCGTGAGGGATTCCCCAATAGAGAGAGGAGGAGCTGGCGGCTCCTCACTCTGACGCGGAGATGACGTAGACGGCTCTGTGACAGCTGCTCCCGCCAAAGCGACACCGGGACCTCCCCCTGTCAACTGGCAGGACCCACTCTCTACTAGGCGCGTCATTAACCCCGAAATCCCGGCCAATCCGTCCCCAAAATTAAAGAGTGGGTAAGGCGAGGATTAACCGCTGCCTTCACTATAAATTTTTCCCCTCTGAAAATAATGTGGACCGACACCAAAGGGTAGCGGTGAACATCCCCGTGCACACATAAAACCTTCACCCCTTGTGCTCCCCCCATTGCCTCGTTTTGAACCAGGCTTTGGCGAATTGAGGTCTGATTACAACCAGAATCCACCAATGCCTGATATGTAGCCCCTTGGATACTCACCGGTATGCGATACGCTCCGGCCCGATCGAGGGCGGCCTCTGGCGCGTCGGGGATCCGAACCACTGCGCCCACTTCCATTGTCGTGCACTGCTGTTGAAGGTGGCCCGGTTCCTCGCAGCGCCAGCAAACCGGCCCGGGCCTTCCCTCTGCACCGGTGATCTGGGGCTCACTCACCTGAGGTGGGGGAGAGACAGACACAGAAGGGAGAAACGGGAGGGCACCGCGGGTGCGGCGGGCCGGCTGGGGTGGTGCCGGCCCCCGCCTTCGCGGTGGGGGAATGGGGCGAGGACGGGACACAGGAGGAGGGAGAGAGAGAGAGAGAAGAGGAGAGAAGAGAAGATGTCATCTGCTGTCCTGCCGCCGGGACAGCCGCCAGATGATCCTCTGCCAGCTCGACTGCCTGATCCAGCGACGCTGGGCGGTGGCACTGGACCCACTCCGCGGTTCCTGCTGGTAAGCGGGCGATGAACTGTTCCAGTACCACCTGGTCGACGATTCCCTCGGCGTCGCGATCGTCGGCCCTCAGCCACCACCAGCAGGCGTCCCGGAGCTGCTGGCCGAACGCGAATGGCCGGCCAACTTCCTCTAATTGCAGCGCGCGGAAGCGCTGGCGCTGTTGTTCCTGTGTGCGCCCCACGCGCTGGAGGACGGCCCGGCGGAGGTCCACGTAGGCCAGCCGGCGGTCGGTGGGGAGCTGTAGCGCGGCCAGCTGTGCCTCTCCCGTGAGCAGGGGGAGGAGGTGCGCCGCGCGCTGCTCCATCGGCCACCCCAAGGCATCGGCGACCTGTTCAAACAACATGAGGAACGCCTCAGGGTCGTCCTGCGGGCCCATCTTGGTGACAGTGAGGGGAGACGGGCCCGCGGCCGGAGCGCTGGTGGGCCCCGCCGACGCGAGGAGATGCCGGAACGCCTTGCGATCTTCCTGCTGGGCCAGCACCAGGGCTTCAAAGCGCCGTTCTTGTTCCTTTCGGAGGGTGACGAGCGCCTGGTGCTGGCTTTGCTGAGCCGTGGCGAGGGCGTGGACCAGGTCGGCGAACGGGGAGGATTCCATGGGGCTGCTGGGTTGGTGCTCCACTTTTCCCGGGTTTCAGCACCACTGTAAGACTCCCTATGTGTGGGTGGAGCACAGAGGACGGCAGGACAGGGATCAGGTTCCAAAATAGCGTTTATTGCTATACTTTTCAGCTTAAACAATAATTCACTCATTCACACAGACACACACAACCGGCGTCTGGTTCAGGGATGAGCTACCTCCGCTCTCACTCTCCCTCCTCATATAGGGCGCGGTCACTGGGAAGACACACAAACAGGTTAATTGCTCTCAGGTGAAGTGATTCTGCCACTTACCTTCCCTGACTCCGCCCTCCTGTCACAGACCGGCGCTTGACCACGCCCCCGCTGCCACAGACATTTTAAGGTCTACTGAAAGAGAACCTGCCAAGCTTTACATTTTAACCTCAGCTACTCATGACTCAAAACCAACATGAATGCCTAATTTGACAGTCACTACATTGATTATCACTTTGGTGCCTGTCTCATTACCTGAGGTCGCATTCGCAGCATTTAACTTACCATAGCCTCATTGTCATTTCATCACGTGACTGATCTCGGTGGGGAAATAATCCTTTCCTCATTCCATCACTTCTGTTCTGTTGGCTAAATTTTTTGTTATTCATGTCTTTTTAATCATTTTAAAGTGAGTAAGTTCTCTTCTTTGTTGGTAGAGGAAGATATGTTTTTGTCTCCGTTTGTTCATTTCCCAACATAACTCAAAAAGTAGTGAACGGATTTGGATGAAATTTGGAGGAAAGGTGAGCCATGGGCCAAGGAACAATTGCTTAGATTTTGATACAAATCTGGATCTGTAGTTTATGGATCCAGGATCCAGATATGTACATGCATCCAGGATTGTTTTGCCTGTTCCCAACATAACTCAAAAAGTCTTAAATGGATTTGGATGAAACTTGGAGGAAAGGTGAGCCATGGGCCAAGGAACAATTCATTAGATTTTGATACAAATCTGGATCTGTATGTGGATCCAGGATCCAGATATGTACACGGAGCCAGGATTTTTTTGCCTGTTCCCAACGTAACTCAAAAAGTAGCAAACGGATTTGGATGAAATTTGGTGGACAGCTTTAGTATTATCCTCGGTTCAAGTGATTTGATTCTGATGTTCATATGATAATTTATGGCTTGGCGGAGGTATGCACTCTATTGAGTGCCCTTCTAGTTTGATGATGTCATGGAGCAGGACCACCACATACAGACATTTCGATGTCTGAATGCAAAATGAATCAATTCCATTTACAGAATGTAACTTTCCAAAAATGGCCAAATTGTGAGAAAAATTTTTAGCTAATGAGGTTTTTGACATACTAGTGTTTTGGCATGCTGACCGCTGCATTTTTTTAATATAAAATCGGCAAGGTTTGAAAAGAACCTCAAAAAAAAAAAAATTTCTACATCATTCTGCTCGAACATACGGTATTTATTACTACTTTAATTATAGATGTTTAAGTGTATTATTGGCAGAAAACCTCAGTTTTTTGTTTTTCTTTTTTGGCTGTTTTCCAGAATTCAGCTCTAGCAGCTTCTAACAGCTTTTTCCAGACTTCTTCACACATGCTTTTCAGACACAAAGTGACTTTCAAAATCTTTAAAGAATATCCCTTATTTGAGCATTTTCTGCTCTCGAACACTCCAAGCAGTATTCACAACTCCTCGGCTACCATTCCTGAATATTTTATTGAGCGGATGCTTTGTTCCATCAACAGGTGGTGTGTGTATCGACTACCTACACCTCTGGGACCAGTTTTCGCCAATGCTCCCACTCTAATCAGAATTTTTAATACCTCATATGTTCTCTTTCTATATGCCAATGTAAAGACAACCATATGGATTGGAAAGAGGAAATCATATTTAATTGAATGTGAATCTCAAAAATGGTAATGTCTTAATTATGGAATGACATTATAGAAGCTGAACATCAGTTCTGGTTCAGTAAAAACTGTACAGGTTGATGTTTTTGACAGAGAAAAAAATAAGGAATTGCTAAAAAGAGTATGTTAAATATGTTTTTATCTTGTGGCGGTTCAGAGGCTATTGGTTGACAAGCTGCACAGAACATGGTGCTGACAAATGAAGGAAATCAAAGAGACAAAAGTGAGCTGGAGAGATTGTGAAAGGATCAGATGTCCACGCCAACAAGCCTGAACAAGTAAGATGACCCTTCAGAAGACAGCAACAACACGACTGACGTAAGATCGACCTCAGTGAAAGATGCTCAAAAAAAAGGGTCAGCTGCTCTTCCAGGTTCACGTCACTGTCACTCTGTAGTTTTTAGAAGTAAAAGACAAGCGAGCTTATTTAGAGGGATAGTTCAACAAAGCCACTGTGAAAATTCCAGCTTGGTCTGATATTAACTTCAAGAGACAGAAAAAGAGAAGCTGGTGAGGGGATGACTGTTCATAACTGCTAGGAACTAACTTGTTTTTATGGACATTCCACAACAGTACCAATAAATGGATAAAAATTATGGCATGTCATTATTTAATTACTAAAAATTGTTGGCAAATTGCTATGGAAGAAGAATAAAACACTTCAGGACGTGCTGTTGGAGGAAAATATTCTTCAGTAGGGTGACTAGATGGCCCCGTTTTCTGGGACAGTCCTCATTTTTGGAAACGTCCCCGTTTTTAACCATGGCCGACAGACCCGGAAAAAAACAAAAACAAAACAGACCATTAAAAAAAAAACAGACCGAAACATCTACCAGATTTCAGCAGATGCCGAGCATATTGTTTTGTGGATCACTTTAAGACGGGCTCAGGCCGATAGCAGAAATGTTCTAGAATACCTCTGGTGAGAGCCTTTCCAGTATTTTGATTGGTAGAGCTGAGGAACAACTTTTTAGCGGCACGCTAGAATCTTTGGCAAAACTAAAGTCATTCATTCAGCTTTGACAGATCACTTCAGCCATTCCTGGACAGGTGAATCATAGTCTTTTCTTGTGACATTGGCAGAAGTGACATTGTTTGTCCATTTCTGTTTCCGGTTGAGAGTATGCCATGTGCGTTTTGGCCACCGCTTCTCACCGGAGCTTTTCATTTTTCTTTTTCTTTCCCGTTTTTTTAATTTGTGCTTGTGTAGTTTGATGTTTCGTTTTTGTGTGAGTGTTTTGTCCGCCAGCTGTGGCATAGCTCCAGACCCAGTTTTGGCATCGGTTCTCTTCAGGCCTTGGTGCACCGTGGGTGATGCCTGTGCGCCTTGCTATGGACTGCAGTGAGCTTGTTGCTCTTTATAACATCAGGGCTGTCCAGCACTCTGTGTGGCAGTGCTTCTGTGCTCGCTTTGTGGATCCATGACATGGTGTTCTGAGTGATGTTGCCCAGTGGCGTCACAGCAGCTGTGCAGGTGGTATGGTGTGGGATTTATCTTCGTGCACCTGGTAGGACTGTGTAAGCTACGCCATTGGAATTACATCCTGACCCTCTTTTGGTGGACTTTTTTTTTCCCCCTCAACTGTAAAGCGACCTTCGGTGTGAGAAAGGAGTGACATATAAATTGAACTTATTATTATTATTAATGTTATTTAGCCTTTAAATGTGTAAGCTACATTTTGCAATGTTGTATATGACATAACATTGCTGGTCACACTGTATTGAGATATAGCAGTTGCCCTAACAAACCATAGCCTACTGAGGCCAATGCTAGCAGGAAAAAGCTCAGGGCAGCACTAATCAGTCAGCTGAAGTTGTTGCTAGATGTAGCGTTGCTGTAACAGATATCCAGCTGAGGTAAAATTGTAACAGTTCAATGGCATAAGCTAACTTACAAACAAATTGGTGTGTTATCCCTCAGAGTAGCTGGCTATGTAAAGCTGTAGGCTTATGGTAGGCTTACCAAAGTGTCAGTAATTTGTATAATTTGTTGTGATGTGTAGCAGACTACACATTTTGATTACGGCTACTCATTTAGTCTCGGTCATCAATTAAGCTATGGCTACAATTTAGGCTATTGGAGATCAGGAATCATCTGTATCCTCAAATGGATTTAAAAAGGATACCAGGGAGGTTATAAGGATCAGATAATTGTAGTCTTACATTTTTTAGAATATAGATCAATTCTGTCGGTGGGAAGTATATTCAGATGGTGTCGGCTATATTTGGCATTGTCCATGGTACTGTTTACCAAAATACACAGACTAGGTTGGTATATTATGTAGTTAGCAGTTATGTTAATTGTTTAAGGTTGTGGGCCAGGGGCATTCTGTTTTCCCTTAATAGTAGGGCTGAAAAAGGTAGTGCATCCTAAAATTTTCAGTGCCAACACTGAAATTCATATTCAGCATAGCCAGACCGTTCAAAAAAGTTTGTTTCATTGCAAGGCCCTATGGCCCACCACCTATTTTTCATGCACTATTGTATATTTTGTTCATAATCTTTTCTGCTTTTACTCTAGATTATCAAGACTACTGAACAGCTGTTCTGACACCAGGACCACTGAATGGCTGTTTTTCCTTAATAATAATAATAATAATAATAATAATAATAATAATAATAATAATGTTATCATACCTTGAAATTGCTTGGCTTGAAATAAATTGTATTGAAATTGTGTTGTGTGTTTTGTATATTTTTAAATACATTATCCATTACTAGTGGCATATATGGTAATTAATTTAATATATTTACTTTCATGGGTCTAAAACATCTATTTTTGCTAGTCTATAATTTAAGAGTCTATCAATCTAAACTATGTACCCATACCAGAGATTTTCACATTGTCTTTAATTAATGTTAACCTAAATCAGTTGCAGAATCGGCCTACAGTGCACTCAATGAGGAAAATCCCACTTTTTATGCAATGCATGATCAAAATGCATGAAAACCAGAAATGTCCCCCCTTTTTATTACAAAGATGAAAACATTAGATGTTTTAATGATATTTTCACCACAGAACCAAAAATGTCCCTGGTTTTCTTCTTAGAAATCTGGTCACCTTAATGTAACATAATTAGTCACATTTCTCTCACAGGCAATGTTAATGTCGCATAACTAGCTCCAAGTCACATAGATAGCTGTAATTTTGCAAGCTAATGTAAATAGCGAATGTGACTAGCTATTTTTCTCTCATAGATACCTTTAATGCAGCATAGCTTGCTACCTTTGTCTCACAGATAACTTTAATGTCACACAACTAGCTAGATTTATATATTTTATGTACCATGGCTAGCGAGATTTATCTCACACATAGCTTTAATGTAGCAGAAGCTAGCTACATTTGTCTCATAGATAGCTTCAGTGAAGCATAACTAGCCGCATTTCTCCCACCGGCAGTTTTAACGTGACATAACTAGCTACAAGTCTCTCATCGAAAGCTGTAATGTTGCATATCTAGCGAGATTTCTCTCATAATTAGACTTTGTGTACCATAACTAGCGACATTTATCTCACATGTAGCTTAAATGTAGAGCTACATTTTTCCTCATAGATAGCTTCAGTGAAGCATAACTAGCCGCATTTCTCTCACAGGCAATTTTAATGTGGCATAACTAGCTACAAGTCTCTCATAGAAAGCTGTAATGTTGCATAACTAGCGAGATTTCTCTCATAAATAGATTTTATGTACCATAGCGACATTCACCTCACACATAGCTTTACTATAGCATAGCTACCTACATTTTTCCTCATAGATAGCTTCAGTGAAGCATAACTAGCCGCATTTATCTCACAGGCAATTTTAATGCGGCATAACTAGCTACAAGTCTCTCATAGAAAGCTGTAATGTTGCATAACTAGCGAGATTTCTCTCATAAATAGATTTTATGTACCATGACTAGCGACATTTATCTCACACATAGCCTTACTATAGCATAGCTAGCTACCTTTTTCCTCATAGATAGCTTCAGTGAAGCATAACTAGCCACATTGCTTTCACAGGCAATTTTAATGCGGCATAACTAGCTACAAGTCTCTCGTAGAAAGCTGTAATGTTGTATTTCTAGCGAGATTTCTCTCAGAAATAGATGTTATGTACCATGACTAGCGACATTTATCTCACACATAGCTTTAATGTAGCAGGAGCAAGCTACATTTGTCTGATAGATAGCTTCAGTGAAGCATAACTAGCCGCATTTCTCCCACCGGCAGTTTTAACGTGGCATAACTAGCTACAAGTCTCTCATAAAAAGCTGTAATGTTGCATAACTAGCGAGATTTCTCTCATAAATAGATTTTATGTACCATGACTAGCGACATTTATCTCACACATACCGTAGCTTTACTATAGCATAGCTAGCTACATTTTTCCTCATAGATAGCTTCAATGAAGCATAACTAGCCACACTGCTTTCACAGGCAATTTTAATGCAGCATAACTAGCTACAAGTTTCTCACTGAAAGCTGTAATGTTGCATACTATCTAGCGAGATTTCTCTCATAATTAGACTTTGTGTACCATAACTAGCTACATTTATCTCACACGTAGCTTAAATGTAGAGCTACATTTTTCCTCATAGATAGCTTCAGTGAAGCATAACTAGCCGCATTTCTCCCACCGGCAGTTTTAACGTGGCATAACTAGCTACAAGTCTCTCATAGAAAGCTGTAATGTTGCATAACTAGTGAGATTTCTCTCATAAATAGATTTTATGTACCATGACTAGCGACATTTATCTCACACATACCGTAGCTTTACTATAGCATAGATAGCTACATTTTTCCTCATAGATAGCTTCAATGAAGCATAACTAGCCACACTGCTTTCACAGGCAATTTTAATGCGGCATAACTAGCTACAAGTCTCTCGTAGAAAGCTGTAATGTTGCATATCTAGCGAGATTTCTCTCATAATTAGACTTTGTGTACCATAACTAGCCGCATTTCTCTCACAGGCAATTTTAATGTGGCATAACTAGCTACAAGTCTCTCATAGAAAGCTGTAATGTTGCATAACTAGCGAGATTTCTCTCATAAAAAGATTTTATGTACCATGACTAGCGACATTTATCTCACACATAGCTTTAATGTAGCAGGAGTGAGCTACATTTGTCTCATAGATAGCTTCAGTGAAGCATAACTAGCCACATTTCTCTCACAGGCAATTTTAATGCGGCATAACTAGCTACAAGTCTCTCATAGAAAGCTGTAATGTTGCATAACTAGCGAGATTTCTCTCATAAATAGATTTTATGTACCATGACTAGCGACATTTATCTCACACATAGCTTTACTATAGCATAGCTACCTACATTTTTCCTCATAGATAGCTTCAGTGAAGCATAACTAGCCGCATTTCTCTCACAGGCAATTTTAATGTGGCATAACTAGCTACAAGTCTCTCATCGAAAGCTGTAATGTTGCATATCTTGGGAGATTTCTCTCATAAATAGATTTTATGTACCATAGCGACATTTATCTCACACATAGCCTTACTATAGCATAGCTAGCTACATTTTTCCTCATAGATAGCTTAAGTGAAGCATAACTAGCCACACTGCTTTCACAGGCAATTTTAATGGAGCATAACTAGCTACAAGTTTCTCATCGAAAGCTGTAATGTTGCATATCTAGCGAGATTTCTCTCATAAATAGATGTTATGTACCATGACTAGCGACATTTATCTCACACATAGCTTTAATGTAGCAGGAGCGAGCTACATTTGTCTGATAGATAGCTTCAGTGAAGCATAACTGGCTATTTTTCTCTCATAAGTACCTTTAACGTAGTACAACTAGCTCACAGAAAGCTGTAATGCTGCTTAAGTATCCATTTTTCTCTCATAAATACTTTTAATGCAGCATAGCTTGCTACCTTTGTCTCATAGATAACTTTAATTTCACACAACTAGCTAGATTTATTTCATAAATAGATTTTATGTACCATGCCTACCAACATTTATCTTCTCACACATAGCTTTAATGTAGTGTAGCTAGGTACATTTCTCTCATAGATAGCTTTAGCGAAACAGAACAAGAGCGACGGCTACAATTATCGACACCTTAACGATCTTTTGGCCGTTGCAAAAGTAGAAAAGACTTTCAATACGTAAATTGTGCATGAATAGTTACTCAGACTTCCACTGGGGGAAAAAAAAGGGTTGATTCCTGATTACTTAGTGCATCAGATCACGTGACACCGTTCCACAATTATCAACACCTTTGTCCACAGTTATGGACACCGTTCCACAATTATCGACATCCAGATGATTATTTATAATAAAAAAAAAAGATCGGTATGTGGCATTAAGTGAACAAGACATAATTTTTATTTGAAATTTGTTTTACATAGACATATTTAGTACACAATATATTTTATCTAAATATTTCGATGTCGGTACTTATGCAAATGAGGAAGTAATTCTTATGTTTGTAAACAAATAAACTGATAATGTTTAACCTGTCAGAAAAGCTTTTTGTTCCACTTTCTACCCACTTTCTAAGTATTTTCATAGATCACATTTTGTTAATCATTCGTTGTTGTTTGTATTAATTTCTAGTTTAGTAGTTTAGCAATAAATGTCAACAGGCAATTGACATTGTAACCACATGAAAATCCAGGTTAAAGGTCGCATGTCTTTCCTCGAACCAAAATATAAAATGTCTACTGATATTGTAATATGTGGTAGATATTTACAACAAACTGAAAAAAAAATCTGGATGGATTAGAAAAATCGTAATATTTCAAGCATGTAATTTTTTTATGTGCTAGGAATTTAATTCTGGTCTAATTCTATTTATTGAAATAGGATTCCAAATACTCTATAAACATCCCATTCTATTATGAATCAGAAAAAAAAAATAAATCACAGCACTTTTATTTTTTTAAAGTACTTCATCTCCTTCAACAATGTTACACAAAGATCGATCCATAACAGTTGTAAATGTCACTTAATTCCACAGGGTGTCAATAATGGTGGATACCAGTGAAAGTGATCACTATTATCGACACCTCATGTGACTTCTCAAACGTGCATTTAGATTCAAAATGGCGATTGTCAAATGAAAGAGTAAGAAACAAAGTAGGTTTCGATGAGGAGATCATTAAATATCAGTGAATTTGAGAAGTAAAAACATGTCCATGATCTTTCCACCATGCTGACCTGCGATGATAACGTCTGGGTTTTCCTCAAATTGCTGATCGTGCTGAAAAAAAATTCCATCTCAGGTAACGAGCTGTGTCATCAGACGACAAGATCAAAGGGCGAGGCGGGTCTTCCAGTTGATTAATTAACCAATAATAACTGTTGTAAATGAAACTCACCTTTGTAAAAAAAAAACTCATCTCTTCTCATTATCTCTAGCTGCTTTATCCTGTTCTACAGGGTCACATGCAAGCTGGAACCTATCCCAGCTGACTACGGGCGAAAGGCGGGGTACACCCTGGACAAGTCGCCAGATCATCACAGGGCCGACACATAGACACAGACAACCATTCACACCTACGGTCAATTTAGAGTAACCAATTAACCTAACCTGCATGTCTTTGGACTGTGGGGGAAACCGGAGCACCCAGAGGAAACCCACGCGGACACGGGGAGAACATGCAAACTCCGCACAGAAAGGCCCTCGCCAGCCACGGGGCTCGAACCCGGACCTTCTTGCTGTGAGGCGACAGCCCTAACCACTACACCACCGTGCCACCCTTCAGCTCATCTCATGATCTCTAGGGTCACAGGCAAGCTGAAGCCTATCTCAGCTGACTACGGGAGAAAGGTGGGGTACACCCTGGACAAGTCGCCAGGTCATCACAGGGCTGACACATAGACAACCATTCACACTCACATTCACATCTACGGTCAATTTAGAGTCCCCAGTTAACCTAACCTGCATGTCTTTGGACTGTGGGGGAAACTGGAGCACCCGGAGGAAACCCACGCGGACACGGGGAGAACATGCAAACTCCGCACAGAAAGGCCCTCACCGGCCACGGGGCTCGAACCCGGACCTTCTTGCTGTGAGGCGACAGCACTAACCACTACACCACCGTGCTGCCCTTGTAAAAAAAAAAAAATTATTGGTAAATCTGAAAAGGAAATGTGTCGATAATTATGGACTGTCGACAGTTGTAGCCACCACGCTAGTTTGATAGTATTTTATGTACCTTGATAGTTTGCTAGCAAGCTTTACAGTTTTATAACTGGTTTGACAGTTTGATGGCAAACCTGACAGTTTCATAGCTAACTTCATCATTTGCTAACTAGTATCTACGGTGACAGTTTGCTAGCTAGATTGACAGTTTCCAAGCTAGTTTGATGGCTCACCTGACAGTTAAAGAGTTAACTTAATAGTTTGCGAGCTAGTTTGATAGTGTGTGATCTACTGTGACAGTTTGATAGCTAAATTGACAGTTTAATGGCTAACTTTGTCCCTGTCCACACGGCAACGAATTCAGGTGAATCCGATAAAATTTTTTATCGTTTCGGCCTGGAGTCCACACGGCACACGGCCTTTTGGGTGCCCCAAAACAATATTTTTTGAGAAGGGTTTCCAAAGTGGAAAAATCTAGCAACAGCACCGTTGCAAAGTCGTCTGGATGAGTAGAACGGATTTGTTTATGATGACGTCACAACCACATGACTAGAACAAGTCATCACGCCGGGTAGAAGAAGGGGTTTATGCGCATGCGTCCTACTTCTTCTATTGTTCTGGTGTCTCCAATGGGACCGTCTTACAGCGCACTTAGAGGTGTGGCATGTGTATTGCATCGTTTTCAGCAAGCGTTGCGTTGCCATATGTACCTGATATTTTACTGATCCGTTGCCCATGTGGACGCGATATTTTTTTTACCCGCTAAAAAAAAAATCTCGTTGCCGTTGTCGTGTGGATGTAGCCTTCATAGTTTGATTCTGTGTTAGCTACCTTCATAGTATAATAGTTTTATGGCTAGCTTCATAGTTTGCTAGCTTCTGTGACAGTGTGTTATCTACCTTGACAGTTTCATAGCTAGTTTGATGACTACAGTAGCTTAAGAGTTTGATGGCTCGAGAATTGTAGCCACCACTCTAGCTATTTTTCTCTCATATATAACTTTAATGGAGCATAGCCTGCCACATTTGTCTTATAGATAAGTTTAATGTAGCATAACTAGCTAGATATTGCTCATCCATAGATTCCATGTACTATGACTAGCTACATTTATCAGACATAGTTTTAATGTAGCATAGCTAGCTCCATTTCTCTCATTAATAGCTTTAGTGAAACAGAACTAGTTATTTTCTCTCATAAATTTATTTAATGTAGCATAGCTTGCTACATTTGTATCATAGATAACTTTATTGTAGCATAACACGGGCGATTGCTCTAAGACAACGAGGGAGGCTCAGCCTCCTCTAAAAATGATGAACATCATGTAGGATGAATTGCGCAAGGCTTATGTTATAGCCGACCTTATAACATTGCTATTTCAGATCCAGAATCATAGAAATATATGTGCTCAACCCACTACAGTGCGAAATCATTCCCTTATAACTTTAATGTGTGCGTGAGTTTTTCCCCCTCGTGACAGCGCGATGCAGCCCAGCCTCAGTGGACTTCAATGGCATTTGGGAGCGATGCGCTTTTCAATCTCAAAATGCAAGACGATTATTGGACAAATACTGCGAAAATGACCGCCTACGGACTCCCAGCCTCACATGGGAGGGACATGGCAGTTTCCGCGAGGAGACTGGTGATTGGTGAAAGCGGCCGGATATTTTCTTTGATTGACAGCTCTTTCAAATATAGACAGGCAGCGGTGAATTTCAGTTCAGTCCCATGCGGCTTCGCAAGTGCTGTGGTGTATTGTAAGAGATCAGCTTACATTTTGATTTCATTCATTACATACAGTTTCTACCAGCTTTTTTAGTTTGTATATATTTTCATTGTAAATAAAGTGTAAATATAGTGTTGTCAAGTTTGCTATCTTAGTTCCAGAAATTTCGTTTATTTGAGTGACTGAACTTGAACTTGAGGGGGCTAGTCAGCTAGCAAGAAAGCTGCGCACGGATGCCAAGCATTGCTGATTTAATTTTGGCGAAGCCATTTGCCAGTCTTCCTTTCGAGGAAAAAATTCAAATTAAAGAGCAGGGTAGACCAACGCCTCAAACTGACTTGGTGAAAAAGGTAGGGAATAATACTCGTTCCTTTCAGCTCTCCTGGTACGAGAAAGTGAATTGGCTAACAGCAAGTGACCCACATCAACAACAGTAAATAGGCTACTTTAGTAATATGTCATGGATGGACCAAAAATATAGACTCTATTTAAAATGTTTAAGCTGAGTATATTATATTGGAATATATATTTTTCTGGATATGAATTAAACACAGCTACAATTTGGAAAACATTTTTAAACAAAAACACAGCCGAGAACATTTCACACTACAGACCTGGATTAAAAGTGAAGGGTTATCAAAATTGTCAATAAAACATTTCTCAGTCAAAATAAGTAAAATATAGGGAAAGTGTCATTGAATGAAATGTGTGGCACCCAGCTCTACTGCTGAGGTTCCTGACAAACAGCTGCTTTCAATAATGATCAATTTTTAAACAACATGTCACAATTTTAAAATATAAAATGTTAAAATATACCCCCCCAACACCACCATCATGTATATTGGACAGTAGGCTAATGGGCCAAAATAAACTGTTATTTCACAGTTTGTGACCCTGCCAACAATCAGCCAGATCAGAGGCAAGAGTATGAGCAAAATTGATGTTTTTTCTTTTAAAATCTGGAAATATCGTAACTGACCAGCCTCCCGTTTGAAAGACTACCAGCCGCCACTGTAGCATAACTAGCTAGATTTGTCTTATAAATAGATTTTATGTATCAAGCGGCTAGAGATAATGAGATGAGATGACTAGCTACATTTATCTCGCACCTAGATTTAAGTTAGCATCGGTAGCTACATTTGTTTAGTAGATGGAACATAATTGGCCACATTTCTCTCACAGGCAACATTTATAGAGCGTAACTAGCAACAAGTCTCTCACAGATAGCTATAATGTTGCATACAGTGGTGCTTGAAAGTTTGTGAACCCTTTAGTATTTTCTGTATTTCTGCATAAATAAGACCTAAAACATCATCAGATTTTCACACAAGTCCTAAAAGTAGATAAAGAGAACCCAGTTAAACAAATGAGACAAAAATATTTATACTTGGTCATTTATTTATTGAGGAAAATGATCCAATATTACATATCTGTGAGTGGCAAAAATATGTAAACCTTTGCTTTCAGTATCTGGTGTGACCCCCTTATGCAGCAATAATTGCAACTAAATGTTTCCGGTAGCTGTTGATCAGTCCTGCACACCAGCTTGGAGGAATTTTAGCCCATTCCTCTGTACAGAACAGCTTCAACTCTGGGATGTTGGTGGGTTTCCTCACATGAACTGCTCGCTTCAGGTCCTTCTACAACATTTCGATTTGATTAAGGTCAGAACTTTGACTTGGCCATTCCAAAACATTAACTTTATTCTTCTTTAACCATTCTTTGGTTGAACGACTTGTGTGCTTAGGGTCATTGTCTTGCTGCATGACCCACCTTCTCTTGAGATTCAGTTCATGGACAGATGTCCTGACATTTTCCTTTAGAATTTCACTGTTATAATTCAGAATTCATTGTTCCATCAATGATGGCAAGCCGTCCTGGCCCAGATGCAGCAAAACAGGCCCAAACCATGATACTACCACCACCATGTTTCACAGATGGGATAAGGTTCTTATGCTGGAATGCAGTGTTTTCCTTTCTCCAAACATAACGCTTCTCATTTAAACCAGAAAGTTCTATTTTGGTCTCATCCATCCACAAAACATTTTTCCAATAGCCTTCTGGCTTGTCCATGTGATCTAAATGTGAGAGAAGGCTTCAGTTGCTTAGAAGTTACCCTGGGGTCCTTTGTGACCTCGCAGACTATTACATGCCTTCCTCTTGGAGTGATCTTTCTTGGTTGGCCACTCCTGGGGAGGGTAACAATGGTCTTGAATTTCCTCCATTTGTACACAATCTGTCTGATTGTTGTTTGATGGAATCCAAACTCTTTAGAGATGGTTTTGTAACCTTTTCCAGCCTGATGCGCATCAACAACGCTTTTTCTGAGGTCCTCAGAAATCTCCTTTGTTTGTGCCATGATACACTTCCACAAACATGTGCTGTGAAGATCAGACTTTGATAGATCCCTGTTCTTTAAATAAAACAGGGTGCCCACTCACACCTGATTGTCATCCCATTGATTGAAAGCACCTGACTCTAATTTCACCTTCAAATTAACTGCTAATCCTAGAGGTTCACATACTTTTGCCACTCACAGATATGTAATTTTGGATAATTTTCCTCAATAAATAAATGACCAAGTACAATATTTTTGTCTCAGTTGTATAACTGGGTTCTCTTTATCTAATTTTAGGACTTGTGTGAAAATCTGATGATGTTTTAGGTCATATTTATGCAGACATATAGAAAATTCTAAAGGGTTCACAAAATTTCAAGCACCACTGTAAGTAGCTAGTCTTTGCTCAATTGGTTTAATGTTGCTAGTTATGCTACATTTGCCACATAGCTTGCATCATAACTAGCGATATTTCTGTTTTGTTTTTTTCCCCCAGAAAGCTTGCTTAGCCACATTAGCATTCTTTCCCTGAAGAAAGAATTTCTCTGCTTCATGTGCATCCATAAGTAAAGACCTGTTCTGCTTTGCATCCCAATTCGCTGCCTTTCTTTCCCAAGAACCTAACAGAAGTAATCACATGCAGGCATTAGCCGTTATAGTATTTTGGGACTTTTTGTCTTTTTCTTACCATTAAGCTGTAAGCGTTTTGTGTTTTATCAGAAAATAGAAATATCCAGCTGAATGGCGATAGTGGAGAAGATCAAATTACAGTCCTCTCTTCCATGAACCTTCAGGCCTGTTCTTGGATCATGTACTTTATTTAGTGAAGATGGGAAGCTATTTCACCTGCCACTGCATCCAGCCATCATGGAAAGCCATGTGAAACAGGACGGCAAGTGTTTTATCTCAAAGCCAAATCGTGTGAGACTTTACCGAGAAGCTTAATAGACAATTCATGTGAAACTCCACGCCTGGAGCCGTTGAACGATGACATCCCATAATAACCCTTACAGAAGAGTCACATCCTGCACTTTGCGTGTGAATCATCAAGATTCATCATGAAATTTACTCGTGTGGTTTGTAGCCACTCCACTCCACAGCCATATCCCTTTTCACGTGCAGTACGTTTTATTTTCACATCATCTTTTTTTAACAAGTTCATTTATTTTCACATGATTTTTATTAATGTTTAATTTTTCAAATGTGATTTTTTTATTTTACATATGATTAATTTACTTTTTTACATTTATTTACTTATTTTTTGCATGTGTTTGTTTTTTCAAATTTTTATTTCCAGATGTGATGTTTTTTTCACAATTCTTTGTATTTCAATTTATTTTTATTCAAGTGATCAATTTGTGGCTTGTATCACGTAATTTATTTTCACATGATTTTTTACACAATTCATTTAGTTAATTTTTTCACATGAATTATTTATTTTCACATGCTTTTTATTCATGTTTAATTTTTCACATGAGATTTTTTTACATTTATTTAACGTGATTAATTTGTTGGGGTTTTTTTTATACTTATTTACAGCAATGTGATTTTTTTTTCACATTTTGATTTCCAGATGTGATTTTTTTTCATGATTCATTGTATTTCAATTTTTTTTTTTGGTCATGTGATTCATTTGTGGCTTATCTTGCATGTAATTTATTTTTCACATGATTTTTTTACACAATTTTTTTACCATGTTTTTTTTCACAATTCATTTATTCATGTGATTTTTTCCCCCATGAATTATTTATTTTCATGTGATTTTTATTCTTGTTTAATTTTTCAAGTGTGATTTTTTCACATATGATTAATTTGGGTTTTTTTAACATGTGATTCATTTATTTACTTTTGTTTTTTTTCATGTTTTTATATTCATGTGCATTTTGTCGCACTTTTTTTTGCATGTGATATTTTTCAGATTTTTATTTCCATAGCCTATGTGATTTTTTTCAAGATTTTAAATTATTTTCAAATGATTTGACAGTTTATTTCACCATGTTTTTTTAACATGATTCATTTATTTTCATGTGATTTTTCTTCATTATTTAATTTCACATGATTTTTCTTCACATTTAATTTTAAAAATGTATTTTTTTAATTTTGTTTTACATATGATTAATTAGATTTTTTTTTTACACGTGATTCATTTATTTACTGATTTTTTTTAATGATTTTATTTCAACATGCATTTTTTCACATCCAAATGTGATTTTTTTTCAGGATTCATTGTATTTTAAATTATTTTGTTCATGTGATTGATTTGTGGCTTATGTAACTTTTGTCATATGTAATTTATTTTCACATGATTTTTACAGAAGTATTTTATTTTAAAATGTTTCTTTCACATGAGTCATTCATTTTCATGTGATTTTTCCCCATTAATTTTTTTTAAATTATTTTTACGTGAAGGGTGGCACGGTGGTGTAGTGGTTAGCGCTGTCGCCTCACAGCAAGAAGGTCCTGGGTTCGAGCCCCGGGGCCGGCGAGGGCCTTTCTGTGTGGAGTTTGCATGTTCTCCCCGTGTCCGCGTGGGTTTCCTCCGGGTGCTCCGGTTTCGTCCAAAGACATGCAGGTTAGGTTAACTGGTGACTCTAAATTGACCGTGAGTGTGAATGGTTGTCTGTGTCTATGTGTCAGCCCTGTGATGACCTGGTGACTTGTCCAGGGTGTACCCCGCCTTTCGCCCGCAGTCAGCTGGGATAGGCTCCAGCTTGCCTGCGACCCTGTAGAAGGATAAAGCGGCTAGAGATAATGAGATGAGATGACATTTTTACGTGATTTTTACACAATGAATTTATTTTCATATGATTGTTAAAAATCTGATTCATTTATTTTCACAATTCTTTTCCATGATTTGTTTGTATTCACGATTTTATTTTAAAACATTTTATTTATTTTCACAAGTGATTCATTTTTTCCCCCACATGATTCCTTCAGTCTCACATATAAGACTTACATTTTTTCGCCAGTTTCTCACACATATAATTTCCATGTGATAACATATTGTTCACGTGCATGATATTTTTTGACACATGATCTCATACTCACACAATTACATGTGGAAATATCTTACAACGACATGATATTGACGTGATATTTTTTCTGTACTTCTGAATTTGATGCTAATTGTCAGATAATTGGTACCTTCCTGAAATCCCTTATTGCCACGTGCTGTAATTAGACCATTGCATTTTAATCGTTTGACGCAGCAGTTCTCTGGACTGTAATATTTCCAAACTATTCTTTTTCAACAGATGTGCAACACAGCTGACAGCTGCATTCGTCACTAGAGCAGAGGAAACAATCATTAAAGTGAAAAGCTATGTCTCTCCAGAGAAACTGCATTCGAGTCGAGGCGGAGAGGTTAATTTACTAATCAACAAACCTGCATTAATGTAATGGATTATGTACATGGAAAGTGTTCTTCTCCAAATTAAAGAACAGAAGAGTGGTTTTTACAAACAACAACAACAAAACATATTTATAGAAGTTAATCCCTCAGTGGGCACTGCACCAAGGAAAAGAACAGGAAGTTCTCTTTTCAGTGCTACGGTGAGAGAATATCAAACCCCAAGAAAATTACAATCCGAGATGTAAAGACTTGTAAATGTAGGTCAGACTGAATACTTGGATCATTTTGTCCCAAATGAAGACACTTAGTGGACTGTGGTGTAAGGAGAGTGCATAGATGAGGCTGTTGGAGTGTATTTGAGCCCGACTCGAGCCGTGTTCATACGGGACGCGATGGTTATCGGCTTGTGCTACGCTGCGAAGCCAAAGGTGAAGCGACGCTAACCCAGTTTGCAATGAACACGCAGCACTAGGCGAGGAGGCGATGTGTATCCCATACATCATCACGGCAGCCATGTAAAAGAGAACAATACACAGGAGGTCGAGGAAACACCACACAGTCTTTTAAAGTTCCCTTGTAGAGAAAATAAAACAACAACGACAACAAGAACAAAGTACCATTAGGAGACCACATTGTGTGCTGGTAGTTTAATATTTATTCATTTTACCAAAACTGAGACGTGAGACAGAATCCAGTCCAAGAATGATATAAAACTTTCCACCAAATGATCAAGAAATGAAGGGAATGGCTTTTGGACTTGTTCCTGGTAACAGTCTGGATGGTCCTTTTGGTCCATTTCTTCAAAAAAGACCTGACGACTGATTTGTACTTGTACTTTGTACTTGGTACGGTCTTCACGTTTAGTCTGCCTGCTCGCAATCTAGTTTTAATTAACTTAGGAGGCGTCTCCAAGAACTCCTGTCCATAGCAGCATGAATGGCTGTGGAGATGTTGCAGTAGTCGCCAAACAGTTGCCTGATGTCAGCAGCAATAGTTTGCAGAATGCTAAGACATGGGCGGCCAACGCTGCGGTGACCATGGGAGGGAGTCCAGCCCAGTAGATATTTAGGGAGTCGGGCAGTCTCCATCCGAGCAACATGCCCAAAGTAGCGCAATCTGTTCACCTGGATAAGTGTACCAAGCTTACAACAGGCAGTCTGAGCATGACGTTCCCTATTAGTGACGTGATCTTGCCAACATACTTTAAGGATTCTCTGCAAACAGGAATGCTGGAAGCTTTCAAGGTGACATACATGCAGGTTTTTCTGAGCCCAAGTGGGGGAGCCATACAACAGCAGCGAAGCACACCGCTCTCAAGGATCTTTACCTTTGTGGTAAGGGTAATCCCACGATTTCTCCAGATGTTATTTAGAGAGTTGAACACGCCCAATGCTTTACCGATCCTAACATTGATTTCCTTGTCAAGGGAGATGTCAATGGAGATAATAGAGCCAAGGTATCTGAAATGGTTCACCTGCTCCAGAGGTTCATTATCCATTGTGAGGTCATGGACTTTGTCCTGCTGAAAGGGACGTTGATTGTGGAATTTGCCTATCAGCATGCAGCTGGTCTTTTTGGCATTGATCTTTAGACCAGCTTCTTTACCAATGTCAGAGATGTTGGATGTCACTTCTTGAAGACCATCTATACTGTTGTCAAGGACAGCAATGTCATCTGCATAGTCAAGATCACTGATGTATACTGCCAGGTGTCGAGAGCTGCGGTGATTCTGGAGCAGAAATCCGTGCAAGAAGGTTCTCTCAGACAGGGCACACTCCAGAACCCAGTTGAGGACAAAGTTGAAGAGCGGAGGGGCCTGTATGTCACCTTGTCCTGTGCCCGACTGAACTTCGAACCATTCGGTTAGCTCATCCCCGATGCATACAGCACTAACAGTGTTGGAATAGAAGGCTTTAAATATATTGATATATTTATATCAGACTGATTCGTCTGACCACAATACACGTTTCCACTGTGTGATGGTCCATCCCAGATGCCTCCAAGCCCAGAAAAGTCAATGGCACTTCTGGACACAGTTAACTTGTCCAGGCTTCCTTTTTGCATAGTAAAGTTTTAACTGGCATTTGTGGATGTAACTCCATAGTGTAGTGCTTGACAAAGATTTGCTAAAGTAACCCCGACCCCATGTGGTTCTATCAGCTATAGTTAAATGAAAGTTCTTGATGCAGTGCCGTCTGAGGGATCAGAGATCACGGGTGTTCAGATTAGGCTTGAGCCCTTGCCCTTTACACACTGAAATTCCTCCAGATTCCTTGAATTGTTTAATGATATTATACACCGTAGAGAGTGAAATATCCCAATCCTTTCCTATCTTTCTTTGAGGAACAATGTTTTTAAATAATTCAATCATTTCCTCATGCATGTGTTGACAAACTAGAGATCCCCAGCCCATCTTTGTTTCTCAAAGACTAGGCCTTTCCTGGATACCGATTTTGTACCAAATCATGATTAGTCACTTGTTGACATCACCTGTTTCAAATTACATCATTATTTAATTGTTTTGCCTCATTACTAGCTCTAAATTGTCCCCGTCCCAACTTTTTTGGAATGTGTTGCAGGTCTGAAATGCAGGAATGGATGTATATTAACAAATGAAATGAAGTCGATGAGACAAAACATGAAATAGCTTGGGTGAAGTCATACAGTCTGCAATGAAATACAAGTCAAAGTAAATTTAGAAATCACTGCTTTCTTTTTTATTTGCATTTTCCATACCATCCCAACTTTTTCTGATTTGGGGTTGTAATTGATATTCATCCATCCATCCATTATCTGTAGCCACTTATCCTGTGCAGGGTCAGGCAAGCTGGAGCCTATCCCAGCTGACTACGGGCGAAAGGCGGGGTACACCCTGGACAAGTCGCCAGGTCATCACAGGGCTGACACATAGACACAGACAACCATTCACACTCACATTCACACCTACGGTCAATTTAGAGTCACCAGTTAACCTAACCTGCATGTCTTTGGACTGTGGGGGAAACCGGAGCACCCAGAGGAAACCCACGCAAACATGGGGAGAACATGCAAACTCCACACAGAAAGGCTCTCACCGGCCGCTGGGCTCAAACCCGGACCTTCTTGCTGTGAGGCAACAGTGCTAACCACTACACCACCATGCCACCCTGTTATTAATATCATGATTATTATTTATTTTTAGTGACAGTGGATCAGTCTGTTTGACACAGAGAGAGAGAGAGAGAGAGAGCTCTGTAGTAAGCAGTGTGGTCTTCCTCCATGGTGGGGTTTGAAACCCAGTTGAGTTTTAGGATAAACCATCATGCTGGCAGGAAAAGGGGAGCGGGCCACAAACTCAGCTCCTCCCACCACTGGTGTTGGATCAATACTAAAACTTTGTTGTTGCTTTCTGAACCCTGTTTCCCTTCTGCGACTGTTTACCAAATCAATGCAGCTCCCATTTCTCTCTCTCTCTCTTAGAACTTCACCACTGTGAGCAGCGACCCCCCACAAACATCCCAAAATCCACTCTCTCCCTTTCATTCCTGTCTATTTATCTATGTTTGTTTGTTTGTTTTGAGGGTTGCTTATTGAATTATGACTGCATGTTTTAGCTGTTTAATTTTTAGACTTTCTGTTTTTATCTCTATCTCCCTCTTTTCTTTCCTTCCTTCTTTTGCAGTTTCTCTTTTACATTTTTCTTTCTTTTGCTCTTGCTTTCTGTCTTTCTCTCTCACCTATTCTCTTCTTTCTCTTTCTTTCGCTCTTGCTTTCTTGCTCTTGTTCTTTCTGTCCTATTCTCTTCTTTCTTTCTTTCTTTCTTTCTTTCTTTCTTTCAACTATTCTCTTGTCTTTTTCCTCTCTTTCTTTCTTTCTTTCTTTCTTTCTTTCTTTCTTTCTTTCTTTCTTTCTTTCTTCTATTCTATTTTCTTTTTCCCCTGTTTCCTTTTTCTTTCTTCATCTCTCTATCTTTCTGTACCTCTTGGTCATCTTTCTTTCTTTCTCTTGTCTTTTTCCTCTCTTTCTTTCTTTCTTTCTTGAAAGAAACAAAGAAAAAAAGATGACCAAGAAGTATACATAGCTCTTTCTTTCTTTCTTTCTTTCTTTCTTTCTTTCTATCTATCTATCTACCTATCTATCTTTTTCTTTATCTCTATCTTATCTTCTTATCTATTTGTCTATACTGCTTGGTCAATTTTATTTCTTTTTTGCCAAGTTTCTCTCTTTTGCATTTTTCTTTCTTTCTTTTGCTCTTGCTTTCTTGCTCATTTTCTTTTTGTCTTTCTCTTTCACCTATTCTTTCTTTCTTTCTTTCTTTCTTTCTTTCTTTCTTTCTTTCTTTCTTTCCCTCTCCTATTCTCTTCTTTCTTTCTTTCTTTCTTTCTTTCTTTCTTTCTTTCTTTCTTTCTTCTATTCTATTTTCTTTTTCCCTGTTTCCTTTTTCTTTCTTCATCTCTCTATCTTTCTGTACCTCTTGGTCATCTTTCTTTCTTTCTTTCTTTCTCTTGTCTTTTTCCTCTCTTTCTTTCTTTCTTTCTTTCTTTCTTTCTTTCTTTCTATCTACCTATCTATCTTTTTCTTTATCTCTATCTTATCTTCTTATCTATTTGTCTATACTGCTTGGTCAATTTTATTTCTTTTTTGCCAAGTTTCTCTCTTTTGCATTTTTCTTTCTTTCTTTTGCTCTTGCTTTCTTGCTCATTTTCTTTTTGTCTTTCTCTTTCACCTATTCTTTCTTTCTTTCTTTCTTTCTTTCTCTCTCCTATTCTCTTCTTTCTTTCTTTCTTTCTTTCTTTCTTTCTTTCTTTCTGTCTGTCTATCTTCTATTCTATTTTCTTTTTCCTCTGTTTCCTTTTTCTTTCTTCCTTTCTTTCTCTCTATCTTTCTGTACCTCTTGGTCATCTTTCTTTCTCTTGTCTTTTTCCTTTCTTTCTTTCTTTCAAAAGAAAGAAAGAAGGAAAGAAACAAAGAAAGAAAATGACCGAGAGGTATACATACGTAGCTCTCAGTCATCTTTCTTTCTTTCTTTCTTTCTTTCTTTCTTTCTTTCTTTCTTTCTTTCACTCTTGCTTTCTTGCACTTGTTCTTTCTCTCTCCTATTCTCTTCTTTCTTTCTTTCTTTCTTTCTTTCTTTCTTTCTTTTATTCTCTTGTCTTTTCCTCTTTCTTTCTTTCTTTCTTTCTTTCTTTCTTTCTATCTGTTTCCTTATCTCTCTATCTATTTTCATATCTATCCGTCTATACTGCTTGGTCAACTTTATTTCTTTTTTACCAAGTTTCTCTCTTTTACATTTTCTTTCTTTCTTTTGCTCTTGCTTTCTTGCTCGTTTTCTTTTTGTCTTTCTCTCTCACCTATTCTCCTCTCTTTCTTAATTTATTTCTCTAGCTATCTTCATCTCTATCCTTCTATACCTCTTGGTCTTCTTTCTTTCTTTCTTTCTTTCTTTCTTTCTTTCTTTCTTTCTTTCCTTTTTCTTCTTTCTTTCTTCATATCCCTCTATCTTTATTCTCTCTCTATCTTTCTATACATCTTTCTTTCTCCAGAGATGTCGTTCTGCTGCACTGCATCATGAAAACACTGAAATAAGTTACATTTTGAATTATTTTGGCTGTGATGAAGAAACACGGAGTGATAATTACCCAGCAGGTCGTAATCCCATGATATTCAGTTGCACGTACAGTGTAAAGTTTCCCTGTAATCTGCACATGTGGGGTGCCAACATTTCCTGCGGTGATCTAGATTTATTTATTGATGGTAATTATTTCTGCAACCAGACCACATTTCTTCTTCTTCTTCTTCTTCTGTTTCTCATTTGTGGACACACAGTCTGCACATCCTCTCCAGTGAACAAAAAGGAATTAATTTTATTTCTCTTTTGGTTCGTGCTCACAGTTATGTCTCATCTTCCTAGATCCACCTTGGATGTGTGTTGAAAACATGATTTCAATTTTAACGTTTGCTGTTCGATTCGTCTCACGTAACAACAGGTGGCTTTCAAACCCCATTATCATCATGCTCAAGCACTCCCTCTCTCTTCACTCATCCCCCACTCCCTCTGTCATATCTCTCCATTCCAAACACACCAAACTAATGGCTGCTTCTTCCGCATCTGGCCATCAGGCCGAATGCTTTACCGGAGCCATGATGATCGCTGGTGTCTAATCAGCTGTGTCGATCAGAATCACTGTCCTCCAGCAGCTGATCTGCCTGAACATCTGTTCCTGTTACCAACTGCTTCTTTCCCATGATACACCATGGATCTGCTTTCCTTCTCGCCTGATGTCTCATCACTGGGCCGATTTTTATTTGCTTTTCAAATCCACAATTCTGTAAGGATAACAGAGCGAAAGGAAAATAAACGCTCCAGCAGTTTGATGGTCACAAACCAGATGTTTGTTGTTGTTGTTTTTAATAATACTCAGTATTGTGATTTAGACTGAAATGAAACAAACTGGACTGTGTGCAGAGTTCATTTCAGGTATTTATTGATTGATTGATTTATTGTTGTATGTTGAAGCACAAATCATTATTACTAAAAGGACGCACTGATGCTAACTCCACTGCAAAGTGAAAGTCATGAAAAGAAGTTACAGTTCTAATCCCCAAAAATGATCATTTTCCCAATTAATACACATCACAAGTCTTATGCCATAATCATTTGCCAAAGATAGCCAATTTGAATGATTAATCAATACTACATTCTTTGTTTTTATCCAACCACAATCATGGGGAAGACTGCTGACTTGACAGTTGTCCAGAAGACGATCACTGACACCCTCCACAAGGAGGGTATGCCACAGAAGGTCTTTGCTGAAAAGGCTGGCTGGAAAAGGTGCACAAGCAACAGGGATGAGTGCAGCCTTGAGAGGATCGTCAAGAAAAGTCGATTCAAGAACTTGGGAGAGCTTCATAAAGAGTGGACTGAGGCTGGTGTCAGTGTATCAAGAGCCACCACACAGAGCTATCTTCAAGAAAGGGGCAACAACTGTCACATTCCTAATATCAAGACACTCCTGAACCAGAGACAACATCAGAAGCATCTTACCTGGGTTAAGGAGAGAAAGAACTGGACTGTTGCTCAATGGTCCAAAGTCCTCTTTTCAGATGAAAGTAAATTTTGCATTTCATTTAGAAATCAAGGTCCGAGAGTCTGGAGGAAGAGTGGAGAGGCACAGAATCAAAGGTATTTGAAGTCCAGTGTGAAGCTTCCGCAGTCTGTGATGATTTGGGGTGCCATCAGGCTTGTAGTACTCGAGTCCAGGATTCGGAATCAAGTCCAACTCGTGCCCTAATTTTAAGTACTTGTGACTTGACTTGGACTCGTGCATTAACTACATTCGGACTCGTAAAATGGAAATGAGGACTCTGATTTTTTTCTTTATTTTTTGTCACATGCCATAATAATTTGACATAAAGATATTTATATTTATATCTACATTAATTTTTATACTAATTTCATGCAAGAGAATGCACATTCACCTGCTCATGTGTCATGTTCAGGAACAAACTAACATGGCGCTAAAATGCCTGGAGAGAACGCCCCCTTATACAGACTTCTCGTGCAGTGGGAAAAAAATGCACTGCTATGTGTTCCGTATGTAGAAGAACTATTGAGAAGACGACGGGGACAACCTCGAACTTCAGTCGTCATTTGGCAAGACTCCACCCAGAGAAGGAAGTGACACGCTATGTTCATTGCTCTGGTGATGGCGGGGCTTGCTTGCTAAGCAATGAACTAGCTAGTGTTAACCCTTTCTCATGTTACTTGCCCTGTTGATAGTGGGCGGGGCTTGTTGAGTGATGAACAAGCTTTTTATTTGTAGCCTATGAACTAAAACAAGTTCAAGTCAACTTTATTATCAATAATGCCATGTGTGCAGGACATACAGAGAATTGAAATTATGTTTCCCTCTTATCCGCGGTGCAAACAGTAATGAACATGAAATATAAAATATAGGTACAAGATATAAACTTTAAAAAAAGGGGGAGGGGGGTATATTTACACACACAAGCTAAAGCTATCTAAGAAAAGACAGTGGCAATCCAGAAAGTATAAATATGGCAAATGTGGCAGTGTGAACAGAATTAAAGGTATAAATTTAAATGTGACGAATGACAATATAAACAGAATAAACAATGTAAATGGGAACAGCAGTCTGACAGTATAGTAGGGCAATATAGCACGATATAAACAGAATTATCAGTATAAATATAAATAAATAAATATGGCAGTATGAGCAGAATTTACAGTGCAAGTATAAATATGGCAGATATGACAGTATAAACAGTATAGCAGTGAAGTCTATCAAAGATAAAAGATGTATAAAGTGTAAACAGTGTTGTAAACAGTTTTTATATAGTGCAATTAACTAAAAAAATTAAAAAATTAAAAAATTACCAATGTAGACAGTATTGTAAACAGTTTTTACATAGTGCAATTGAATTTCGTTACAGTTCGTTAAAGTGGCTGGTGACATTTGGTTTGTGTATTAAGGGAAGGGGGTACTGGCCTGGGAGGGAGTTCAGCATCCTGACGGCTTGGTGGATGAAGCTGTCTCTCAGCTGTCTCTCTCGCCTGGAGGCTTCTCATTCTCCTCCTAGAAGGCAGGAGGCTGAAGAAGTGGTGGTTGGGATGGGTGGAGTCGCCCGCAATGCTGAGTGCTCTGCGGGCCAGGTGTGTGTTGTAAATATCCTGAAGGGAGGGTAGGGGGACACTGATGATCTTCTCAGCTGCTCTCACTATGCGCTGCAGGGTCTTCCGGCAGGATGCAGTACAGCCGCCATACCACACAGTGATGCAGCTGGTCAGGATGCTCTCGATGGTTCCGCGGTAGAAGGTCTGCATGATAGGGACTGGTGCTCTAGCTCTTTTCAGTCTGCGGAGGAAGTAGAGGCACTGCTGAGCTTTCCTGGCCAGCGATGCGGTGTTGCTGCTCCAGGAGAGATCCTCGGTGAGGTACACACCCAGGAACTTGGTGCTGCTTACTCTCTCCACAGCAGCACAGTTGATGGTCAGTGGAGGGTGCTGGGTGGAGGCTCTCCGGAAGTCGACAACCATCTCCTTCGTCTTCTCCACATTAAGAGAGAGATTGTTGTCTCTGCACCATGCGGCTAGTTGGCTCACCTCGTCCCTGTAGTATGACTCATCATTGTTGTTTATGAGTCCCACCACAGTCGTGTCATCCGCAAACTTGATGAAGAGGTTGCTGTTGTGTGTTGGTGTGCAGTCATGGGTCAGCAGGGTGAAGAGAAGGGGGCTGAGCACACATCCTTGGGGGGCCCCTGTGTTCAGTATGATGGTGCTGGATGTGTTGCTGCCGACCCGGACTGCCTGTGGTCTTCCAGTCAGGAAGTCCAGCAACCAGTTGCAGAGGGAGATGTTTAATCCTAGACAGTCCAGTTTCTGTATCAGCTGCTGGGGGATGATTGTGTTAAATGCTGAACTAAAGTCTAAGAACAGCATCTGCATGTAAGAGTCCTTAGTGTCCAGGTGAGTGAGAGCTGAGTGGAGAGCGGTGGAGATTGTATCATCAGTGGACCAATTGGCCCGGTATGCAAATTGGTACGGGTCCATGGAGGGAGGGAGGATGGATTTGATGTGCTGCATGACTAACCGCTCGAAGCACTTCATAATGATGGGGGTCAGTGCCACAGGGCGGTAGTCGTTGAAGCAGGATGGAGAGGCCTTCTTTGGAACAGGGATGATGGTGGTGCTCTTGAAGCAGGTGGGGACAACAGCTTGGCTCAGGGAGGTGTTGAAGATGTCTGTGAGCACTTCTGTGAGCTCCTCTGCACAGTCCTTTAGCACACGACCTGGAATGTCGTCAGGTCCTATAGCTTTGCAGGTGTTGATACTGGAGAGGGATCTCCTCACACTAGCTGGAGACAGGGACAGCACCTGGTCATCTGGAAGGGGTGGTGTCTTCTGTGCAGGCATGCTGTTGTCGGCTTCAAACCGTCCAAAGAAGTTGTCAGGGCAGTCGAGCAGTAATGTTAGTCCAACGTTAGTCCAACACAGTAGCAGAGACGCTTTCACATAAAGGCAGCAACGGCCACCGTCAAATGGTGTGGTTGGAGTCCTGTTCTCGAACTTGACTCAAAATTTTCTTTCACACTCTGAGGTCCTGGGCCTGTCAGGCACTCTGTGGCAGTCTGATAAACCTTGACATTTTTAAGTATTTCATCTAACTAAAAACATCCATGCAAAAGTGGCACACATGGTTATATTATGGACACCCTCAGCAATAATAATATGAGAGTAAAGTGAATGTAATGAAATTTGTTTTTATTTAAATTAAGTGCAAACACAACCTTACAAAAAACTATTTTCAGAGTCTTCAAACCTTGTAAAGAAAACACTATAAATATATCTGCACAAGACTTTTGAAGTCTGAACGTTGTAAACATAGGTGTTGGCTACATAAAAGTAAGAACAGCATTCAGAAATGTTATGTAGTTTCAATACTAATTGTAGAAACTTCAGACTATCTATGTTTTCTCCAAAGTCAGTTACCCTTTCAAATGAATATTGATGAGGTAGGTGTAATTCACGTGTAATCTCCCCCCCCCCCCATCACTGCCATTTGTCAAAGACAAAAACCCTGGCCCTGGCCCCTGTACCTCCCTGCCTCCACACCTCTCTGCTTGGAAAGTTACTGCAAAGAAAAGAAGCCCTAAAAGCCAAAGCTACATTTCATAATCTTATGCATAGACTTATGCACGGACTATAATAAATCTAAAGTTAGCAATGAAGATAAACTATGACTATGCAGGGCATGTTGACTTAGGTAACTAATTACTGTAAATCAGTAATCAGTAAATCAGTGAAACATAGTTTGGTAACAGAAAAATGTTTTCAAAACTTGCCAAAAATAACACAGCACGTTTCGATCAACTACTTCTTTATCTTCAAAGAGCACCTCCTATCCTAACAACCCACTAACCATCTAACATGCACTCTCTTCTTCTTACTCTATGATTTCCTATGTTTTACTGTAGCTTGATTGTTTTTCTCAATTGTAAGTCGCTTTGGATAAAAGCGTCTGCTAAATGTAATGTAATGAAGTTCTCCCTATACGCTAACTGAAAAAGCATGACAACAACCGCTAGTGAGACATCTCCCTTGCATTGGCCATTCCTCAAAGTTTCTCAGTTGGCATGGAAACAAGTGAACATGTGCACTTGTTTATACCAGTGAAATGGGGCGTGTTCTCACCTCCCCTTGCTATTGAGGTATTTCACCCACGTGACCAAGTCATGTGATGCTGCCATTTTGGACGGCACGGCTCGAATCAGTTTGAATGCGAGGAAGGCGACAAACGAAAAACATAAAAGAAAAAAAGGAGCGAGATGCAGAAAACACCTTCACTATCCAGCGACATAGGGCATTTACAGGGCAAGCAGAGGGAGAGGTATTTGCAAAAATTGAGGTTAGCAGGCTTAGAGAACGACGTTTACCTGCTTCCACCAGGATTGTTCACTGAAGTACACGAAGCCCTCATCTTTACCTGACTTCGGCCCACATGATCCGTATACCTATGTCATTAAAAACCCATCGCCATACACAGGTATTGATCTGAAAGCGTATACGAGTTTGGACACCTACAAATATTTTGTGTCAGGCTGGGTAACATGCCTACATCAGTGGGTTGTCCCTGGAGCCGGTGGTCGCCATCTTATTACAGCTAAGGTTTGTTCACATTTTCATTTACTTTCGGTCCTCAGGAGAAACAAAATGTTATTAAATGTCATTGAAATAACTTCTTAGTCTGTTGAGACATGGCCCGTTATAAATTTGCTGTTACCAGGCAATGACCAAGAACTGTATTATTAGGGTCAGTGTAGTTGTAGCAGTGTATTAGCAACTAGCTGTTAGCACTAGCTAATGTCAACAACATCATAGCTAGTATGTTACTGGAGCAATGTTTACGTTCAGTCATTTGGATGACTGTTAAAACCTTTCAGTCTCAAGTTTTTCCTTTACTGGATTTACTAGTTTACTGAGCTAGTGCGCTCGGGCAAGCTGGGAGCTAGCACGCGCTAGCCTGCCGGCGGCCGGCGCGCTAGCTCAGTAAACTAGTAAATCCAGTAAAGGAAAAACTTGAGACTGAAAGGTTTTAACAGTCATCCAAATGACTGAACGTAAATATTGCTACAGTAACATACCAGCTACTGTTGTTGACATTAGCTAGTTTGACGTTCAAAATGGCGGACACCGGGGCGTCACATGACCCTGTGACGTCAGGTGAAATACCTCAATACAATGAGCGAATGATGACACTGATGTTCCATGCGCTTAACATGTGAATAGCTGATGGGTGTGTCGTTAAGAGGCTGCTGCTGGCTGAAGTACTGAAATTCATAAGATTTATTTTTATTCTCTTTACAAAGTGCTAAAGATAAAGTTTGTTTTAAATATATATATATATATATATATATATATATATATATATATATATATATATATATATTTTATATATATATATATATATATATATATATATATATATATATATATGAAAACTAGAAGATTCAAGGTTTCTAGTGGTGTTACTTGAATGTTTCTAGCACAAAAACTCGTGGAGCTTCAGATGTGTGTTTGGAACAGTCCAAAAAGTCCCCCGGGGGGACCACAACCTCAGAGTGACTCGGACTTGAACACTGGGGACTCGAGACTGGACTCGGACTCAAGGTTTAGTGACTCAACTACAACACTGGGTGCCATGTCATCTGCTGGTGTTAGCCCACTGTGTTTTATCAAGTCCACTGGGCAACATTCCATATATATATATATACACATATATATATATATATATATATATATATACATATATATATATATATACACACACACACACACTCAACTAATACTTTGTTAAAGTACTTTTTACTTGTAATACTGCACTCTGTCTTTTTGAATAAAATTCTCCCAACTTAGCACATCCTTGGTTTTGCAATTTTACTCCACGCTTCCTTACTCCAGATCTGTCCAGATGTGAGGTGATCTCCTGTCCCCAACCCTCTTCAAGTCATTCCACAGGCTTTCAACAGGATTTAGATTTGGGCCATTCCAAAACATCGATCTTCTTCTTCTGAAGCTGACTTGGATTTCTGCTTTGGTTCGTTGTCATGCTGGAAGGTGAATTTTTTTCTTCATCCTCACCTATTTAACAGAGACCTGCATACTTTGTGCGAAAGTAGATTGGTATTTGGTTGTCCCAGCTGACAAGAAGCAGCCTCACAGCATCATGCTGCCGCCACCACATTTCACAATGGGAAATGCTGTTCTTTGCTGTTTGATCAGCCGTCTTGTTTTTGTACCAAACGTATCTTTTCGGATTATACCCCAGAAGTTCTACTTTGGTTTCATAACATAACCATAACCCATTTTGCCATAAGATCTGGTATAATTTTGACATGCAAAGAATGTGTAGATTGGCGTCACGTGCCATCGTTTAATGTTGCCATAGGTCACTTAGCAGCCTGCTTGATGAAAAGTTTTCTCCTTGTCCATTCATCAAGTTCGAAGGGACGTCCTGTACTTGGGAATATCACGGAGATCCTGTGCTTGCTTTGGAAGCTCTTTGTGGATGAAACCAAGATGATGAGATTAAGAAGATCCTTGAGAAAGAGTTTATCCTTATTTGGGGTTAATCAGAATCACGTCCTTGATGAGAAGCATATTATAATTCAGTTTGAACATGAGGTTCAAAGGTTGGAATGTGATTGGTTATAGTCACATGAACCCATTGTTAAAGGGTGTGCATACTTGTTCAACCATTTTATTGTATGTTTTTTCCTTTTTCTTTTTTGTCACTTGAATTTTCTGGCTGCTGTAAAAATATCTGATATGATTGATCTTGGTTTCAGAAAAAGCTTTAGTTTTGACATTTCTAAATATTTATAGATATGTACAGTATGTCACTTGTCATTATAGTTGGTTTCTTAAGTAAGCCACCCTTTACCACAATGTCTTATATCCCGGAAAAATGTCCTTTTAATCTCTATCTATAGTTCTCTATTTATAATATATATTTCCCTCTAGACCGCTGGCTATGAAAGCCTATGGGATCATCTCCTCTCTGCTCATTTTCATGAATAATATCCCCTGTCTCATGTGAGAGTGACTGATAATAGTGTCACAATGCAGTCACACATTTCTCCCTGAGCTCCATCCACAATGGGCTATTCTCCAATCTAAAGGCTATTTCATGCCTTGCATTACTGCACAACAGATGCAGGCCCGGCCTCATCGCTGACCTTCCACAGTTATACAGCCCACACACTGCAAGCACTCGACCTGCAGCCGTTACGGATGAAACGGGTCAGCCACTTCCAGAAGATTTTCGTCGGATCATCAGATCGTGAAATAAACAGGCACCTTCTATGAAGAGTGCTTCGAGAAGAACGGTTCTCAAAGCTGTTTGGTACCTCAAAATCGTTGTGGGATCATTTATTTATTTATTGAATACGTTTATTTCAGTTCAACTGCACTTTGAGTGTATTTTGAACTGAAGTACATCCCAAAATGGTGGAAAGCTTGATGAACCAACACACAGCTTCAAAATAAAATGATGGTCCTGGTCAAGGTTCTTTAGAGTGACTGGTTTTTCATTCAAAGAACATTTCATGTTCTTTTTGGCGCTTAATTGGCGCAAAGGAAAACAAATAAATGTGTAAAGAGCTTTAAAAAATTGCACAATTGTGGCAACCGGTAAGTAATAAAAATAGGAAACTAATAAATGGCAAGGCGGTGTGACGAAGCTGTGACACTCAGAAGTTGATTATTTTCCAATAAAAGTGTATCACCATCAGCTTTTATAATTACTTGTAATTTGGCAACTAGAATATTCAATTAAAGAACACCACATCATACATTTTTATCAATTCGTTGTTACCTTTAATGGTTACGAAATCTGTTCTCACTGGCTATGTTAAAAAAAAAGTGCTGACACTGGAGACTCCTTCTATATATTTCAATCAGCCACTGACAGGTGAAGTGAATAATTAACAGTTATTCCACGAAATCGAGTTGTACATGAGCTAATAGCCGATGAGGTGCGTAGCACTGAGATTGAGTGGAATAATTGCTTTATTCTACCCACATTTACTGGTTTTTGAGAAACAAAGCATTTTTATTTTTTGCAAATTTGATAAATAAAAACTTTATACAAAACTTCCGACAAAATCATTTCTGCTTAGAATGTAAACAAATTGGCAAAATGACAGGAACAATTTGTAAAAAATGCTATAATTCTTGAAAAATAAAAAAAAGTTGCGATCTTACATTCAAATACTTTTATTCCATATTTTGTTGCTTTTTTGTATATTTTGGGGGTTTTGTTTTCAAGTAGAGTTTTTATTTCATCCTCGGTTGGTTCAGCAACACGCTCCACCATTTTGTTTTTCTCTACTCACGGTATATGAGCTGATAGCCTAGTCATAGAGTAGCCAATCAGAGCATGCAATTGCTTGTATCCAGCGACACATCTTGTGGGCACATCTTGTGGGGTGTTCCCGGTATGCAGTGGTTAGTACCTACCAAAAGTGGTCCAAGGAAGGACAAGGTCATGGGTGGCCAAGGCTCATTGATTTGCATAGATCCCATCCCATAGATGAGCTTCTGTAGAACAAACTGCTGAAAAAGTTAATGCTGGTTAAAACAGAAAGGTGTCAGCATTATGTTTTTCAGTAGTTTGTGCTACAGTAGCACTTCTGTGGGATTGGACCATATGGGCTAGCCTTTATGCCCCATATAAATGAATCAATGAGCCTTGGCCGCCCATGACCCTGTCGCCGGTTCACCGGTTGTCCTTCCTTGGACCACTTTTGGTAGGTACTAACCACTGCATACCAGGAATACCCCACAAGATATGCCATTTTGGAGATGCTCAGACCCAGTCATCTAGCCATCACAATTTGGCCCTTGTCAAAGTCACTCAGATCCTTATGCTTGCCCATTTTTCCTGCTTCCAACACATCAACTTCAAAATCTGACTATTCTCTTGCTCCCACCCCTTGACTGGTGCCATTGTCATGAGATAATCAAATCAAATGTTATTCACGTCACCTGTCAGTGGTCACAAAGATATGGCTGAGCAGTGTGTGTGTGTGTGTGTGTGTGTGTGTGTGTGTGTGTGTGTGTGTGAAATAAATGACAAAATGAGACATTTTTTTTAATTGGACAGATTACATGGAAAGTCCAATCTACTTCACAGAGACTCTGTGAAAGTTCCTCGAGAAATGATAAGGTATCAGAACTAGAACATTCATACCTTGAAGGGATTCATCAACGCCTGGTGACCAATCTGATTTCAGAATTCAACAGCACCTTGGTATAAAAAAAAAAGGATTATGAACTGAAAGGTGCTTAAAGGAAGTGGAAATAGATCTTTCGGTCACCTTTATTTCGAAAGCACGTCATGCTATTGTGATGCATTTGCTTTATCCTGAGGAAATAGTCCACCTAGTTGCTGTTTTGGATATGCCAATGCAAGGCTATTAATCCAAATGACCCATAATATCTCTTTTGGCAGTTAATACCACTGAGCCGGATCCCATTTCGAGCTCCATGTTCACCTCCAGCCATTATGGCGCAGTAAATGGAGTGTCAGCCATATGAGCTATCTATGCCAGTGGCTAGATCATGGCTGCCACATTATGACTTACCCTGGTCTGGGTAAGTGTGTCTTTAAGGAACGGAACGTCATATCGGCCATTGGCGTCGTCCAAAAAAAGGCACCTCAGAAATCAATCACCTGCCCAGGAGATGGAAGCGGATGACAGAAAATGGAGGCATATTTTACACTCTTCTTAAATACTTAATGCCATACAATGCCATGGGCCAGGCCATAAAAAGGGAAAATGTGCGAATACCTGGCAGCGCAGGCACTCAAACCAAAATAGCCTCAAGGGACAGTACAGACATGATAAGAGCATCTAAAAGGCTTTTAATAAACAATATTAGATAGCCGTCACCAGTCTAGCTATTGCTCTTTATTCACTACGGAGACATTCAGGGCTGTAAAAGAGTGATAGGCTAAATAAAGACTCAATATTATTCAGCACTGTGAAAGCTGGTTTCAAGATGGACATAGTTTCTGTTAGAAGTCCGACATCTGGTGAATTATGGAACTTTTTTCACTTTTAATAATAATAACAATAAAAATATTCATAATCATAATTTATACAACACAACGCCTTTCATTACTTATCATGGAAGTGACAATCGGATCGAGCTGCTTTTGTGATGTTACATGATAACATGAAAAAAAATACATGAATAGATTTTAAAACTGTAATCCTTGGCATATCGCTCTTTTATAAAAGGAATGAAACGCTTTTGTACGTCCTGCTGCATGAAAATAATCAACACTGTTGTGTATTTTATCACTGAGTTTCTGACATATCACAGAGTCTGAATCTCCTGGCTTAATAAGGACCTTAATGTCTTGCTATTATTTTTTGCTGGAACAACAAATTCCTCAGCAAATTGCCTCTTTTCCATTTGCGCTAGCCTTAGCTTGACGTAATACAGATGAACTTGTTGTTGATGTAGTCATCTGATCATTAGTTTTCATCTTGCAGCTGCACTGAAGCAATCGGTTTGTGCGGAGATTCAGAAACGTCCTCTGTTTTTCATTAAGCTTACCGAACCTTCTTTAACTTCAGCTCAAGCTCCGATAGCTGGCTAATTTTGCAGTTTCTCTGGCGTATTAAACCATATTTATTAGGTGTTGTGTAAACAAATTCGCCTTTACCACCTGTTTTCCATTACGCTAGCGTTAGTCATCAGGATACAGGCTAGCATGATGTCAAGTCAAGATCTTTCTCTTGATGTTGCTAATCTTGCAGAGTTAACAATCCAGATTTATTGGGTTGTCTGGAAAGAGCGGCACACTTCCATGAGCCTTGTTGCATTCATGTTTCAGAATGAACGTCTTTCTCTCAGCATCAACATAGACAGCTGATTATTTTTGAAGATTGCAGGTTACTTCATCAGGCTACACTAGTTATTACTGCATTCGGTTCCTGTCAGGGTTGCGTAAATCAACTGGAGTGAGTTGAGAGACGGGAATTTGAACCACACACTCAGGTGGATATGAGGTTATCCTGTCTATAGTTGTAATTAAAAAGGTTCTTTCCATTATAAAGGTTTAATGGACAAACATTAAAGACATCTGAACATTTCAATATTTCAACATGGAAGCAGGATCACTGATTCATAGCTAGTTTTTACAGATTGTCATCATCTCTGATCTGATTTTAGTTCCCTACCAAACAGTGTTTTGTAGCATGTGGAGTGACTATTATTTTCAGAATAGTAGCTTTTCCAGGAACTAGCTACTCCTTCCAACTCCACCCCCACCATCTGGCAGAGTAACACAACAAAAAATCCTAGCTAGCTAGCTAGAAATTTCCAGAAACATACTGAACCAAACATCATGTCTGTTTGTCATGACTGAGAAAACTAAATGTGTGTTATGGGATATCTCGTATATTCATTCAATTAATAAAATGAAAACATTCAAGTTAATATTTCTCAGTTTGACCGAGCCAGCTTCAACGTAGTTAGCTACTTCATTAAAATGGTAATTTTAATAAGTTGAAACTTAGCTACTTTAAATCATGAGTAGCTTGTCACTAGATTTACAACTGAAAATAAATAAATAAAACATTTGAATAATAAATTTATCGATAAATGAATCACATGTAAAAAAAAAAAACAAACTGCATGCAAAAATATTGGAATTGTGAGAAAGTCTTGTGAATAAAAAAATTAAGTATGCAAAAAAAGAAAAAAAATAATCACACGGAAAAAAACGAGTCGTGCAAAAAATCATGTGAAAATAAATAAAGAACAAAAATAGAATCACAAAAATAAATCACATATAAAAAATATTGTTGAAAAAATAAATGAGACATGCGAAATGTGGGGTTTTAAAATTAAATTTAAAAAATCATGTGTATAGATAGATAGATAGATAGATAGATAGATAGATAGATAGATAGATAGATAGACAGACAGTAGGGGGGATTACATGAAAATAAATGAAGCATGTGAAAATCACGTGGAAAACAAATCTAAAAAATAAAATCACAGATGAAAATAAATTAATCATGTAAAAAAACCCTGAAAAATAAAACCGCATGCACTCCATGTGTGAAAAAAGATGCGAACTTTCTAAAAAGCACATGTGCATATGTATAAATTTGACATACCAATCAGGTATATGTTTTCTTTCAGTGTAGAATTATAACTATAATGTGTATAAATCATTTATAAAGAAATTCATTGGATGATGGGACAAATACTTCAGAAATGGGTTGTCTTTTTTTTTTTTTTCCTGTGCAATACTTTCTGGTTGATTCATGGTCTGGAAGTTATGTCTTTGGAATTCTCTGAAAGAAAGGCCACATTTCAGGACCTTACTCGTAATGATGGGATGGCTGAGAAATGCAGTCGACCTTGGCTGCGTCCTTGACACTGAGATAAAGCTTTTGTGGTCAGAGGCTTTTAGGCTCATCAGATTAGGACTGAACCCTAACACCAGAACACTAACTGGAGTTGGATTTACTGGAGTTGCGCAATACCAGGCTAATTTCCGTCTTTTTACAGTACCATCATCTGTCGTTTGTGTACATTTACATCTAAGGAGACTCAATAATATGAACCTTGAACATTGTCTGCCTTCATATTGTATATTTCACGATGATATTTTGCACACTGATTATTACATATAAATTGCCTGTCTACAGTCTGCACTGGCTGAGCTGCATTATTGGACGATTGAGCGTCAGCTTTCCCTTGGGTTTTGTGGGTGTCACTAAATGTAAATCAGCTGTGCCATGATTGGTGGCAACACTTAGTAATTTGGCTTTCTTGACATCCAAGAGAATCCACGTTACCAAAACATTTGTAAACCTGGCACCAATTTTTAGTTCGGTCTGGCCTGGGAATACTTTGTCCACACAACTTTCCGAAGACACTAACAAACGAGGACCAATTTGATATGATTGGCTCGATGGTAGTTCCAAAGTGAGTGCTCCAAAACAAATATGTGATCTCGGAGGCTGGCTTGCTTTCAGGATGAAAAGGATGAAAGTTTCATCCTTTGAGTGAAGCTGTATTTATTTTAGCTTGTACTGTAAATGCAGCTGAGAATGGAGGACCGGCAAGGCCAAAGTTCAAGCTCCTGCCCGTGTCACGATGCTAAATGATTGGTTCGTCAAAAATCAAGGAGGCGGAAAAAGTCTTTCAAGTGGTTACTCCAGATGAATTCGTGCACAAACTGACCAGGGTCATGAGCTAAAACAATAAACAAGGGAAGTTTTGATTTCGAACAGCAAATAAAACAAACTGGTTGCTTAAAAAAGACTCAGGTCTGAGCCACGCTAACCCTCTTATACTTGTAGATCGGTTCACTGGATTCCTAGTTCCTACATATTTCACAGAATTGTGTTTGTGCTGGGGAAAAAAGTGTGGAGAAAAAAAAATACAGCGCACAAAAAGAGATAACTTTGGGTCACTGGTTCATCTTGGTTCAGGACACACACCAAACTTCATAACCCTGAGGTCATTGATGATGAATAAGTCGAAGCCTGGCTATGGTACACAGCATCCCTCCAGCCAGACACACACCTTACTCATCAACCTCTTCAACATTTTTCTTGCTTCGTCTTTCACCCATTAGTTTCACTGCATTGTTGTGTATGTGTGTGGAAGATTAGGAACCTGCCCACTGGGTTGTGCCTCATCGAGTGGAGCATCAATACTTCTCTGGATGTGTGAAAGGCAAGAGTTACAGGTTACTCACTATTTTGCCTGATGATCCCCCAAAGGGTGTAGCAATTTGAAACATCATTATCCAAACCAGCTATCTGCTATCCTTTATTTGGCCCAGACCTGAGGAAATGAGATGAGATACAGCTTCTCAGAGAATTTCGGTTGATATAAAGCTATTCATAAGACGCAAACTGTGCCATAAGGACTTCAGAAGATTTCCTTCATGACATTTTGAGCATTGGAGCTGTGTAGAGTTTTACGGTTTGCAAGTCAGGCCTCGTGAGTATGTGGTTGGACATGGATGTCAAGAACATTTGAGAATCTGCTCTGCTTCCTGTGGACACATTTGCAAATATGGTTAGTCAAAGTCAAGTCAAAGTCCTTCCCACACCATTCATGGAGCGTCTGGCGGCACCGATCTCCATTTTGTAGCCCTCGGCCTCTCGCCTATATTACTTAGCTAGGGTTACAGTAGGGGGCTAGTCCTCTGGTAACTATGAGAGTTTGACTCCCCACTCATATCTGTATTGTAGCATGCCTTGCCAGTAGGCACCATTTTTATGATGGTCTTTGGTATGACCCGACCGTGAGTAGAACTCACAATCTCCCGATCGAGAGGCAGATACGCTAACCACTAGGCCACTCGGTCATATGGTTAGTGGTGGACTAGAATTTTCAGACAGTAATTATAATGTTTGGGGAAACATTTTAAGAAATCACCTCTGAAACCAACAATACAGGATGACCCGAAGGTCATGGGACAACTAGTGGACAATATACAGTCATGGAAATGGTAACAGAAGTGGAAGCAAAAATTTAAAATGTTTATACGAGCCCTTCTTCAGCATGAGCTCAGATCATGCACTGTAAGCAGGCACTTTCTTTAATCACAGGTCTATCATTAGAGCATCTTCTACCTATAAGAATATAGAAACATGGAGACTTGAGCCTTCAGTTATGGTTTCTACATAGCTTCCAAAAGGAAATCATCTTACAGACTGTTGTAAGGTTTTACATAGGAAGCGCCTATGGGGAAGCCATATAGGCAAAGCCATGGCCTAATGGCTAGAGAAGCAGCTTTGGGACCAAAAGGTCACCAGTTCAATTACCTGAACCAGCAGGAATGGCTAATGTGCAAGACACCTGAGCAAGGCACCTAACCCCCAATTGCTCCCAAGGTTGCTCTGGGTATGTTGTACATTGCTCTGGTTAAGAGTGTCTGCTAAATACCTGTAATGTAACATAACCTTTAAGGGTTCTTCAAGAACAGAGGTGCAAAACATACAACCCACCATCTGATGGTCTGGTCCAACTCAAATGATGAGTTGCTTGCATAAATTTGAAATTGTAATTATTTTTTTAAATAACCAAATCCTGATACTTCTTGTCAACACTTTGTCTTGGACTTGCTTGGATTTTGAACTTCTTGAGCTTCACAATGCTGCTTGTTCTGCTTGGTCTCAAATCAACTCTTGGGACTTCCAGGAACAGGTGTATTTCTATTGAGGGGACACTAAGCTGATCACGTGATGTTTCCAGGTTTTGTTTGGAAATAATTTCACACACATTAACTCTCTCTCTCTAGATACATATGACCTTCTATAAAGTGACCACTAGAAATAACCCCTAGGTAAGATACTATCCAGTCAGATTTGACATAATGGTAAAGGTTATGTTACAGTATATCAGAGAAAAAAAAACACTTTTGGGGATTAGTTATACAAGTTATTGTTGTCAAGACCACATAAACCAAGACCAAGTCATGACCAAGAGCAAAGTGTTTTGAGACCAAGACAAGACCAAGACTTTGAGGGGTTGATATCAAGTCAAGACCAAGACCAAGGCAGGGTGAGACCAAGTCAAGACCAGGACCAGACCAGGATGTGTGAAGGAGGGACGGAGTAGGGAGGGGTGAATGCCATTAACAGGAAGAAAAATGTCAAATCAGCAGCAAGTCATGTTTTTGGTTGCATTTTAAGCAGGAAGTTTTACATCCAATCACAGTAATGATGTTAACAAATAAATGAGAGACAATGCACAGGCAATTTAGTGAAATCCCTGCAGTTGTGGTCTTGACCAGTCTTGAAATAAAATCCTGAGTCTCTATGTCTGAGACCGAGACAAGACCGAGTAAAAATGCGGTCGATTCTGAGACAAGACCAAGGCCTTCAAAAAGTGGTCTTGAGACCAGTCTCAAGTACCACAGCACTAATGCAAGTTAGGCAAGGTAGTGAGTTCCTGGCCTATATACTGTACACATTATGGTCATGTGACCTAGGAATAATCACCCCAATTGGATATAATAATCTAAATTAATATGAGGTGTTTGATTTTCTTCATACTCCAATCAATCGCAATCCTGACGCCAACATGACTTACCAAACATCCATCCATTATCTGTAGCCGCTTATCCCGTGCAGGGTCGCAAGCAAGCTGGAGCCTATCCCAGCTTACTGTGGGCGAGATGCAGGGTACACCCTGGACAAGTCGCCAGATCATCACAGGGCTGACACATAGAGACAAACAACCATTCACACCTACGGTCAATTTAGAGTCACCAGTTAACCTAACCTGCAGATCTTTGGACTGTGGGGGAAACCGGAGCACCCAGAGGAAACCCACGCAGACAACACGCAAACTCCAAACAGAAAGGCCCCTGTCAGCCACTGGGCTCGAACCCAGAACCTTCTTGCTGTGAGGCAACAGTGCTAACCACTACACCACCGTGCCACCCTATACCAAACATATGCTTGGAAATCTTGGTCCCCAATAGTACTCTGGACTTTACACCAGGTGTAATCAATCAATCATGCACTGTCTCAGTACTTGAACCCTTTTCCAAAAGAAGAACTCTCTCTCATAGTGTAGTTCTCCACTCTCTTTAATCGTGCCTATGTCCTTTTGCTTGCTTTATATACAAATGTGACTCTTTAAAGCAACCCCTTTCTGTATAAAAACCTCACAGAGGAAAAAGAGAAACCCTGAAATGTGAAATGTTATCACTGCCCGGCACAAACCAGCCGTCCATCAGCGAGCACTTGTACAGCCATGGAATCAGGTTACACACTTTTGTTCGCATCAGAGGTAGTAAACGTGGCTTGGTATATTTGGTGGAGGGAGGATTTAAGGAGGATTAAGTGTGACTGGGATACATACTGATGTTCTTTCACATTGTACGAATGATGTGTCGTTTGCAAACGACTCAACGCTTTTAGTCGACTCTTCAGAGTCGACTTGCATCAAAAATGTTTCTGTAACATCTTTCCAACATCTGATCTCTTCCTTTGGGTGAATTTATTTGTCTTCATTGACATTACATGCTGCCTTCATTTCATTAAATCAAATGCAAGTCTCACCAGTCAAAATATTGCAAACGAAACAGTAAAGGATCCAAAAGAGTCGAGTCGAGTCTTATTGGTGAGCTGAGCCAAATGATCTGACTCGACTGAAAAGAGTCAGAATTCTCATTACTATGCTCTCTCCTCCTGATCAGAGACCATACCTACACCCTCTTTCTGTCGCCGGGTTTCATGTGATGTCACATCCACCTAGTTATTCAAAACTTTAGCTGGTGGTCTACCAAAGCTCAGTTGACAAAGCATTTGTACGGAGAAGGTACATTGCTCACGTGAAAAATGCCTTACGCTTGCGTTGTTTTAGGTTGCTTGAATCGATCAAACCGTGAAGCTGATAAAAGTTTCTTTAGGGCTCCCCGTGAACTAATATAAAAGGGTGAACGAACACAGGATTTCACAAAAAGATGTCGAGAAAGGTGGCTTTTGAACTTCTCGCTGAAATCGAAGCATGCTCGAGTTTGCAGTGATCACTTGGTGAAAGGTTTGTATTTCCCTCTCAGCTATGTCCTTAGTGTTTTCCAAGTACTTTTCTTGTTATGTGTCGTTATTTTATGGTACTATTTTTAGTCACAAGGCGCTAAACTCCCCAGCTGCTTCTTTGTTTCCTCCTCACTCTTCACAAAGTCCATATGCATGAAGGTCGCGACAAAATTCTTACCTAGCCGTACAGTTACAATGCGCCGTGATCACTTTTCCATCGTGTTTAACGAAGATCCAGGTCTTTAAAGGGGTTTCTGATGATCTTTGTGAATGATTTATCTGAGAGATAAGAGCCAACACAAGTGAAAATCAAGCCAACTGTTGTTTGTTTACACTTCAATTTGCAGCGCTTCATTGTAAAGATGAAGTGCAAATAAAAAGCTTAAAAACAAACAACACTACTCAGGCATGCAAACTGGTCGGGGTGAAAAAGGTGAGAAGGGTGCACGGACACACGGCACGCGCGCAAAAGTACATTTCGTAGTCTACGTTACAAAAAAAATTGCAACCAGTGACATCTTGAATTTAATACAGTACAAAATAACTTTCCATAAACATGTCTTAATAAGTTACCGTTGAGTGGCCGGTAAATTGTACCATTTATTTGTCAGTGGCCGGTAAAGTTTGATATTTTGTGAAGTTAATTTTCACCCCTGTGTACAACACAGTGGGCTATTTACAAAAAGGTATATATTGCTGCCTGTGCTATCTAACAGACCTACCCCAGAGGACACACCTGGCCAATCCCTGTCTGTCAATTTTCTTCAAGACATCACCTATGTGAAATCGGGGCGGATCTAGAAAAATATTTATGGGGTGGCAAGAGGGGGGCAGGAATTTTTGAGGGGTGGCAACATATTACAGACGTATATATACTGAATTTAATCACAGTTATCACAATTTGACGACAAATAGTATGTACACACTACAAAAGGGCACGGGCTGCCATTTACAAACTCATACAGACAAACTTAATCTCATGCTTTTATTGTTCACGAAGAACACACATTCTCAGATGAGGTCTATACCGTTTCTGGACAGTTTTAACATAGAAAGAAAAACACCTTTTTTTCAGAGTCAAGAGACTCCCTGTGACCCCGCTGTGCTATGTTTTCTGTGGCTGTTAGAACTAAAATTTCAGCTAATGTTTTAACGTAGTATTGATTTTAACAAAGTTATCATGTTTTTACAACATATTTATCATGTAATAACATCACGTAATTTCATGATACAAAATTATTACGTTATTTCATGATACGAAATTATCACGTTATGATATTTTCATGTAATAACGTGAGAACACCTTATCAAGACATAACGTGAAAATATGGTTTAACGTCCTAGGCTAGAAAATCTACCATGGTTTACTATGGTTTTACCATGTTTTTTATGTAGTTACCATGATTCTACCATGGTATCTCATGGTTATTCTAAGTACTACGAACCAACCATAGTATTACTATGGTTCATCCATGATAGTAACCATGGTTCTACTATGGTATTTCATGGTGATTCTAAGTACTATGAACCAACCATAGTATTACTATGGTTTATCCATGGTAGTAACCATGGATCTACTATGGTATTTCATGGTGATTCTAAGTACTATGAACCAACCATAGTATTACTATGGTTTATCCATGGTAGTAACCATGGATCTACTATTGTATTTCATGGTGATTCTAAGTACTATGAACCAACCATAGCATTATTGTGGTTTATCCATAGTACTGCAGTAGCTGTGGTAGCATCATAGTTGTATGTGTAATAGGTCATAGTAACTACGAAATTAGTTTAAAAAGGGATAGTATGGTTTTTAAAAGGATGCACTAACTGTAGTATTACCATGCTTTCGTCCAAGTCAATGCTGTAGAGAAGGATCTCGATTAACAGCCCAGATACATTAACATTTACTTAGAACCTAAAAATTTAAGTGAACATTGAGGTAAAATGCACCATGGTTTTCATGGTTACCCAAAAAACCATGAAAACCATGAATAACTATGAACCATAGTAAAACCATGGTTAGTTTTCATAGTAAAACCATGGTTAATTTTCGTAAGGGTAGTTCCATTAAAAGCAGCCGGCCTAGCCTACTGTAGAACTGTGGTCGAGCAAAAACACCGAGCAAAAACATGGCTGAATCCTGAATGACTCCTATTTGTATAAATAGGGGACTACATAGGCGGCAAAACGTAGTGTTTTTCCTGCCATGGAAGTGCACTTGTATATTGAAGAGGAAGCAATTTGCATTACAGCCTTGAATGAGGATTCAAAATGGTGGCTCGGCTCAGTTTTCCCTTCCTCCTTCAGTATACAAGTGCGCTTCCATGTTTATGCAGGAAGGCTGATAGAAGTGGCGAAACATTTTACTTTTTATCGTTTCTTTCACAACTTGAATACATTGAAACAAAAAATTATGACAAACGCCACTTACACTAAAATATCGAGGGAAATTTGTAATAAAAACTTTACGGTCGGCAATTTCGACGCGGAAATTCTCGATCAGTCGGGTTACCGGAGAAACACTTTTTTTTGGCCTTACATGTATAGTTAGCTAAATAACGTTCTCCAACCTGATTTTTATCCTCTCAAAATCAGCATCACAACTATGCGAGCACTGTTCATTCATTATAATTTCATTTCTTGATAGACAGTTAATCAGCTTTTACCTCTGTCCTCCTGTGTCTCCTTTCCTCGCGACTCCTGGCTCCCTCGCTTCGCACCTCTCAATTTTCCAAAACAACCAATCTCTAGCGTTATCTCGTGCTGCATTCGCCGCAGTCAGACATTGGAAATTCACGCACATAAATGTCAAATTGGCCGTAATTTTTCTTTGAATTCGTTGCTGCCAACTGGGGTGGCAGCAGGGGTGGCAAGGCTTTCTTTTAGAGTGGCATTTGCCACCCTATGCCACCCCAGTAGATCCACCCATGGTTATTCACCCCCGAGCGCGCTGGAAACTGTTCCATTGGTATGTTCAGATCCAGTCGCGAGATGAGGTTGCCAGATCTCTCTATAAAAAGGTGACTTTGCGGTCTGAATCTGTGGAATATTCGTAAGCGAGGACTGGCAACCAGCAGTGGGTTGCGCACCAGCTGATCAGAACTCCAATGGAAAAGAAGCGCGTGTTAGTAACTGTTTATCTCGACTGGCTGTAACCTTGTAAGTGAAATGTCTGGCAACAATAACGTTGTAGCCTGCCTCCCCCCCCCCCAAAAAAAAAAAAAAAAAACTCTTCGGATCTACACGATTCACACAAGTGACCTATTTTGGGACCAAAACGGCAAATTTCGCCGAAAGGTGAGGAGTTTGCATGTGTGAACACTACAAGGGCAAAAACAAAACAGGATTCATTCGGCAGCGACTTGATCGTGAGGTCCTTTACCCAGCCATATTGAAAAAAAGTTGTAAGCCTCCATACTCTTCCATGTGTTCATCTGTTTTGTGGTGTAGAAGGACGTCTGCAACACCAGATAGTTTGAGATGTCGGGGAACTCGACTGAAGGGTAGTTTTTGAGATCGTATGACAAATCCTTCTTTCCCAGACTGTAGGGGTCGATTCCATTGCACATAGCAATCTTCTGAATATATCTAAAGCCAGCAGTGGCTTCTAGATTACAAGCGTACTCTGATAAGTCATTGCTAGTTGTTTGCACTACGGCATCTGCTTAGACCACCAGCTATTTCACTTCCGGTAAAACCTTCCACTAAGAAAAGTCACGTGACTGAAACCCAGCAATTGGCTCATGAGAAAGAAGTTTGCAAATTCTCCTAGACACGAAAGCAAACATTCCCAGAATCAAGCGTGCATCTTTTCCATCCTATGTGCTGAGAAAGCAGTAGTTTTTCAAGCGTCTCCTATATATATATAAAAAAAAAAAACACAATAACTCCTGGAGTGCATGTTTGCTAGACAGTGCATTCCACCCACCTATGGAAACCTTAGTCTTCCCGAGTTAACCAAACAAATATTGATATATTTGCAGAGATATAATCTTTATAAATCCATTAGTGCTGCTTTGTTTAACTCTTGCTTAACTCTCCCAGGTTAGAGGATTTGGATAATGTATTTTTAATGACACTATCCCAGGCTTGGTCAGAGAGGGTGTTCACAAATTGTACACACACACACACGCAAGGGATATTAATTCTGCAGCTCCGTCTCTTTCCCACAAATTCTATGTGTTCGTGTATCGATCACTCCACTGTTACACAAGCACCAATATGAAAATAATGTTTAATAAGGACAACTTTCAACCTGGAAGAAAACACTGAGGCGTAAACAAATTCAAACTTGGACATCTCGATAGAGATTGTATTATATTTCCAAAAATATATGTACAGTCTATTACAAAGGTTACAAAGCAAAAAAAAAAGAAAAGAAAAGAAAAACGGTCTATGTAACAACAAATAATCTAGGTAAAATGATTTTACAGATCTGCAGTTGGGGAAAATACTTTTTTCGAACCAATGACTCGAACTCTCCATCCTGCCATCGCTGGAAAAAAATAAATAATAAATTGTAATAAACGGACAATTTCTTTTACTGTACATTTGAACCTAAAAGACAGGAAAAAAGAAACTAAATCAAAGAAAAAAAAATCTTAAATGGAAACTGGTTGGCCGTCTTTGGTCCTACATGAGAAATTATGTACATCCGGGTAAACTAAAACATTTGCAAGCGGTATAGAAAAATATAGTGCATTTTCAATGAATTCAGAGCTCACTATGGAGGAAAAGGTGTACAAAGAAAGAGGAAACAAAAGGAAACAATATAAATTAAAAAATGTACAAGTTTTACAATCAGATCATATACAAAGTTTTCCTCCAACCAGACACAATCAACAGTGCTGATGTCTTTGGAATCTTCCAAAAAAAAAAGGGGGGGGGGGTGTTAAATTCGAATAAAATCAGGGTGTATTTCATGAAATATTTCCAAAAAGACACCTACAGTGCCTTGTAAAAGTATTCATCCCCCTTGGTGTTTGTCCCGTTTTGTCGCTTTACAAGCTGGAATTAAAATGGATTTTTGGAGGGTTAGCACCATTTGATTTACACAACATGCCTACAACTTTAAAGGTGCACATTGTTTTTTATTGTGACTCAAACAATAATTCAAATGAAAAAACAGAAATCTGGAGTGTGCATAAGTATTCACCCCCTTTTGTATGAAACCCCTAAATAAGCACTGGGCCAACCAATTCACTTCATGAGTCACATAATTAGTTGATTAAGATCCACCTGTGTGCAATCAAAGTGTCACATGATGTCCGTATAAATCAACCTGTTCTGGAAGGACCCTGACTCTGCAACACTACTAAGCAAGCAACATGAGAAGCAAGGAGCCTCCAAACAGGTCAGAAACAAAGTTGTGGAGAAGTATAGATCAGGGTTGGGTTCTAGAAAAAATATCCCAAACTTTGAATATCCCAGGGAGCACCATTAAATCCATTATAGCAAAATGGAAAGAACATGGCACCACTACAAACCTGACAAGAGAAGGCCGCCCACCAAAACTCACAGACCGGGCAAGGAGGGCATTAATCAGAGATGCAACAAAGACACCAAAGATAACACTGAAGGAGCTGCAAAGATCCACAGCAGAGATGGGAGTATCTGTCCATAGGACCACTTTAAGTCGTACACTCCACAGAGCCGGGCTTTATGGGAGAGTGGCCAGAAAAAAGCGATTACTTACGGTAAGAAAACACGTTTGGAGTTTGCCCAACAGCATGTGGCAGACTCCCCAAACACATGGAAGAAGATTCTCTGGTCAAATGAGACAAAAATTTAACTTTTTGGCCATCATGGGAAATGTCATGTGTGGCGCAAACCCAACACCCTGAGAACACCATTCCTACAGTGAAGCATGGTGGTGGCAGCATCATGCAGTGGGGATATTTTTCATCTGCAGGGACAGGAAAGCTGGTCAGGACTGAAGGAAAGAGGGATGGGACTAAATACAGGGCAATTCTGGAGGAAAACCTGTTCGAGTCAGCCAGAGGGTTGAGACTGGGGTGAAGGTTCACATTCCAGCAGGACAATGACCCTAAACATCCTGCTAAAGCTACACTGGAGTCATTTAAAGGGAAACATTTAAATGTCTTGGAATGGCCTAATCAAAGCCCAGACCTCAATCCAATTGAGAATCTGTGGCATAACTTGAAGATTGCTGTACACCAACGCAACCCATCTAACTTGAAGGAGTTGGAGCAGTTTTGCCTTGAGGAATGGACAAAAATCCCAGTGGCTAGATGTGCTAAGCTAATAGAGACATACCCCAAGAGACTTGCAGCTGTAATTGCAGCAAAATGTGGCTCTACAAAGTATTGACTTTGGGGGGCGAATACTTATGCACACTCCAGATTTCTGTTTTTCATCTTAAATATTGTTTGTGTCACAATAAACCAACTATTTTCACCTTTAAAGTTGTAGGCATGTTGTGTAAATCAGATGATGCTAACCCTCCAAAAATCCATTTTAATTCCAGCTTGTTATGTGACAAAACAGGACAAACACCAAGGGGGATGAATACTTTTGCAAGGTACTGTATAGGCCAAGATTCAATGAAGAGTACGGGCCATGTCCAAACCCGCGTCCTACTGTCGAGCATTAAAAAGTACAGCAGATTTGTGATTGAAGCGTCGCGATGTCCTCCAATGAGAATCGATTGAACCCTGGCGTTAATCTCAAACTGGCTGGCCCTAAAGGCTGGAGTGGGCTCTGAGACAAAGAGAGAGACAGAGAGAGAGAGAGAGAGAAATGAGAGGAGGAAACTATGCAAGTGTTTACAATTTGTGAGGAGAAAATACGCCGCTTGCATGAGAGCCAGAGTGGTTTGTGCTGACCAAAAGCCTTTCCACTCATATTCGATTGGGGAAACAAAAAAGGGCTGGAGCTGATCCAGTGCTGAGGCCAGCGCAATGGAGCGGAGATAGGGGCATCATCTGATCCAAGAGCGCGCGCGCACACACACATCGCCTGGGGTCAGGGCTTTTACACCAGAGCACAATGGACAGAACAACATGTTATTTCAGAAATGGCTTTTTAAAATTAACATCTGGACTCAACACTGCATGTGTTTTCTGTTTGTTTGTTTGTTTATTTATTTACTTTTGGAGCCAAACCCCAAACGAATAAAACCCATTTTGCAAGTTTATAATCATTTTAGTATGGTTATTCTTCCTGTATAATTTTAGGGCAGCCATAAAATCCAGTAGAAATTAAACTCGATAAAAAAAAAAAACAAGCGGAACTGGTGATTCGTGTGCGATCCTGGGAATGATTCCAGCACTGACCAGCATGTGATGGCACGGAGAAACTGGTTTGAACCGCATGTTTGAGAAAGCGAATTCCTCTTTCTTTGAGCTCTCTAATCAAGAAGGAACACACACACACACACACACATACACACACACAAAAAGTACATTCTTGTGGTTTTTCGATTACCCCGCTGCCCAGAAAAGAGAGGAAACCCAGATATACATCATCATCTCCAACATCTTTCCCTTTCCTAAGTTCTGCCGTGATTAGCCGACGAGCCAAAATGGTAAAAATCTACATAGCACCTTAATATCACAAAGAAGAACCATCTCGGTAAGTTATTGCTCTGACTGATCCATCACTTCCAGACTCATATATATTTATATATGACCTTCGGTCTACATCTACTTTACCTAGTTCCCACAACCTCGCAAGAACAAGCATGTTCTGCAAAAAAAAAAAAAGAAAAAAGAAAAAGAATTCGATTCCTGTTCAAAAAAAAAAAAGATTGAGAATTATTCATCCGAAGAAGTACCTCGAGTCTATATTCGCCTCTAAGGTTTGAAGGTAATATCAGTTTAACTCAGAGCTGACGAGACTGATTTGCGGAAAGATCTGCCAAAAAAAAAAAGCGCCAAACAGTTAACTTTAGATTGAACCATTTTTATATTAAATACTGTCTTCAATAGTGCTATCTACGTGGAGACACCTCATGAAAAAAAAAAAAAACACACACACAAAAAAAAACGGCAGGTGACAGAATGGGGGAATAAAATAAAATAAGATGCATTCAAGTGTTCAAAAAACAATAATATTGGAACTGTAGAACTTGTTGTCAAGAAGTGGTTCTTGAAGTTCATATCTTTCAGCCAAGTCATAAAACTCGGCTATCCGTACGGCGGCCACATTGATGTGCACTCGCAACGAACACTCCTGAAAGACCGCGAATGCGGAGGAGTCGGGTGAAGAGAAAATACTGTGAGGTTCCGACTCGCTACGAGCAAAGAAGCAGAAGTTATGTCCCTACTGAGGCCCGTGCTTCTGCCCTGCTGCCTACGGTGGCAACTTGTTACCCTGTTGTCAAATCCACACTTTAAAATCGAATAAGGCAAACCGTCAAACTTAAAGGAATTGGGAAAAGTGGCGTTGGTTAAAGATGTAAATGTCCCCACTGGAGCATATCAGAAAAGAAAAGGAAATCTGTTTGTATGGATTGGATTTGATTACTTTGTGCATTTTTTTTTGTCCATTATTTTTGTAAAAAATATCCATATTCTAGTGAAGTCAATATCGACGATGAGCAGGGGGAAAGGGGAAAAAAAAAGTTAAAAAGCATCAAATTGCTAGAAAACGCTCTGTCTCTCCACTGACGTGTTTCCAGGTAGTATTCTCTCCTTCCTTTTTTTCCTTTCACACATTCATTGATTCAGCACATTCACTTCATGTCCTTGTCCAGAGAACGAAGAAACAAGTCCTTGTCTCCACAGCTTCTGGAACAGTCACCATTTCGAGAGAGGCGTCGTGTGGTTTTTATTAGTGTTATTTATTTTATTTTGCGGGGATTAGCCGCACTATCTTCTAAGTTCCCGCCCCGCTCCCAGGGGGCGGTTCCCGGCGACCGTCCGTCACACCTGGAAGCCTGTGCCGTGCAGGTGCAGCATCTGAGCTCTCATAGTCTGTATACTGCTCATGACTTTCTTCTGATGGCCCACGAGCGAGATTCCCAAACTCATCACGTCCCTGCCGACATGAAAACACACACTCATAAATCACCATGGCAGAACATACAAGATTTATAGACTTGTATATTATTTTGTTAATGGAGAAGAGACAGGAATCGAATAGCCGTGTTTACGGCAGCACGACAGGCGTGGACGGAGATCGGGGGGGGCTCGATGCAAAATGTGTTGGTTTTTTGTGTTTTTTCCAAGAATTGCAAGCTTGCAAAACATACCTCATGAAAAGTGCAACGACAATAAAAGCTACTTTCCATCATCACGGAATATATCGAAAATATCTTTTTAAAAGTAAGGAATAAAACAACCAGAGTGTGCTTTTATTGGGAAGTCATCAACAATGAGGTGGAGTGATAAAGTGGAGTTTCTGTTACTACCCTGAAGTTGATTATTTTTCAATAATAGCACATCCTGAAGTGTTTTATTTCTTTTATATAACAGCAATTTACTAATGATGACAAATTTATCGCTTTGTTTAATTTTATGGACCAGATAGTGAACAGTCATTCCACGAAATCGAGTCGTACGCAATACTCAGCGCCTTCTCGGCTGTCAGCTATGTTCAATGAAATTGAAAAAAAAAAAAAGATATGTTCTTACAATCAAATACTTTTATTCCATACTTTGGTTTTCGAGTAGAGTTTTTAATTTCGTCCTCGGTTGGTTCAGCAACACAAGACGCGCCGCCATTTTGTTTTTCTCTACTCACGGTATATGAACCGATAGCCTAGTAGTAGAGTAGCCAATCAGAGCGTGCGATTGCTCATATCCAGTGAATGTAGATAGAATAATTCCTGTTATCATTTAGATTTTAACGCTGATATGCAGTCATGTTCGAGAAACCTGAACGTGCAACATCCCTGTAAAGAAGTTGTTACAATAATAATAAAAAAATCAACAACTTCTGGCCAATCAGAATTGAGAATTCAGTAGCACCGTAGTTAACAAAGTTCAACAATTCAGCGACTGTATGTGATATCCATTGCTGAGCAGTGGACATGATGAGACGTTTAAGTCTGCTTCAAGAAAGAGTCCACGAGTTGATTCTTACTCGATAGTCATCCTCGCCACGGACTCGAGTGAGCTGTAGCCGGCTGCTGTGAAGTTGTCTTTGTATCTCTCCATCTTAATGGCTTCCAACCACTCGCCCACCGAGCGGAACGAGCTGAAGTCTGGCGGGCTCTGGTCCAGCAGCGGACTGATGGGCCTGAAAATGACAGGAAATGAACGTGATCACCCAAAACCAAAATGAGCCACGTGGGATATCTGATCAGTTTGCCTTTGCTCAAAAGAACGCACGACGCGACGCCGCAACAATGACCAATTACACCTTATAACAATTCCAGTAATAATAATCATTTATCTTCTTTTCTATAGAGACAGGAAGTCGTTATTTTCCTTCCCTAAGGTAAAGCCCTCCCACTTAAAGTGATGGCTAAGTGGACTATGCTCCTTTCCCCCTGCTGTTTCTCAGGTTGTGTCCCCTTTCTCGGGTCTTGTTCCCCCCGTAAATGGATTTCAACTGATAAATAGCGCAGTGGGCGTCAGTGCCCATACAGAAGGTCAAAAAAAAAAAGTCTCTCATTACGGCGATTGATTTTAAAGCCCTGCCGTTGACCATAAAGCCATGGGAGTGGTGTCGCCATATTGATTTTTTCTGGGATTTATTCAAGTGGACATGTTGAGCACAGGACAGACAGGGATTGTCTGTTAAATCCAGTTACACCAACGGGAAAAACAAAGCAAAAAACAGGGATAGTAATAACAGACAGACAATCTCGTAGATCATAGAAGAATGAGCACAGAACCTCAGGCAGCGCTGCTAGAAGGTATGACAATCAGATTCTTGATGAACGTAGCTTTTTTTTTTCTTTACCTTGTACATGTTCCCACTGGCGTTTTCAACGTGCTGGGATTGCGGATCATCTTGTCCAAAATGGCGACTATCTGGTCGAATTTGGGCCGGTCAGCTCGCTCCTTCTGCCAGCAGTCCAGCATGAGCTGGTGGAGTCCTGGAGGGCAGTCCATGGGTGCCGGAAGACGGTAGCCTTCTTCGATAGCCTTGATGACCTTCAAGTAGAGATAGATATGGTTCTTGAACTTTGGTAGTTCCATTATTTATTTATTTTTAATTCTGGGGTACTGACATTTTTACAAACACAAGCTGGCTTTGAGAAGAAACTGAAGAAATATTTACGATGAAATCAGGGATGTGATTTGGGGCTGGTGAAATTATCTGAAAATTTTAGCCGGGGGTCTGGGGGCCGCAGGCCCCCAGCTGGTCCAGGGCAGTGCCCTGGTGGGGGGACAAGGGAGGGCGAAGCCCCCCGAAGCTCCTGGGTTCTGGGGTTTTCTGACTTAAAAATTGTACTAAAATGGCAAGCAAACACACAAGAAAAAACTTGTCATGATTAACAAATTCAAGCCAATTTAATGGTCAACATGCAACTCTGAGCCCCTATAGTAAATTCAATGATTCTTAACTGACAAAAAGCCAAAACATGAAACCTAAAAATGTCATTCTAAATTAAATCTGCATTAGAATAAATAGAAAATTGTATAAGGAAAAACAAAATTTATACTTTCAATTACTGTAGAAGTTGAACATACCTAAATGTGCCTTTTCAAACAAACATGATGCAACATAAGAATTCATCCACCATTATTTATTAAACTCTATTGCTCCTGGTAGTCTCCCGGTTTGCTTCTTATGTATGGCAACTTCTAATATTTGATTAAGTTACTGCACACCCCGTTTAGACAGGGTAACAGGATTGACACAAAAAATTAGTCATGCATAGACTACTTACCAAAACTGAAATTTTTAAGTAAATATTCTCAGATTCAGTTCATTCTGCCATCCATATAAAAGGTGAGAATATGTAGATCCTTGGCAACAAATAATTTCAATAATAGCTTTTGGGAGCATTTATTTTTGTTATGTGATTCATCACGGTAACAGAACTGACACAAACCTCTGGGACAGGTACAAAAATTAACAAAAAATTGAAAAATATCTTTTCTTAATGGCATTTTCAATTTGTGACATCATATGTCCATTGTGGTTTCCACAGTCTTGTCGTTGAACATGAAAAAGTTTCGATTCCACCTTTGTCTAACATTAAGAATCATGTCTGGAAAAAAAAAGTCTCTTTTCAGTGGAACAGCCATTTTTGCTCATTTTCGACCCTAAAATTTGCTACAAAATGCACATTTATGAACCAAAGTAGTCAAATTTTGAAATGTAAGGTAGAACTGATAATGTTTTATCATATGAGACCATAAAAAGGTTTTAGAAATCTCAAAATGTAAACAAAACATGTCCGGACAAAAAAAAAAAAAAAACATTTTCTGTGAAATTGACTCATATACAGAACTGTACAGTGTTCACTCACTTGAGGATTTTCATATGCAAGAATAAAAATAACTTTTTCACTAAACAACATTCAAAAAAATGTGTTTGCAATTAATTGGGCTCCACTGTTTTTATCATTTCAACCGCGCATCAGACCCTCGGCCAACTGAAAATGTCTTTCATGCACTTTTCTCCCTCATGAGAATTTTGAAAAGTTGGCAAGTATGTATTATTTGCACTAACATTTTAATATTGAATAAACAAATCAAAATTGTGTATAATTACCTTACATCCACGCTGTGGGAAAAGTTTTGAGCGAAAATTAAAACTATCTTCGAGTGAAAAAGGTGAAATAATCTGTGATGAAGTTGGCAGAGACTCGGAAGTAAAGTGAGAGGAGGCGGGAGGGGTCCAGCATCACTGCCGCCTCACAGACTCACTTTCCCGGGTTAAACTCCCACCACTCCCCCTCTCTCTAGCTTTTGTTTTGTTTTCACTGAGTAACCATTTTGATTTGTAAACTCGAGCCGTGATTTAAACTGCTGTTTCTTCGGACGTAACTAAAACAAACTGAAATAAAAACCGCCCCTTCTTTTCTCCTCAGAAGGTTTAGCCTCCGATGCTAACCTTTTCTCCACAGCTTTCATAGCGTGCGCATGCGCATCCAGGAAGCAACAGATGGCGCGAGGCCCCGTTGCCACGGCAACCTTCGTCACTCCGTCGCACGTGCAGTGACACCATCACCACTCACAGGCTTATTATGGGGAAAGAAATGAGCTGGGTTGTTTTTTCTTCTTCCCCATGTTTATTTACTTTAAAAACACACCCCAAACTGATGATCAGGTGCATCTTTACGCTCGATCACGGAGGCTGCCATCTTTCAACTCTTCGTTTGAAGCGAGCTTACGTACAGCTATCTAACAAGCGCGTTCATTGGTTGTTACAGAGCGATGGGCCAATCACGTACCTCGTTTCATCTCAATGACGGAATTACTGAAAGTCGGAACGAATAGGATATGAATGCGGATTTTTGAGCGAAAAATCGGATTTTTTTTTTTTTAATTTTGAGGTGAAAAAAGCGGAATTCCGCGAATTCGCGGAAAAATCGCATCCCTGTGAAATCTCTTCATACATCTTTGTCTATGTGCCACAAAAACCAGGAGGGACCAAAGACATGATATCTTAACAAGAATTTTTTGAATTGCTTGCTTTGTCCTTAAGCATCGATTTAATGCTCGATACAAGAGGCGGGGCTGTGTACTTTTTGCTTGACCTTATGACCGTATTGTACCTGTTTACGCAGGCTGTACTGTACCTGTGCTAGGAACTCAATGACATCCAAAACCCAAGAGAGTGGCATTTCTCGGACATCACTTTAAACATGGCTGTTAGAAAAGAGCGAGCACTTCTTCGAGAAGCGCGAGCACTTCTTCGAGAAGCGTAAAACTTCTTTTTACAGTGGATAATGGTATGAAAAACAAACAAAAACAAGCGTCCTCTGAGAGCACAATATCCCTCTGCCATAACTCTGGTAAAATGCGACTGAATTGAACGAAATTGCAACATGTGTATTACCAGACATATAACAAAGAATCCTGTCAAGTTTCGTGAAATTCCTCCAAAAACTATGAGAGGAGTTGTTTTCAGAAGGCGAGTACCCTTCCCGGGACGGACGGATGGACATCACTATGACATAATCCCCCTTTGGGCCTTTCGGCCAGTGAGGGATAAAAATTGTGAGGGAAGTTGTTTTCAGAAAGCAAGCACACCTTGATGAAATTGCCAAAGTACAAGTTTGTTAATAATCAAGCGCATAACTTTGGTAAAATTTGCCCAAATTAAACGAAATTTCAATATGCGTATAACTGTCATATAACAAAGGCTTTTGCCAAGTTTGGTGAAATTCCTCCACAAACTGTGAGAGGAGTCGATTTCAGAAGAACGTACACCCTCATGAAATTGTCAAATTATAATTTTGTTAATCAAGGGCTGTAACTCTGGTAAAATGTGACCCAATTTAACGAAATTGCAAAAGACGTACTACAGACATATAACAAATAATCCTGCCAAGTTTTGTGAAATTCCTCCAATAATTGTGAGAGGAGTTGATTTCACAAGGTGAACACCCTTCCCGGGACGGACGGATGGACAGATGAATGGAAATCGCCACGATATAATCCCCCTTCGGGCCTTTCGGCCAGCAGGGGATAAAAACACAACACCTGAAACGAGCTACAACAGGAGCTTGAGGAGCTGGATGTTTTACAATTGGTAACGGTTTTAGGACTTCAGTCTGGTCTTAAGACCACTTTTTAAAGGTCTTGGTCTTGTCTCGGAATCGACTGCATTTTTACTCGGTCTCAGACATAGAGGACTCTGGATTTTATTTCAAGCCTGGTCAAGACCACAATTGCGGGGATTTCACTAAATTACCTGTGCGTTGTCTGATTTATTTGTTAACATCGTAACTGTGACTGGATGGAAAACTTCCTGCTTCAAATGCGACCAATAATGTGACTCATTTCTAATTTGAAATTGTTCTTCCTGTTCACGGCGGTCACCCCTCCCTACTCCGTCCCTCCTTCATAGACCCTGGTCTGGTTCTGGTCTTGACTTGGTCTCGCCCTGCCTTGGTCTTGGTCTTGACTTGATTTCAACCCCTCAAAGTCTTGGTCTTGGTCTCGATACCCTTTGATCTTGGTCATGGCTTGGTCTTGGTTTAGGTGATCTCGACTCCAACACTAGGTAAAGAAACTGTCTCAATTTGGTGAAACCATCTATTCTAGTCTCAAAAGTAGCTACACTTCCTCTGTTTTATCAACCAAAGCTATTCCGGCATTATCATCATCACAGTTCTAGATTCTTCCCCAATTTCGCCAATTGACCCAATGAATTAGAGAGTTCACAAACCTAGAAAAAGCAGCAAAAGAAGCAGAAAAAAACCCCCACCACATGTAAATGGTCATCCTTTACAACCAATACAGATGAGGATCAGGCCCTTGAGTAATCTCTCTTTATCTCTTGGAATTTATTCTTTAATCAGAGGCTTAACAAACATATTTTGTTGAAGAAATCTTTTTCGGCTTTACGTGCAGCTTTGCAAAGTTTTAAAGAGGTGGATAAAACAGGTTAAACACATGCAATTAGCTGAGTCTAGACCTGCCATTGTGCATTAAATTAGCCAACCAGACAAACAGTCTAATCCTCAGGTGACTGCACCCGGCATGTTTGCGAGTCCCGACAACAACTGTGTTCACACGCCCTTGCCTTACTCAAGCGACGCTCTGGAGAGAAATGAAATCATTGTATTTTTCTCTTGCTAAGGCTTCTCCTGACCTGAGTGAACTAGCTAAGTGCGAGTCAACAAAACTGGGATTGGGAGCTGTTTTTGTCTCTGGCGCAGTATAATACATGTTTACCCTCAAGTTGGGTTCATCTGCTATTCCCGTCTCATCTTTTCAGGCAAAACTTGTGGATCTACAGAGAGAGAAGTGTCAAAGCGAGTAAAGTGTTGCGGAATTGTAAATGTTGTTCTCTCTCTCTCTCTCTCTCTCTCTCCTTGTTCACCCAAGAGGAGCATCCTGACAGGGCGCAGAATTCGCTGACGTTGATGCGTGTCAAGAATACGGTGCGCCATACAGACCAGCTCTGAAGCTATAAAACGAATGATTTACCGCACGGCATTTGCATAACGCATCCGCTAGCAGGCGCGCCAATGACATGTCGTCGTTAGCCCTTCTGTTAAGGAGTGTTCATCTTCTCTGAGGACTGTGCAATTTTGACACCGGAGCCTGCAAACAAACAGTGCTGGATTAAAACCTCTTCCATTCGTGCATATCATTATCCGCTACAAGGGTGGAATTTCAATGCCTGAGTGAGAAGCGATGAGTTATCATGTCTCGGCGCATACCGATGTATCAATTCCACACAGACGAGAGCCAGAAAGGTCTCGAGATCAAACCTGGAGTTTGGCATGTCTGTCTCATGCTCTGCTAACAATACATTTCATATGATCACATCTCATTAGTGAGGTCAAGCATCTAGCGCCAAGGCACTCTAAATGCAAAGTAACCCATTCTTTCTCAAAAACCTATTTTCAATCAATTTATACAATCAGATGAAGATCGGCATCGTGCTAGGTGCTCAGGATTCGAGACAAATGAAGCAGGACGCAGCGACGCATTCCTAAACCGGCTTAAAGGTCATAGGCAACGGTTTTCAATTTATGCACATTTGAAACTTTAGATGTTAAAAAACCCTCCGTAATTTTCTTCTGGTCCCAAGAAGTATTGTTAATAAGTAATAATTAAAATAAGTCAGCGCGGATCGCGGCAAATTTCTGTTCGGTGATTTTCGTGACCGTTCGGCGCGTGACGTCATTCAAGACAAACAGCCCGCTAGAGTTGAGTCCACTTCCGTTTACTTGCATTGCCGTTCGGCTTGAGTGCAGTCGTGCGTTCGGGAATTTCCAAAGAAAAAACATGCCTTATTGTTGTGCAGTGAACCGTAACAACGGGACCGGTTCAGGAAGAAGTTTTTACCGTTTTCCGAGACAGGAGAAGAAGCGGCGCGAGAGGGTTGGCTTTTTCCAAAAAAGGAGAAGAGGCGGAGCGAGAGGATTGGCTTTTTCAAAAAAGGAGAAGAGGCGGAGCGAGAGGGTTGACTTTTTCAGGAAAAGGAGAAGAGGTGGAACAAGAGGGTTGTTTTTTTCCGGAAGAGGAGACGAGGCGGAGAGAGTGGATTGTGTGCATGAAACAAAATCAAGCAGTCAAAGAAGAAACGGAGCAGCAACGCTCAGGCAAAAAGGAGAAGATTGGAGGTCAACATTTTTACTTTTGCTTGCAATTGACGAGTCAAGAATCCTGAGGGATCCTGTACAATCATTGTGGAAATGAGACAAAGGGATATTTCTCGCTTAGAGTAGGCTATAAACCAGTGGCGGCTGGTAGTCTTTCAAACAGGGGAGGCTGGTCGGTTACGATATTTCCAGCTTTTAAAAGAAAAAACATCAATTTTGCCCATACTCTTGCCTCTGATCTGGCTGATTGAGGCTCGGAGTCCGTAGGCGGGCATTTTCGCAGTATTTGTCCAATAATCGTCTTGCATTTTGAGATTGAAAGCGCATAGCTCCCAAATGCCACTGAAGTCCACTGAGGCTGGGCTGCATCGCGCTGTCACGAGGGGGAAAAACTCACGCACACATTAAAGTTATAAGGGAATGATTTTGCACTGTAGTTGGGTTGAGCACATATATTTCTATGATTCTGGATCTGAAATAGCAATGTTATAAGGTCGGCTATAACATAAGCCTAGCGCAATTCATCCTACACGATGTTCGTCATTTTTAGAGGAGGCTGAGCCTCCCTCGTTGTCTTAGAGCAATCGCCCGTGCTATAAATAGTATAATGCCGCGGATGGCAGGCTAATGTGGCCTACCGGCGCACTGTCCAGTAATCGTTCCCTATATCCACGAGGGAGGGCAGTTTAATTATTCTTCAAAAGGGCTCTTATGTAGTATTACGACGAAAGTAGGAATTTATCATAACTACCAGGATAAATTGTTTGGGCGCGAGTCTTGTTGAGGTCCGGGGTCACTGCAATCAGAGTCGGCCGAGTCGCTGTCCGATTCCGAGGCTGCACGGTCAAACCAGTGAGCCACATTCACCGATTGCTTCGCAGTGGCCATAGGTTCATACATATATGGTTTCACCTCTCGATATTCAATTTGGAGAGTTCCTACTTCAAAATCGCTATCACTTTCAGACATTTTACACAACCTCTCACGACCAAAGTTCGTACACGTGTGCTCGGTTCACAGGTAAGCACAGAGCTGCTCCCGGTCTGTTTGGCTTAAATGACGTCACGATGACGGTCCCCTGGCGGTAAAAATGCGCATAAGTGAGATGTAAACAAACCTTCGGAAATTAAGCAAAACAGTATATTTTAACCGTTTTATTCAATTTTAGGGTGCAAATTAGACACCAGGAAGATTGAATTCGCTTTCTGGGTCGTTCTTCTAGACAATAAAGCTGATATTCTACGTTTCACCTACGGCCATTGCCTATGACCTTTTAAATAAGTGCATTAATGATGGAAGTACTCCTCTGATCAGCTTCGATGTGAGTTAATTTAAAAAAAAAAAAAAAAGGGAGCCAGATGCAGAGGAGCTAGTCATGTACGCCTTTTTTCTGCTCGAACAGCAGGAGAGGCGGAGAAAGCAGTGCAACTCCAGACTCAATGATGAAGCACATTTATTTCATAAATGCAGACAAATCAAATCAACTCGTTCATGCCGTGAATGAGTGATTACTACGTGTGTTTGAATAAAAAAAAATAAAAAAATTGTTTCCTGATTGTCTTAGATACAATACAAATAACATACTGCATTACAGATGACGCATTAATACAAACCTGTTATGCATACTGAACTGAAACTACTCACTCTCAAAGCTGTAGTTATAAAAATGATAAATTGTCCTAACACCTTCCGACCAATCAGAGTCAAGAATTCAACGACGCTGTTGTACGAGCATCGCAAAGAAATACACAAAGAAGTGGTATAACTTGTAAAAGTGCGACAATAATGATTCTGTCATGGATATTTACCTTAAGCTTATCGTTCGCAAGGCGCAAGACTTTTTTCTTTTTGTAAAATTCACGCCCCTCCAATACATATACATATACTCCTTCTTCACTGGATGCTGTATATGCTCACTACATAGACTATATTAATCCATGCTCTGGTTGAAATTATGGATTCTCTGAGGTGACACCCCTCACAAAATAGTATCACGCCAGTCACCGAAGAGAATCCTTGATTTCAATCGGAGCCTCTCAGTGCATGGTATATTTGATTTATATCCCTCATCCAAAAAATTCCAAACTAAAAGTGTTAAAGGAGAGCTCATCTCATCTCGTTATCTCTAGCCGCTTTATCCTGTTCTACAGGGTCGCAGGCAAGCTGGAGCCTATCCCAGCTGACTACAGGTGAGAGGCGGGGTACACCCTGGACAAGTCGCCAGGTCATCACAGGGCTGACACATAGGCCAAGTTTACATTAGACCGTATCAGCGGATCATCAGATTCACGTTTTTAAAACGATTCGCGTGCACACAGCAACACCAATACACGGATACGCTCGGCTCCGCAGGCATCCTGCGCTCCAAATCACTCCGCCCTGAACAGCGAGTGCCCTCTGGAGGGTGCGCACTCTGGCCCTGCGCAGCTCACAGAGTGCGCGAGTGAAGTGCACAAGCCGTGATTCGGGACTGAGCCGCTGTGTGTGTGATCCCAGCGCATATCACTTACCACTTGCAAGTGGAAGGATGGCAAGCCTAAAGACAATCATAACTACACAATGGGCAGTATTTGCATCAGTATTTGCAGTATTTTCATACTTTTATACTCTTTAATGAAAGGTGATACAAGGCGGAAGTCCGCGCCGTTTTTCAGCAGTCGCGTCACATGACCAACGCCAGCGAATCAGGAAGGTGGATGTCACAGTGACGTTGTCCAATGACAACGCCAGCTAGAGCTCAGCACAGCGTATCCGCGTATTCTCAATGTTTACACAGCACTGGACCAGACACGATCTGGATTGAATACGTGGACGCTGGCGGATTCCCGTTTCCCGGCGTTTCCAGGCGGTTTAATGTAAACGGACAGTGCATCCGCGAAGAAAACGAGACAGATACGGTCTAATGTAAACTTGGCCATAGACACAGACAGCCATTCACACTCACATTCACACCTACAGTCAATTTAGAGTCACCAGTTTACCTAACCTGCATGTCTTTGGACTGTGGGGGAAACCGGAGCACCCGGAGGAAACCCACGCGGACACGGGGAGAACATGCAAACTCCGCACAGAAAGGCCCTCGCTGGCCATGGGGCTCGAACCCGGACCTTCTTGTTGTGAGGCAACAGCGCTAACCACTACACCACCGTGTCGCCTAAAGGGGAACTGAAGGCAAATTTTTTTTTATCATCAAAATTCTATTTATCTCAGTTTATTAAATATCGGAATGCATTTTTGATCGCTATTTTGTCGCTGCTATAGCAAGTTATGAGTGTTTGAAATATGCTCTGTAATATATCAGTCCGTATGTCAAAGCAATGGCCGTAAACGAGATTCGTCGAGACCTGTGCGAGACATCGTAGGACGGAAGTAAAACGTACAGCGGAAATCAAAGTGGCCGACATCTGCCAACGTTGTCAAAAGACGGGCGCGCCCTCTTTCGAATGCTGACGTAATCAAGCCGGAAGTTTTGTTTGTTTTGATAGCAATCAGGAAAGTTTGAAAAAAGTAGGCAGTAATCGTCATTTCAACTTGTTTTTGTGCAACATTTCGTTTGGAAAACAGTTTTCAAAATGGCGGCGCCGACACCTGGCTGACACTTGACGTTTCGAAGTCTCGCACAAGTCTCGTGAAGATTGCGCGGATAAGCGACGCCTGCCGTGAACCAAACGAACTAAATTCAGCATGGCTAAAAACCGAATAGGCCGATAAGTATAATATTTAAATCACAATTAGTTGCCAATACGAGTCACGATATAAGGTTACTAAAACCGAAAACGACACTGAATAACACGTTAATTAAGAAATAAAGCGAGTTTAAAAATGACTTCAGCTCCCTTTTAAGATTGAATCTCGGCAGAAACTCATTGGAGGCAGCCATGTTTGTTGTTTATATCGGCACGACCGTCCCTTCAATCTGCACGTGTGCAATCACCAGCAGTGTTGTAGTCGCGTTATTAAACCTTGAGTCCGAGTCCAGTCTCGAGTCCAATTCTGAGTCGAGTCCGAGAACAAGACTCCACCCGCACCATCTGTCGGTGGCTGTTTTAGCGCCATTAATGTTAGTTTGTTCCTGAAAAATGACGTATGAACAGGTGAATGTGCTTCTCTTTGTCAGGGAGTGTAAGTACGGATGTAAGTGCAGAAGGTGTGTTTATTAATCCTAGTGAAGATGGTAAACAATCCAGAACGGCAGGCGAAATTGTAAAACGGTGAAACAAGCAATACGGTAGGTCGAGCAAAGCACAAACAGGCTATCGTAGACTCGGCAGAATCAAAGACGAGAAACAGGAAATCAGGAAACCTTGGTAATGTATCAGCACTGCAACTCAATACTTCGCAAAGTAAGTGTGTTTTCACAGTTTTTATATCGGCGCGCTGATTGCGCCTTAATCTTGTGCAGATGCGAGTTGTTTACGACGCAAGAATCTGCTTGGCGCGTGCGCCCAAGAGTCTATCTGATGCACGCGCCAAGGCGTGCAGGTGTGACACTCTTGCACGAAATTAGTACAAAATTAATTTAGATATAAATATCTTATGCAAAATTATTATGGCGTGTTCCAAAAAAATCCTCGTCTCCAATTTACAAGTCCGAATGCAGTTAATGCACGAGTCCGAATCACCACAAGTCCTTAAAACTAAGGCACGAGTCAGACTCGAGTACTACAAGCCTGCTCGCCAGGCATGATCATGATACGTAGATCTACATACACAGAAATGCTCACAGAGCCACAGCTGTGACTCGAGTCGGCCGTATAGCTTGAAATTGTGACGTCGATCGGTATATGCTATATCCAGGATACACCGTGACTGACTCACACCATATCCATTTTTTTTTTTATTTTGACATCACAAGATACATTGCTTCATCAGTGGCGGAACTATTTTGTGTCGCGTGAGCCATCCTTGGCCAGTCCCTGCACGGGAATATTTTGATAAGGGATATAAAACAAAATAAAATAACTGCATGATGGTAGAACTTGTGTGCGTGTGCGTATGAACCCAGTGCACTTTATAGCCATTTAAGATTCAGCCAACTGTTAGAAATGAACTGCTTACAAGAGTTAACGACATAACGTCACTTTTCAGGCACTTTTCTGTTCATTCAAGAAACATTTTTACAAAATTGCTCCAGAAATTTAAAAAATAGTTGAAAAAACAAACAAACAAAAGCTAACTTTCAAATAGTACTCAAAAAATAAAATGTACTCTGATGCCATATGACGTATGATATAAGTAGTTCAAAGGACAAGATGAGCAATTACAAGAGTATATACTGCAGGCTTGTAGTACTCGAGTCCACGACTCGAGCCCTAATTTTAAGGACTTGCGACTTGACTTGGACTCGTACATTAACTGCATTCGGACTCAGATTTTTTCTTTATTTTTTATAACATGCCATAATAATTTGCCATAAGATATTTATATTTGGGCGGCACGGTGGTGTAGTGGTTAGCGCTGTCGCCTCACAGCAAGAAGGTCCGGGTTCGAGCCCCGTGGCCGGCGAGGGCCTCTCTGTGCGGAGTTTGTATGTTCTCCCCGTGTCCGCGTGGGTTTCCTCCGGGTGCTCCGGTTTCCCCCACAGTCCAAAGACATGCAGGTTAGGTTAACTGGTGACTCTAAATTGAGCGTAGGTGTGAATGTGAGTGTGAATGGTTGTCTGTGTCTATGTGTCAGCCCTGTGATGACCTGGCGACTTGTCCAGGGTGTACCCCGCCTTTCGCCCGTAGTCAGCTGGGATAGGCTCCAGCTTGCCTGCGACCCTGTAGAAGGATAAAGCGGCTAGAGATAATGAGATGAGATGAGATATTTATATATGGGTCTGTCTCAGAAACTGGTCTCTCATTTGGGACATTATGGTCAAAAAATAAATTTTCTAATTTTACTATTTTTTTTTGCATTTACCCAACACTCAATGTTTCTTTTGTCATGTTTAATAAGAATAAAGATAGTATCTTGCTTTATCTGGCCTCCACTGTGGAAATTTTTTTTTGATTACAATTCAAATCTCATCTCATTCTCATTATCTCTAGCCGCTTTATCCTGTTCTACAGGGTCGCAGGCAAGCTGGATCCTATCCCAGCTGACTACGGGCGAAAGGCGGGGTACACCCTGGACAAGTCGCCAGGTCATCACAGGGCTGACACATAGACACAGACAACCATTCACACTCACACCTACGGTCAATTTAGAGTCACCAGTTAACCTAACCTGCATGTCTTTGGACTGTGGGGGAAACCGGAGCACCCGAAGGAAACCCACGCGGACACGGGGAGAACATGCAAACTCCACACAGAAAGGCCCTCGCCGGCCCCGGGGCTCGAACCCAGGACCTTCTTGCTGTGAGGCGACAGTGCTAACCACTACACCACCGTGCCGCCCCTACAATTCAAATGCTTTTGTAAAATTGATTTACATATAAAATAACTACATCATGAAGAATTAAAGCTCCTCCTTCACAGATGAGTGAAAATATTGAATACATTTCCTCTTTGTGATTGCTTGGGTTAAAAATGCCAAGTTATGATGACTGAATTGATTATTCACTTAAATATGAATAATATGATACAGTTTGGGTATTTGATATGGCGAAATAGTACACAATGGAAAAATCAAGAACACACCGGAAAGATGAGAATAACGGCGCTGGTAAAAGAACAGCGACTGTACCGGCTGAAGGTCGCGCGGGTCTCTGCTGCGGCGTGCGAGCAACGGGACATCACTACCGCACCGGACGGAGCGCGAGGCGGGGGCGGGGCAAAATGACTGGCTGTAGATTCTATCAAAAGTTCGATCTAAATTGGCCATGGTTGCAAAATATTGGCCAAAAATACGCAAACAGTACAAAATATGAAAGTAAGATGAAAAAGAAATATTCTATTCCCTTATACTGCAAGAGTAAAACAAAATAAAACTGTCAAAACTCACCTTTTCAGCGATAACGTCCGAACAGATCACCCGCGTAACAGAGAGACCGCAAATGGAAGCACGATCAACTTCTAACTGTTGGAGTGGAAAATTCCATTCTACACATGCAGATTGTTAATGTGTGTCCTTCCCCGCACACAAATAACACGCTACGGTAAAAAATAGACCACGACTCATTTTATAGCTCAGAAATTCATACAAGACCAGCTACCATCGGAACATATTCCGTAAGAAACATATTCTATACCGAACTTTCAGCTTTCGTTTTAAAAAACAAAATCACAGATTTATAACTAAATTTTTATATGGCGTAGTGATTTTAAGTTACAACTTTTGGTGAGGTAGTGACCTCGACCCTGAGGCTTTCCGTTTAGATCAAAACACACGATCTTATTGGTTTTGGGTCTGCGGAAAATGGAGATACGACGGTGATCAAATATTTTGCATGATGTTTTATTACGGTTATAATTATTCTGTGAGCACACCAATCCTTAGGTGTATAAAGTTACAACTTAAAATACAATTAGTGATAACTGTAGACTTTTCAGTGGACTACAGCCTTTTTAAGGGAATGCGATGTAGTCGACCATTTATCATGTCCCAGGTCAAGCCGCCATTTTTCCACAAATTTGCAGAATTTTTGCCAAATTCTGAATAGAGTATTCACATCAAAGATTTAGTTTTATCTGTATTATTTCTTTCATCATTTTATTTCAAATTAAAACCAACATCACCATTCAAAACCGTATAGTTTATTGACTGAGTATATTTAGTGGGCTACCCCCACAGTACCCAGTTTCTGAGACAGACCCATTTATATCTACACTAATTTTTATACTAATTTCGTGCGAGAGAATGCACATTCACTTGTTCATACGTCATGTTCAGGAACAAACTAACATTAATGGCGCTAAAATCTCTGGAGAGAACGCCCCTAGGATTGTCCGCTTTGCTTACGCAGACGTCTCGTGCAGGAGGAAAAATGCGCTGCTATGTGTTCTGTATGTAGAAGAGCTATCGAGGAGACGACGGGGACAACCTCGAACTTCAATCGTCATTTGGTAAGACTCCACCCAGAGAAGGAAGTGACATGCTGTGTTCATTGCTCTGTTGATAGTGGGTGGGGCTTGCTGAGTGATGAACTAGCTAGCGTTAACCCTCTCTCATGCTATTTGCCCTGTTGATAGTGGGCGGGGCTTGCTGAGCGTTGAACAAGCTTTTTATCTGTAGCCTGTTAACTAAAACGGGGCGGTCGAGCAGGAAAGTCAGTCCGACACAGTAGCAGAGACGCTTTCGCATAAAGGCAGCAACAGCAGTGCTAGAAATGGTGTGGATAAATACAGTACGATCAATCTGAATATACAGTACGAGCATGAAAAAGTGACTCACGTCTTGATTCGACATGTCCCAGTATGGCCGTTCGCCGTAGGACATGACCTCCCACATGACAATGCCGTAACTCCACACGTCGCTGGCTGATGTGAATTTACGGTACTGGATGGCTTCCATGGCTGTCCACCGAACCGGGATCTTTCCACCCTGTTCAGTAAAATGCACGTCAGTGGCTGGGGTAAACATCAAATTCATTACAGCCTGCATCTTGGCCTAAAAACACCAACCAAAGACAACATATTAACCCTCAGGTTCTCTTCACTTATTACCTGAAGTCAGGACAAAACACCAACCATTTTGTACTAAAAAGAACATCTCAGTACCGTGCTACATGGCTATATAGCAAACCACGGGGTTTTATTGACTCACCGTGGTCGTGTAGACAGCCTCAGGGTCATCGTCGATCACTCTCGACAGGCCAAAGTCGGACACTTTACACACCAGGTTGCTGTTGACGAGGATGTTGCGCGCCGCCAGGTCCCGGTGCACGTAGCCCATATCTGAGAGGTAGCGCATGCCAGCGGCGATGCCACGCAGCATACCGACCAGCTGGATCACCGTGAACTGCCCGTCATGCTTCTGAGTAAACATATAGATAAAACCAAAGCTTAATCTTGAGCTGCAAGATCACCAAAATCGGATTAGTTTCGATCTGTGCAAAAGTCCTTCGGCACATGGAAATAAATGCTGTAGATCAAAAATAATGGAATGAAATGTTTCGGCATAAAAAAAAAAAATACTATTAACAGTATAGTGAGTGCAGTTTTATCAGGTTTTACTGAGCATCTTACAGAACCGGTCACAGTTCATCTGGACACTTTGACTGTCACACTCGTGTCTTCATTTTGCACCAAAACCCAGCAGCCTTCATGATGCTTTCTTTTTTAATCTCTTATGTAAAACGCTGTTCAGATGCAACCTTTTTTTGCCCCCCTAATATTTAATTTTGTGCCGGAAAACGAACATTTGGAACTTGAAAAATGTGTTTGTACTGACTCGATAATGCAGAAGCGTATAACAAAAAGGCTGCCGAAGACTTTTGCACAGGACTGTACCGTATGTTGCTTTCTACACTGCAAAAATGGCCTTTCAAAAATAAGAAATAAAAGATTAAAACAAAGCATATTTGCTTGAATCAGGTGAAAAAAATCTGCCAATGGAACTAGTCAAATTTGACTTGGTAAGATTTCTGAAAGTAAGATGAAAAATCTAACCTGTTTTTAGATGAAATAATTCCAAAATAAGATTGGGGAACTTATTATGCGAGATCTGATTAACTCAAAATAATCAAAATAGTTCTTATAACAAGATCGTACTTCTTACATTTAGCCATTCAAGTCATTTTTATTTATTTCATTTTAAGGGTATTTCACTTAAATTCATGACAAAGTCTTAGCAGTAAAAACTGAATTTAAGAGAAATATACTAATATTAGGATTGTTAAATTCTACAACTAAGCATTGCCAGCTTAAAAGATTCTCCTTTTGTGACCTGTAATTAGTAAAATACTCTCGATATGAGACCAGAGACTATCTTGAATCAAGTTGACGACACGTGTAGCATTGCAACAAGTTTATTTTTTTTCCCCATTTCAACATTCAAACATTAAAACATCTCTTAAGATTCCACTTCCCCAGGACCTCAGGCACCAAAAAAAAAAGTCTACACATTTTGACTTACAGTGCTTACACAACGCCAAAGCAACAGTGCAGTGTACGAGGGGTTTACAAGATCAGGCACAAAAAAAAAAAAAGCCTACGCATTTTGACTTACAGCGCTTGCATAACGCCAAAGCAACAGTGCGTTTTGGGGGCAAGATTCAAAGATTTCAGTAAAGTTCATTTATTCTAGACTGGTACCAAAATTGAAAAAAAGTGCTTATTTAAGGAGTTAAAGGCATTTTTGAGACAAAGTCGGCAAACAGTCTTATTTTGTCAATTTGGGTGTGCCGAATTCAAATCTGCAATATGCCGAGCTCTATCTGACCTCTAGAGGTCATTGAACTTTGGGCCTGTAAACGTCTCAGCTGAACCCAGTTTCTCAGCTTTCTCAGGAATGAAATGTACTAAAATGATTAATGAAGTTAGCAAATGGCCTTGTTTGTTAAATGTTTGGGTGCTGAATTCATTTTTCATTTGTAAAACGACATATGACCTCTGATAACCTCAAGGTCATTAAACTTGGCCTATAGGCCTATGCATTTAACGGCATTTTTAAACTGACTTTACTCCCCCAAAAAGAATATGAACAGACAAAAAACAAATAGAAAGGAACAAATACAACATTAAATGCCAGTCCATGTACATGTGACTTACTTTTCACAATGAGAATGCCTAGGCGATCACCTTATATAACATTGCATTACATTTAGCGGTTATTGTTTATACAAGGCTACTGAAAAAAGGACAGATTCAGCAGCATACAAAATGTGGGGGCATACAGGGTATACAGGTTAATCAGGGTTAGTACAGTATATATGAGAGTTTTTTTCTTCGTTGTTTGTTTTTTGTAAAGGCTTTACCCCGTTTAAAACAAAACAAAAAAAAAAACAAAGAAAAAAACTCTCATATATACTAACCCTGATTAACCTGTATACCCTGTATGCCCCCACATTTTGTATGCTGCTGAATCTGTCCTTTTTTCAGTAGCCTTGTATAAACAATAACCGCTAAATGTAATGCAATGTTATATAAGGTGATCGCCTAGGCATTCTCATTGTGAAAAGCAAGTCACATGTACATGGACTGGCATTTAATGTTGCATTTGTTCCTTTCTATTTGTTTTTTGTCTGTTCATATTCTTTTTGGGGGAGTAAAGTCAGTTTAAAAATGCCGTTAAATGCATAGGCCTATAGAGATCTTGCATGTGACGTCACAGCCGATCCAGATTGTGACGGACGCCATCGTGTCGGTCAAACGCCATATTCCGCCTTCTACTTCTGGTTCTACTTCTGCTTTTACTTCTACCTTTTCTTCTGGAAAACCCTACTATATACAATTCTACTACAACAGCTGCGGCTACAAGCTCTCCCTACCTGTGCACGGTTTTTATGTTTTTTGTGTGTATTTTTGCGTGTTGTTCGTCTGTACCGGACTTCAATATCCACTACAACCGTATGGACTTACTGGACATTGGTTTCCAGCAGAAAATGACGGTTTGTAGCGATTTCCATCGCATGCACAACATTCCGGACAAGAAAAAAAAAAAAAAACATTCCGGACGAGAAAAAAAAAAACATTCCGGACGAGACCAGATTGCGAGACCAGCTGGGTCTCCGTGGATTGTTATCGGAAGCAAAGCGAAGGAGGCAGCGCCGGGAGCAGAAGCGAGGCTACAGGCAGAGCCGGCCTGTTGACTAAGCTCAGAAAACAGCTACTCAAACCTCCACTGCCAAGCCTCTACCTCTCCAACGCCAGATCCATGTAAACAACACGGACGATTTGGAATTACCTTATTCTATAATCGGCTGGTCAGTGCTATACTCAATACTTAAGTGACTTACCCATCCAGTGAGGATCATTTTCTTGCTTACAAGATGCCACATCTGAGTCGCTGACAAATCCTGAATTTCTGTAAAGATAACTGTCCAGAGATTTATAAGCACGCAGTGCTTCACCACTGAACAGCGAGGGAAAGTTAATGAGGTAATCATACACGTCCGGGTATTCCGCTGGCAGTTCAAAATCCAGTCGTGAAAACTCCGTCCGGAAAGCTGTAAGGGTCACTAATCTGTAGATCGTTTATTTTAGACATATATCTAGTTATCTGTTCATTAGAAAAATGAGCCGTGTAGTCCGTCGGTTGAAATTGATCCATTCTGTACACGAGTGCAGCAGTATTCAGCGGTGTTTTTGACCGACACGATGGCGGTTGTGTACTTTCCGGTCACGTGACTGCAAAATCTCTATAGGCCAAGTTTAATGACCTTGAGGTTATCAGAGGTCATATGTCGTTTTACAAATGAAAAATGAATTTAGCACCCAAACATTTAACAAACAAGGCCATTTGCTAACTTCATTAATCATTTTAGTACATTTCATTCCTTAGAAAGCTGAGGAACTGGGTTCAGCTGAGACGTTTACAGGCCCAAAGTTCAATGACCTCTAGAGGTCAACAGAGGTCAGATAGAGCTTGGCATATTGCAGGTTTGAATTCGGCACACCCAAATTGACAAAATAAGACTGTTTGCCGACTTTGTCTCAAAAATGCCTTTGGGTGTCACAATTCTGGATTTTGGTACCAGTCTATTCCCAAAACAAGCATACTTTTTTTTTTTTTTTCTTGAAACAAGATGAACCACATTTGACAAATGTCCAAAATGTACTTACTTGTTTTAAAAAAAAAAACTTGTTTTATTTTCATAGGTGCTCCAAATAAGACTTTTTCAAGACATTTTGTCTATACAAGATTTTCAAGATGGACTGTCTAGAAACTAGCCTTTCTAGCTAAATGAGGTTTTGCTTGTTGGGCAATTATGTCTTATAATAAGGGTGGCTAGATGTTTTGACTTGAAAATAGACAAACTTACTAAGATTTTTATTTTTTGCAGTGTAATGCTTGAGAACAAAACCACGGTCTTCGTACTCACCCTGAGGAAGGCATCCAAGGCGCCGTTCTCCATGTACTCGATGACGATCATGACTGGCTTCCCTGACGAACAGAAGCGATGTGATTAGGAGTGGTGAAGATAAACAAACTTGGCGCAGGAAGCCGTAATGAGGGACGATAACTCGAGTGAAACTCTAAAAACCAAGTGGCGGAGTGCGTTCATTCTGTTCATGCACAAAGTCGTTCATGAACGGCTTCGCTCAAGTTAATATTGTCCAAAACGACTCAGTAAGGACGCGCTGATCGATGAATATGCATGATATGCGATTTGTATGCCTCTATGTATTGTCATAATCGCTGTGATTTACTTTAAAAAAAAAAAATCCTGTCAAAAAAACACTAACAGTTTTGTTCATAATTTGCGAATTGCATGACTTGTCCAGCTACAGATTCTAAATGTAAAACATAATTTGCATACTCCAGTCTGTTTTGTGACATCACAACCTCAGTATGTACAGGAAATCCAAATTTTTAACATTAATCATGGAAGTCTTAAAGTGCCATTCCACCATTGGATGTATTCTTTGGCATAAAATACAATATATTTTGACAACATATATAAATGGTATCACTAGATAGAGAAATCTTTTAGCTTCAAAATGATATATCAAACATAATTTTTTGACAACGACAAGTATATTAATTTTGCGACCAAAGTCACCTACCCTTTTAATTTCCGCACGTGATGTCATCGGCAGGTTCCCCTTCTTGTGTACCATGTGACGTGGCACATATTATCAGCAATGGCGGATAGAACGCGATAAAAATAATACCAATAAATCTAGCTAATACCAATAAATCTAGCTAACTGAAAGATTAACTCAATTTTTCGCAATTTTTTTGGCCCCCATATACGAGGAGAAATGACTCTCTCACTTTGGGGGTTTCCTGGTCTAAAAATAGACCGACACGTGGTACACAAGAAGGGGAACCTGCCGATGACATCACGTTTCACTACCGCACGGAAATTAAAAGGGTAGGTGACTTTGGTCGCAAAATTAATATACTTGTCGTTGTCAAAAAATTATGTTTGATATATCATTTTGAAGCTAAACGATTTCTCTATCTAGTCATGTTGTCATATATTGTATTTTATGCCAAAGAATACATCCAATGGTGGAATGGCACTTTAAGCTCCTCCTATCAGGTACAATTTGGATATGACGTTGTCGTGTGTGAGAACTGACCTCTGGTGACCACGCCTTCTAGGTGGACCACGTTGGGATGGTCAAACTGTCCCATGATGCTTGCTTCGCACAGGAAGTCCCGCCTTTGCTTCTCCGTGTAGCCCACTTTCAGAGTTTTGATGGCGACGGGAACGTCTCTCTTCCCAGGAAGCTTCAAGCGACCGCTGCACACTTCGCCAAACTCCCCTAACACACGTATGCCGTATACCTTTCAGCATCCGCTTTGAACACGTTTATGTATCTGTACACAATGCCTAATGAAATAAAGCGCTCCAGCTTCAAGTCGTAATTGCATACATCATGTTGCATTTACGCTACGCTAACACCTTTGCGTCAGAACAATCTGAAAGTAGAGGTAGCAATTCATCAAATGATGATACATCCTTGCGCATTCTCTCCTGAGGAGATAGATTAATTACGCCACAATTTCACCCACAGCCCTGTAACACTCTCTTCCCACAAAGGGGTTATTAATAATCAGAACAGAGAAATGCAGAGAGGGTTGTTGAAGGAATAAATATTTGGCCATCATCATAATGAACATGCAAGGCACTGTGCCTCCGTGTGTGTGTGTGTGTGTGTTTGAGGGAAAAAGAGCTCTCACCTGCACCGATTACCCTTTCGATCTTAATGCATGAGGCATCCAGCTCCTTGGCGAACTGATGCACGGCCCTGTTGGGGTCTTCATAGGTTTCGGGGTCGATGTAGGTTTTGGTGCCTGGAAATTTAACTGCAGAAGAGTAACAGGATTACTGTTACGATTAAATACGTGCCGCAATGGGCGGAGCCAGCTAGCTATAAACGGAGCCTAGTGTCAGGCGAGATCTTTCTGATAAAACCATCAACCGACACTGAATTTCCCCACAACTGGGAAATAAAATGCTATCTGGATGTCGTGTCTAATCTTCCCCAAACGGAGCTACAGGGGAGGTTAGGACTGCAGAGACCTGCAGACATATGGAGCTGTCGCTTGCTGCCTAATGGCTTTCGCAAATCTGGTTCGCTGTTTGTATTCCTGAATCTGACACTGCGATACACTGGAAATGAATTATCGCTGGGTTCAACGCTAGCTGGCTGTTTTTCACTCTGCTTGAAAGAAAAATTTCACCGAGGTGGTGAATTTCCCTCAAGTGATGTTTTTTATTAAAGAATTAAAAAAAAAAAAAAATCAAGCACCGAGCTCAATGACAGGAATAATATTAGTGCTAAACATGGATAGTGTCACCAAGCTTAATTTGCTTTTGCATTTTACAATGACAAGATTCCTGTTGACCCACATAATTAAGCTCGCTAATGACGCATAGACATAACTTTTTTTTTTCTTCATAGTACTCTTTTGTAGTACAAAATTAACACCCACCCACTATGTTCCCTCCCTCCCTCCCTCGCCAACATGCTAATTACAAGCTTTGATACACAGGCCTATTTAATGACACTGCTTCAGACACTATCAGGCCGCGTTATATCACGCTGCGCTAAAATCGGTGAAAATTGCTAACGAGTAATTAAATAATGAAACGAATCTAACTGCTGTTGTAGGCCTGGTGCTTGTGAAGACAGAGCAAATCCAGCTGTTGTTGTTGTTAGCCGTTTTAGCAATGTAAACACTGTGATCTAGTCAGGTCGATGCTTCCTATCTTCCTGTAATCACGTACTCTTGCTAACCTGTCAGCATTGCTGATACGACGAGTCTTATTGCTGCTTCTCTGACAAATTAGGAGTCAGCTGACCTGGCTAACATTTCCATCTCGCATCTGAGCGCAAGGGCACTTTATTACCTTGGCAGCAGCTCTTGTCTTTTTTTTTTTTTTTTTGCGAGCGGTACTCGGCATGCTAGTGTGCTAGTACGCGCGACCAGTCACGATGCAGGCAAGGGAGCTAGCTCTGCTACCTTGAACCTTTGTTTCCAACTCAGCAGTTTGCCTACAGCGCATTGTTAGCAGAGCTTGTCTGGGGAACCCGGCGGCGCGGTCATCTCTAGGGGCTTCATTAGCGAGTGCTGAGGGATAGCAGCTCGTTGGGTGAAAGGGCTGAGAACAGGGGCTTAGCATCTCAGGCAGCGCAATCCAAGAGCGTAATAGCACACATGCTAGCACTGAAGTGTTTGGGACAAGGAGTACGCTCTCATTTTTACTGACCCGTTTCTTTTTTCTTTCTTTCTTTTTTTTTTTAATAGCAGCGCTGACCTAAACTTCAAAAGATGACTCAGAATAACTTTTAGCCTCAGTTCAGTATCTTTACCATGACCGCGGGGATGCTAGCATGTGACTTCCACTGGCCTGTTTTTATGGAGGTTTCAAGCAAACTTATCGCAGTACCTTAGTCATGTTTTAACACTGCAAAAAATGGCCTTTCAAAAATAAGAAATAAAAGATCAAAACAAAGCATATTTGCTTGAATCAGGTGAAAAAAATCTGCCAATGGAACTCGTCAAATCTGACTTGGTAAGATTTCTTAAAGTAAGATGAAAAATCTAACCTGTTTTTAGATGAAATAATTCCAAAATAAGATTGGGGAACTTATTATGCGAGATCTGATTAACTCAAAATAATCAAAATAGTTCTTATAACAAGATCGTACTTCTTACATTTAGCCATTCAAGTCATTTTTATTTATTTCATTTTAAGGGTATTTCACTTCAATTCATGACAAAGTCTTAGCAGTAAAAACTGAATTTAAGAGAAATATACTAATATTAGGATTGTTAAATTCTACAACTAAGCATTGCTAGCTTAAAAGATTCTCCTTTTGTGACCTGTAATTAGTAAAATACTCTAGATATGAGACCAGAGACTATCTTGAATCAAGTTGACGACACGTGTAGCATTGCAACAAGTTTATTTTTTCTCCCATTTCAACATTCAAACATAAAAACACCTTTTAAGATTCCACTTCCCCAGGACCTCAGGCACCAAAAAAAAAAAAGGCTACACATTTTGACTTACAGTGCTTACACAACGCCAAAGCAACAGTGCATTTTGGGGGCACTGACTATTCATGTGTACGAGGGGTTTACAAGATCAGGCACAAAAAAACCCACAAACAAACAAAAAAAACCCACTGAACTTAACTCACAGCATTCCAAAAAGCCCTCACTAAAACGCCCTCCACTCACTCATAGCCTTTCTGAAGGCACTTGTCTGGTCTAGAGTCTGTACAGCATCTAGAAGGACCTCACTCTGAATGACTGAGAAAACAGCCGCAGTAAACTAAGATTCAAAGATTTCAGTAAAGTTCATTTATTCCCAAAACAAGCATACTTTGTTTTTTTTTTCTTGAAACAAGATGAACCGCATTTGACAAATGTCCAACATGTACTTCTCATCTCATCTTGTTATCTGTAGCCGCTTTATCCTGTGCTACAGGGTTGCAGGCAAGCTGGAGCCTATCCCAGCTGACTACGGGCGAAAGGCGGGGTACACCCTGGACAAGTCGCCAGGTCATCACAGGGCTGACACATAGACACAGACAACCATTCACACTCACATTCACACCTACGGTCAATTTAGAGTCACCAGTTAACCTAACCTGCATGTCTTTGGACTGTGGGGGAAACCGGAGCACCCGGAGGAAACCCACGCGGACACGGGAGGAACATGCAAACTCCACACAGACAGCGCTAACCACTACACCACCGTGCCGCCCTTGTTGGGCAATTATGTCTTACAATAAGGGTGGCTAGATGCTTTGACTTGAAAATAGACAAATAAACTTCCTAAGATTTTTATTTTTTGCAGTGAAGACTAAAAAGTCCTGGGTTTCTCTCAGAATATTTAAAAATGTTCCAACTTCATGTGACACGAATATAATATTAATCAGAAATGCTAACACGGGGCGGCACGGTGGTGTAGTGGTTAGCGCTGTCGCCTCACAGCAAGAAGGTCTGGGTTCGAGCCCCGTGGCCGGCGAGGGCCTTTCTGTGCGGAGTTTGCATGTTCTCCCCGTGTCCGCGTGGGTTTCCTCCGGGTGCTCCGGTTTCCCCCACAGTCCAAAGACATGCAGGTTAGGTTAACTGGTGACTCTAAATTGACCGTAGGTGTGAATGTGAGTGTGAATGGTTGTCTGTGTCTATGTGTCAGCCCTGTGATGACCTGGCGACTTGTCCAGGGTGTACCCCGCCTTTCGCCCGTAGTCAGCTGGGATAGGCTCCAGCTTGCCTGCGACCCTGTAGAAGGATAAAGCGGCTAGAGATAATGAGATGAGATGCTAACACGGTTGGTACAATATGCTTGACACTAAAGTGCTCTGAAGAGAAGATGCTGACACAAATGCTAAAACATGGAGAAAGTGTGTCAAAAACACGTCAGTCAGAAAAAAGGTTGACGCTCAGGAAACTGTCTGAGATGAGAAAAGAGCCCACAAAACATAATATTTTAACCAGAACACAAAAAGTAATGGGAATGCTGGCTGAAATGTTGGCACTTGAACACTACTACACCCTGACAGGAAAAAGGCGAGATGCTAATTCTTATGCTAATACTGTATAATGTGAATAGCTATATTATTATATGAAGAAAGATGACTAAACTTAGTCAAGATAACCAGAGATGCTAATAATATCAAGAGAGTGCTTTGTTTTTTAAGTCACTGTCACAGCAGATAGACAATATGCTCATTCTGATGCGAAGGTATTGATAAAGCGTCTGTTTGGTTGATGTGTTTTAAGAAAGCTGACGAAACTTCAACAGAGTTGATATTAATGCTAAAATGTTGTGAACTGAAGCGACTCTGCTCTCACAGGGAAGACAGGAGATGCTAATAGTGATGCTAAAGTATTAATGAAGGGCTTTGCTGACTGTTGTGTATTTACGGTGGTGCTTGAAAGTTTGTCAACCCTTTAGAATTTTCTATATTTCCGCATAAATATGACCCAAGACGTCACCAGATTTTCACACAAGTCCTAAAAGTAGATAAAGAGAACCCAGTTAAACAAATGAGACAAAGATATTCTACTTGGTCATTTATTTATTGAGGAAAATGATCCAATATTACATATCTGTGAGTGGCAAAAGTATGTGAACCTCTAGGATTAGCAGTTAATTTGAAGGTGAAATTAAAGTCAGGTGTTTTCAATCAGGTGTGAGTGGGCACCCTGTTTTATTTAAAGAACAGGGATCTATCAAAGTCTGATCTTCACAACACACGTTTGTGGAAGTGTATCATGGCACGAACAAAGGAGATTTCTGAGGACCTCAGAAGAAGCAGTGTTGATGCTTATCAGGCTGGAAAAGTTGACAAAACCATCTCTAAAGAGTTTGGACTCCACCAATCCACAGTCAGACAGATTGGAGGAAATTCAAGACCATTGTTACCCTCCCCAGGAGTGGTCGACCAACAAAGATCACTCCAAGAGCAAGGCGTGTAATAGTCGGCGAGGTCACAAAGGACCCCAGGGTAACTTTTAAGCAACTGAAGGCCTCTCTCACATTGGCTAATGTTAATGTTCATGAGTCCACCATCAGGAGAACACTGAACAACAATGGTGTGCATGGCAGGGTTGCAAGGAGAAAGCCACTGCTCTCCAAAAAGAACATTGCTGCTCATCTGCAGTTTGCTAAAGATCACGTGGACAAGCCAGAAGGCTATTGGAAAAATGTTTTGTGGATGGATGAGACCAAAATAGAACTTTTTGGTTTAAATGAGAAGTGTTATGTTTGGAGAAAGGAAAACACTGCATTCCAGCATAAGAACCTTATCCCATCTGTGAAACATGGTGGTGGGAGTATCATGGTTTGGGCCGATCATGGTTTGGGCCTGTTTTGCTGCATCTGGGCCAGGACGGCTTGCCATCTTTGATGGAACAATGAATTCTGAATTATACCAGCGAATTCTAAAGGAAAATGTCAGGACATCTGTCTCATTTGTTTAACTGGGTTCTCTTTATCTACTTTTAGGACTTGTGTGAAAATCTGATGACGTTTTAGGTCCTATTTATGCAGAAATATAGAAAGTTCTAAAGGGTTCACAAACTTTCAAGCACCAGTGTAGCACTGATGCTCAAGTAGACAAACTGAGGAAAAAGTTTGCAACTGACTGAAATTCATGGCAAAGATTTTGAAGAAGCAAACATATTGATTGGTTTTTCAAACGTTGGGAACTGAGGAGATGCTAAATCTAGTGTTAAAATATTGAGAGTTTGGTTTATTGACTTGTCTTGAGACTAAACGTCACTTTTGATGACTCCGAGCACTATATACACTACCGTTCAAAAGTTTGGGGTCACTTTGAAATTTCCATATTTTTGAAAGAAAAGCACTGTTCTTTTCAATGAAGATCACTTTAAACTAATCAGAAATCCACTCTATACATTGCTAATGTGGTAAATGACTATTCTAGCTGCAAATGTCTGGTTTTTGGTGCAATATCTCCATAGGTGTATAGAGGCCCATTTCCAGCAACTCTCACTCCAGTGTTCTAATGGTACAATGTGTTTGCTCATTGCCTCAGAAGGCTAATGGATGATTAGAAAACCCTTGTACAATCATGTTAGCACAGCTGAAAACAGTTGAGCTCTTTAGAGAAGCTATAAAACTGACCTTCCTTTGAGCAGATTGAGTTTCTGGAGCATCACATTTGTGGGGTCGATTAAATGCTCAAAATGGCCAGAAAAATGTCTCGACTATATTTTCTATTCATTTTACAACTTATGGTGGTAAATAAAAGTGTGACTTTTCATGGAAAAAACAAAATTGTCTGGGTGACCCCAAACTTTTGAACGGTAGTGTATACAGATTAGCCATAGTAATGAAAAAGCAAGATGCTAGCAGACTAAATTTCATTGCTAAACCGCTGAAAACTGGAATCTTTGCTCATAACGATGCTGAAGTGATTTGGGAAAGGTTCATAAAAACAACATTTAACCGGAACACAACATGGGTGCTTTTTTTTTTTTTTACCTGAATAAACTTTTACCGCTTGAGTGTGTGTGTGTGTGTGTGTGTGTATTGTTGCTAGCAAAACCTGATACTCACATTGGAAGTAAAGCTCTTCGTCTCCTTCCTGGTCGGCTTTACTGTAGCCGCAGTGCCTGAGAGAGAGAGAGAGAGAGAGAGAGAGAGAGAGAGAGAGAGAGACTGTAAACAGGTTGTACCAGGATACAAGTGATACAACTAACTGACTAACACTGGCGATTCCTTCCAATGATGTTCCATAAACATGTCTTCACAGAAATCTTCGTATCAGCAATTACACATTTTTCTTTCAGAAATTATTTTTTAACAGCCCTGTGCAAAAGTCTTAGCCCCCTGTTTTGTTTTGTTTTTATTCCCATACAAACTTTGCTATAGATTTCTATTTTATGACTTCTACATTATCGAGTCAGTACAAAAACATTTTAGAGTACCAAACGTTTACTTTCCAGCACAAAAAATGTTACAGGAAAAAAAAAAAAGTTTGTATCTGAGAAGAATATTACATAAAAGACCACTTCATGAAGGCGACTGGGTTTTGGTGCAAAATGAAGAAGCGAGTGTGACAGTCAAAGTGTCCAGAAGAACTGTGGCTGGTTCTGTAAGATGCTCTGTAAAACCTACAGCTCATTTCCTTATAAAGCTGCACTCATTGGACCTGAGATGACTTGTTTTTTTAAAGCAAAAGGTCGTCTCACACCAAATATTGACTTTGTTTCATTTATTTTGGCTTGCTGATTACTGTTTATAGTCTTTTTTTCATGTTAAAACATTTCATTTCATTATTTTTCAGCCAGGCGGCACGGTGGTGTAGTGGTTAGCGCTGTCGCCTCACAGCAAGAAGGTCCGGGTTCGAGCCCTGTGGGCGGCGAGGGCCTTTCTGTGCGGAGTTTGCATGTTCTCCCCGTGTCCGCGTGGGTTTCCTCCGGGTGCTCCGGTTTCCCCCACAGTCCAAAGACATGCAGGTTAGGTTAACTGGTGACTCTAAATTGACCGTAGGTGTGAATGTGAGTGTGAATGGTTGTCTGTGTCTATGTGTCAGCCCTGTGATGACCTGGCGACTTGCCCAGGGTGTATCCCGCCTTTCGCCCGTAGTCAGCTGGGATAGGCTCCAGATTGCCTGCGACCCTGTAGAACAGGATAAAGCGGCTAGAGATAATGAGATGAGAGATTTTTCAGCCATTTTTGGTCGACAGCATTTCTTTACACGTGCCTAAGACTTTTGCACAGTACTATATATATATAAAGTTTTCGGCTTAGGTAATGTACATGTCCCTATGAACATCAAGAGGTCGGGCCTCTGAATATGAAGTGGTGAAGCACAGCATTCGGCCACACAGGCATGCTTGGAAGTGATGGGAGTGGATGAAACACACACACACACGTGTCAACGAAAGGAAACAAAGTGGACTTTCATCTTTTTCCGGAGCAGCCTTCCTTTCTATGAAAAAAAAAACATGCAAAAAAAAAGTAGCACACTCTCGTTCCTGACATGGACACTGGTGACACAAGTGGCATGCTGATGGGTGAGTGCGATCAGCTCAGGGGGAGTGTGTGGAAGAATCCACCGTGACACCCACGAGAGACAGGAAACAAAAGGCAAGCACATGCCAGAGCGGAGGAGACTCACAGGAGCGGCGAGTCAACGGGGGCCGCGAGAGCGTACCTTCTCCCGATGATGAAGCCGAACACCATGAACACCAGGATGATGGTGCCGGCTACTGCCACCACGGCGATGATGATGACTGGGTTCTGCTCGCTTGACACAATCGTGGCTAACACACACAAACAAAATACACAGAGACATCCAGGCTGTTCAAACATCTAGCAATTACATCAGTCTTAATTATATGCAAAATGGGGGGAAAAAAAAAAACAACAACCCCACAATCTAGCCCCTTACTCCCAAAAACATTCCAACATTATGGAAATTCAATCCTGTATCCAAGTCCCGCCATCGCTTACTGAGGAAATGTGAACTTTTCCAACAAATTTCGTTCACTCCGGTATATTTAGACTCGTTCAATCATCGGAACTAGCATGCTAGTCTGTAGATGAGCGTTCGAGATGAGCGTAACCCCCTTTTTCTCGACTTCTCTCTGTTCTATTTTAGGGTCTCTCTCCAAGTGCACGGTTCTACTGTTTCTGAAAATGGGCTTAATAGTTCCCAGCGGTAACGTGGTGCCCTTCATTTGAAACAATGACACATTCAGGTTGGAGCGTTTCACGTTCGGACCGCTTCTCCGCCGTTAAAAGTGCACTCGCATTGACAGAGTGCTGAGGGAACAGGATATGGCGCTCTGGCTCAATAAATTATCCAGCGAGACAGCAGGATTTAAAGAGCATGTCATGGCGGGGATTTTGACAGGCATTCACACTTTTTGTTGTGTGGGGGTTACTGTGGAGTCGCGTCGTTCTGCTCAAATGCCGGCTCAGAGCAGGAAAAACGCAGGAGCACCGAGTCGTCCGTGCCAGATCTCTACGCTCAGTTGCTTCTGATCCGAAACCACAAAAATTACTTTCGAAGTAAAACTAACAGTAATATTACTCAATAAACACAATAACGTCGCTGCAATAAGGTCTTATTCTTACACGAAGACAATTATAATACTTAATTGTATTATTAATAACATAATTGCAGGCCATTTTAATTCTCATCCTGTCCATAAATCTGATGATAGCGATAATGTTTTAAAATGCTGAAGTGGCAGTGGGGGTGTGGTCACGTGCTGGCTGTAAACGGGAGGCAGAGAACGAGCCCGGTAACGGATGAATGGGTGCAGCTGTGTGTGGTTAATGAGGAAGTGTATTGATAGACTTTGTGTTTCAGTGAGCGGCTTTTGACCCGAAAGCGAGAGCTGACGCCGGTGAGCTGGCAGTGACCTTATCCGTGAACAGACTGAAGACAATGGAAACGGTGTGTGGCCTGTTTTTGTTTTGGCTGTCTTTAAAGCGCTTTAATTTGACACCAGAAGCAGTTAGAATCACAATAATTCAAAAATGAAATCCTGCTCTATCCAAAGCCTGTCTTGCCGAGTTTTAGAGTGTTTTTTAATCCTTCATATTGAATTGGTGTTAATTACAACCCCGATTCCAAAAAAGTTGGGACAAAGTACACATTGTAAATAAAAATGGAATGCAATGATGTGGAAGTTTCAAAATTCCATATTTTATTCAGAATAGAACATAGATGACATATCAAATGTTTAAACTGAGAAAATGTATCATTTAAAGAGAAAAAATAGGTGATTTTAAATTTCATGACACCAACACATCTCAAAAAAGTTGGGACAAGGCCATGTTTACCACTGTGAGACATCCCCTTTTCTCTTTACAACAGTCTGTAAACGTCTGGGGACTGAGGAGACAAGTTGCTCAAGTTTAGGGATAGGAACGTTAACCCATTCTTGTCTAATGTAGGATTCTAGTTGCTCAACTGTCTTAGGTCTTTTTTGTCGTATCTTCCGTGTTATGATGCGCCAAATGTTTTCTATGGGTGAAAGATCTGGACTGCAGGCTGGCCAGTTCAGTACCCGGACCCTTCTTCTACGCAGCCATGATGCTGTAATTGATGCAGTATGTGGTTTGGCATTGTCATGTTGGAAAATGCAAGGTCTTCCCTGAAAGAGACGTCGTCTGGAAGGGAGCATATGTTGCTCTAGAACCTGGATATACCTTTCAGCATTGATGGTGTCTTTCCAGATGTGTAAGCTGCCCATGCCACACGCACTAATGCAACCCCATACCATCAGAGATGCAGGCTTCTGAACTGAGCGCTGATAACAACTCGGGTCGTCCTTCTCCTCTTTAGTCCGAATGACACGGCGTCCCTGATTTCCATAAAGAACTTCAAATTTTGATTCGTCTGACCACAGAACAGTTTTCCACTTTGCCACAGTCCATTTTAAATGAGCCTTGGCCCAGAGAAGACGTCTGTGCTTCTGGATCATGTTTAGATACGGCTTCTTCTTTGAACTGTAGAGTTTTAGCTGGCAACGGCGGATGGCACGGTGAATTGTGTTCACAGATAATGTTCTCTGGAAATATTCCTGAGCCCATTTTGTGATTTCCAATACAGAAGCATGCCTGTATGTGATGCAGTGCCGTCTAAGGGCCCGAAGATCACGGGCACCCAGTCTGGTTTTCCAGCCTTGACCCTTACGCACAGAGATTCTTCCAGATTCTCTGAATCTTTTGATGATGATATGCACTGTAGATGATGATATGTTCAAACTCCTTGCAATTTTACACTGTCGAACTCCTTTCTGATATTGCTCCACTATTTGTCGGCGCAGAATTAGGGGGATTGGTGATCCTCTTCCCATCTTTACTTCTGAGAGCCGCTGCCACTCCAAGATGCTCTTTTTATACCCAGTGATGTTAATGACCTATTGCCAATTGAGCTAATGAGTTGCAGTTTGGTCCTCCAGCTGTTCCTTTTTTGTACCTTTAACTTTTCCAGCCTCTTATTGTCCCTGTCCCAACTTTTTTGAGATGTGTTGCTGTCAAGAAATTTCAAATGAGCCAATATTTGGCATGAAATTTCAAAATGTTTCACTTTTGACATTTGATATGTTGTCTATGTTCTATTGTGAATACAATATCAGTTTTTGAGATTTGTAAATTTTTGCATTCCGTTTTTATTTACAATTTGTACTTTGTCCCAACTTTTTTGGAATCGGGGTTATATACTGTATACTGTATATCCCTAATAATTAGGAAAGGCCACAGATGCATTAATGATCGTCGATCATTTCTTATATCGTGAAACATAAGTGTTTAATTCGCAGCAGATACAACATTAATAATATCTATAATCCATACCAGCTCCTGACGACTCGTCCTTCGTGGTGATCTCGAGCCTGGAACCGAACATGCCGTATCCAGCCGAGGTGAACGCTCTGATCTGGAACACGTACGCCGTGCTGGGCTTCAGGTTGTTTACCGTGGCCGATGTGGACTTGGACTTGACTGTTGAGTAGACGTGATCCTTCTGGTCCTTTACATTGAAGAAGGAAAAAAAAAAAGAACAAACAAACACTGTGATTTTCCCTAGTCAGGCTGAGGGAAACAAATACTTTCTTCAAGTACTTTATGCAGATGAAAAGCTGCTCTCGAGGGTTTTTATCCAAGGACCTTCAAGGGTTTTGCTGTGGAGCTGGTGGAGGAGCGATATTGATAGAACAACAGCCTTCGCGCGTTACTGTGGTAACTGTGAGAAAGAAAGCTGTCGAGAGCAGCGCTTCGTTTACAATGCGCTCGAGTCTCGAGAGGTTTGCATATGATCTGCTTCTTTTTCTCTCACACGGATGTTGTTAACGTAAAGTTAAGGATTATTGAGGGAACGCTGGTCTCTAATTTTCCAACCACAGCCCTGGATCTGCCCAGGAAACAGATGGATCTTTAAACCTCTCCCTTTTTTGAGTGCGTTTTGAAGCTTTTGTGTTCACTCTTGGCTAAATGGCTTATATAAGTGTCAGTTACAGGAAAGACTTGGTCAGAAATGAGAAGAAAACTGTTTGGCGTTTGAAGGTTTGCACTGGAGCGAGAAGGAGAATGTTGCTAGTAAGGAAAATAAGGCTAATAAGTTTAAGGCTACTAGTCAAGTAGAGTGCTTTTACACAGATCTGAAGGAAGGCAGCAATCTTTTCAAACAGATGCTGCGTAACACACTTGAAGCAAAGTGCTACCCACCGTCTTCCGCATACACACAGTGGGGCTCGTCCGGGACCTCACGAAGTGCTTTTTATTCCTCTTACACCAAAGCATAATTTGTCAACACAAAAGCATTTATTCAAATGACACATTTCACTTTTTTTTAAAACCCCCTCAGAGCTACATTTAAATGTTGAAGAATGTCCACAAAACCGATCGTATCACAATACTTTGCAAGATCTGACAAGGGTTAGGGTTGAGGATGTCTCATGATGCTCATATATCACAAAATCAACAAACTATCACCATATTGCCCCGTTCTAGTTGTGAGTAGATATCGCATCGTGTGCTTTTACAGCATAAAATAGTTCAGTGTACTGAATCAGAAAACGCACAGATCCCGTCCTATGCTACTCCAGCCTTTCAGTACGATAACTGGAGTCTCCCGATATCAAAAAATTTTAAAGGATTCTCTACAGCTTTGGGACTACTGTTAAAAACAAAAGATCAACTGTGAGCTACTGCTCATTTACGTATACCCCCGCTCTTGCTTATATCAGAATGCAAGCAATCGAAGGAATAGGACACTCATTATGAATCAAGCAGTTCTGATTTGTAGTCGCTGAGAAAAGTTGTACGAAAGTTTTGTAAATCCATGCTACATGTTTCGTAAATACATTCAGTCGGTAAACAGGAAGTCGATGTGCGACAGACATGAAAACGGTATACACGGTATAGAAACCCAAGCTGAAGCTCGGTACCAAATATCAAGCAGTTCTGATTTGTAGTTGCTGAGAAAAACATTATGAAATTTTTGTAAATCCATGCTATATGTTTTGTAAATACATTCAGTCGGTAAACAGGAAGTCAATGTGCGACAGATGTGAAAATGGTATAGACGGTATAGAACCCCAAGCTGAAGCTCGGTACCAAATATCAAGCAGTTCTGATTTGTAGTTGCTGAGAAAAACATTATGAAAATTTTGTAAATCCATGCTATATGTTTTGTAAATACATTCGGTTGGTAAACAGGAAGTCGATGTGCGACAGACCTGAAAACGGTATACACGGTATAGAACCCCAAGCTGAAGTTTGGTACCAAATATCAAGCAGTCGTGATTTGTAGTTACTGAGAAAAATGTTATGAAAATTTTGTAAATCCACGCTATATGTTTTGTAAATACATTCAGTCGGTAAACAGGAAGTCAATGTGCGACAGACCTGAAAACGGTAAACACGGTATAGAACCCCAAGCTGAAGCTCGGTACCAAATATCAAGCAATTCTGATTTGTAGTTGCTGAGAAAAGTTGTACGGAAGTTTTGTAAATCCATGGTATATGTTTCGTAAATACATTCAGTCGGTAAACAGGAAGTCGATGTGCAATAGACCTGAAAACGGTATACACGGTATAGAACCCCAAGCTGAAGGTTGCTAACAAATATCAAGCAGTCGTGATTTGTAGTTGCTGAGAAAAATGTTATGAAAATTTTGTAAATCCACGCTATATGTTTTGTAAATACATTCAGTTGGTAAACAGGAAGTCGATGTGCGACAGACATGAAAACGGTATACACGGTATAGAAACCCAAGCTGAAGCTCGGTACCAAATATCAAGCAGTTCTGATTTGTAGTTGCTGAGAAAAACATTATGAAATTTTTGTAAATCCATGCTATATGTTTTGTAAATACATTCAGTCGGTAAACAGGAAGTCAATGTGCGACAGATGTGAAAATGGTATAGACGGTATAGAACCCCAAGCTGAAGCTCGGTACCAAATATCAAGCAGTTCTGATTTGTAGTTGCTGAGAAAAACATTATGAAAATTTTGTAAATCCATGCTATATGTTTTGTAAATACATTCGGTTGGTAAACAGGAAGTCGATGTGCGACAGACCTGAAAACGGTATACACGGTATAGAACCCCAAGCTGAAGTTTGGTACCAAATATCAAGCAGTCGTGATTTGTAGTTACTGAGAAAAATGTTATGAAAATTTTGTAAATCCACGCTATATGTTTTGTAAATACATTCAGTCGGTAAACAGGAAGTCAATGTGCGACAGACCTGAAAACGGTAAACACGGTATAGAACCCCAAGCTGAAGCTCGGTACCAAATATCAAGCAATTCTGATTTGTAGTTGCTGAGAAAAGTTGTACGGAAGTTTTGTAAATCCATGGTATATGTTTCGTAAATATATTAAGTCGGTAAACAGGAAGTCGATGTGCGACAGACCTGAAAATGGTATACACGGTATAGAACCCCAAGCTGAAGGTTGCTACCAAATATCAAGCAGTTCTGATTTGTAGTTGCTGAGAAAAGTTGTACGGAAGTTTTGTAACTCCATGCTATATGTTTCGTAAATACATTAAGCCGGTAAACAGGAAGTCGATGTGCGACAGACCTGAAAACGGTATAGAACCCCAAGCTGAAGTTTGGTACCAAGTGGCTATGATTTGTGGTTGCTGAGAAAAAGGGTGTTTCGGACAGACAGAGGTAAACCAGTATAGCCCCCCTTCCTTCGGCGCGGGGGTATGATAATAAATAATCATAAAAAGTGTTATATGAATAAAATTCAATTATGTAGTTTTATGGTGCTGCATCATTGACACATCATTACCAGCAGTGTGTCTGGGGGACGGTGTGTGTCGCGTAATGGGCTATGTGTCACGCCTCAGTGTGTGCAGAAGACTTTAGGAACTTAATAGCAAACACATTGTTGCGATCGTATGCAGGCTCATGCATGTGTGTGGGCCTGCAGCGCTGCTGATATTTCCGAGCGGTTCAAGAACCTCTGGCTAATTCAAACCTCCCGAGTGCCTTGTTCATTTTTGCGATTCTTCAAGAAGGACAGGGGGAATGCAAATGGGACGGCGTCGAGGAGGAGAGGAAGACAAAGAGGAAAGGCGAGAACACTCGGGTGGTGACAGACACGGACCCACACAGTATCGAACTCGAACGCAGACACAGAATCGCATTGTCCCAGCTTTCAAAAAACACGCACACCCCTGTGTGCGCACTCTCTTTCTGGATTTCTCATTGCTACTCTCTCTCTTTTTAATAGACTCACCTTCTCATAGTACTTGATCTCATATTCGGTGATGACTCCATTGGGCTGCTCGGGTTCCTGCCATGAGAGCTGGATGCTGTGCTCCTGTACGCGCTCCTTAATCACCTCGTTGACCTGAGACGGAGCTGAAACACATCGAGAGAAAGAATCAGAAAAGTTGCAACAGCTATAACTCAAATGTACAAAAACAAACAGCCCGCTGGATCCTATACTGCAGTTTATTTACTTATTTCTTTTTTTTTTTTTTTAACCACACGTCTGCACCTCTCGATTGCTCGGCTGATGAATATTCACGCAGCGGCTCCCGAATGTTTACGGCTGGTAATGGAAATTTCAATTAGAGAGCAAATAGCGGAAGACGGCCTCATCCCAGCCAGAAGGAAGAAGACAGGTCTGCCTCGCGAACGGCAATTAAGTCGAATTAATTCCAACCACGTGAGTGCCTCGCATCGCACGCCCCCCAAAGACCACAGAGACTCCACGAGCCTTTTCATGAAACCATGACAGGCATCTCCACCACAGGCACTTGACGGCACCTTGCGACAATCTTTCGCCTTTTTTTCATCTTTTTGTGCCATTATGCCTGTTGATCATGATGTTATGAGCCACCGTGGTGCCGTTTCTGTAATAATGCTCCTCGCGTTTGGAGCACAGAGGCATTTTTAACTCAAAATGAGCAGAAATTACATCCGTCTGCATTCTTGTTGAACGTTAATGGAAGGAGTCTCCAGTGTCAGCGCTGTGTAAATTCAAAAGAAAGAAAGGAGAGGCCGAAACGCGAGCGAACGACCGTTTATAGGCGCTATAACGTAAGGGAGGACAGGAACTAACTAACTAACTAACCGTCACATACAATTAGTTAAACAAACACTCGAACACGTCCTGTTTGAGAAAAATTCTTCAATGCGGTAATACAAACTCCGCTTTGCGTTGAGTCGCATCATTCCACCATGGCATTGATTATTTTCCTTGAATAGGACACCTCCAGGTGTTTTATTCTTTAAGCTAAGGTCACACATACAGTAGGTAGTTGATCTGTGAGAACCGTGGCTGGGGCTACCGTGGCCATTCCGGCAGATTTTGGAGGTGATCTGTTGCATAAATTTGGGCGGAGTAAATATGCAAATGAAGCCACGGTAGCTGTGACGGAAAACGCCAATAAACTAAACGGCGGAAGCGACGTATAGCAACGTATGGCCTTACGGCAATGCCGGCAGCGTGTACGATTTTCACAGCTGCAGTACGGGATAGCCACGGCAAGATGAAATAAGCCATGCACCTTTCTGCAGAATGTTGTTCCGTGAACATTTTGAGCTAACCCCCGGTAGCCCACGTAATCCTCAAGGATGCTCAAGGATGCCTTCACGGTTGCGACGGATGAATTCATCCGGCGCTTGACCCACAGCGAAACTTTCCAGGGATGGAAGCCATGCCATCTCGGATGTCATAGTAGCTCCCCAGCTCTCACGTATTCCGACGGAAGGGCCCGGAATGCGTGCTCGTTGACCCCTGGAAGGCTCAAAATCGTCTACCGTGAAGTGAGACCTGAGCTTTTCATGTTGTTTCCCATCTGAGAAAACGTTCCTTTGCCACTGTGATACCATCTCCACATCCACGTCGAAATAACGCCGTGGAATAAAAACAAACACCCCCCCCAAAAAAAAAAAAAACCTCTCGAGAACCTTTCGCTAAGCTGTGAAAAGCATTCAGAGGTAATCGCTAGAGGTCATAACCTCGCTGGTCTATGTCTCTGCTCTGCGCTGACCCATCATGAACGAGAGACTGCAGATTTTGAGCATGTGACACTAATGCGAATGCCAGCCTGTGCCTCCAGACTGCACCAGTCAAGCTCTGTTTTGACACGTCTCATGTAATTGAACTCGAACAGCAGTAGCATCGCTCACACACACACACAGTGCTCTTCCACACTGTACTGCAAATTTCACATCGACTTCACCAAACCCCACACCGTATTCAAAATTAAAATGCATGTAAACTAATAAAAGCAATCTCGGTAAAGAATGATCATCTCACAGTGATGAATCTGGAGCGAAATTTGCACCAGCCACTGCTATTTCATAATCCAAGCTCCTGTTTTAACTTGGCTGCTGAGCTTTCCTGCGTTCATATCGCTTCGCCTGTTGACAGTCACTGTCTGCAGCGAGTGTCAATTACCCAAGAGGGCGAGGCATACAGCGATGGCAATGGTTTGCAATTTAATATGACACTTGTACACTTGAGAGGGTTCGTAGGCTGAGTAATTGGATATTTTACCCTCTTTACTGTTTGCTGTCACTTGATGGGCGGGATGGCGTGCAAGGCTAAAGGGCCTTTCACAACGGTTGCCTCTTTACCATAGAACTCGAGGACAAGGCGGACAAACTGGCTATTACAGTATTGGAGGACATGGCGAGGTCCTCACACTGTTTCTAATGGATTATCTTTTCCTGCGTTTTAGTCGAAACAAATGCGACTTTAGCCATCATCTACCGTCTCATCTCATCTCATTATCTCTAGCCGCTTTATCCTTCTACAGGGTCGCAGGCAAGCTGGAGCCTATCCCAGCTGACTACGGGCGAAAGGCGGGGTACACCCTGGACAAGTCGCCAGGTCATCACAGGGCTGACACATAGACACAGACAACCATTCACGCTCACATTCACACCTACGGTCAATTTAGAGTCACCAGTTAACCTAACCTGCATGTCTTTGGACTGTGGGGGAAACCGGAGCACCCGGAGGAAACCCACGCGGACACGGGGAGAACATGCAAACTCCGCACAGAAAGGCCCTCGCCGGCCACGGGGCTCGAACCCAGGACCTTCTTGCTGTGAGGCGACAGCGCTAACCACTACACCACCGTGCCGCCATCATCTACCGTATGGACTCAAATGTATCCTGGCTACGTAGTGCTTGAGTTAGGGCTCGTAACATCATTTTCGTCAACAACAGTTACATCAAACTACTTCAGGCTCAAGATATCAACGTCTGGCTAGCTTAATGTTACCAAGTACTGTACAATATGCTGAGAAAGCTAGAACAAATAAACTCAAAGGGCACTAGGTAGAGTGCATACCCTCCTGCCAAACCACATATTAAAATATCCAGATGTTTACTCATCTGGGATGTGGCTCCATATATGTACAGTTGTGGTCAGAAGTTTACATACAGTGACATGAATGTCCTCTTGGATATGAATGTCATGGCAATATTTAGGCTTTCAGTGATTTCCTTGAACTGTTCTTTTTCTGTGGCAGAATGATTGTACAGCATACAGCTTTAATTAAAAAAAACCCCAAACACTAGAATTTGGTGTACAAGTTTTAATTGTCTTTGGGTTTTCTGAAATCAACACACGGTCAAAATGATACATGCAGCACACCTAATATTTGGGTAAAATGTCTCTTCGCGGCGGCACGGTGGTGTAGTGGTTAGCGCTGTCACCTCACAGCAAGAAGGTCCGGGTTCGAGCCCCGTGGCCGGCGAGGGCCTTTCTGTGCGGAGTTTGCATGTTCTCCCCGTGTCCGCATGGGTTTCCTCCGGGTGCTCCGGTTTCCCCCACAGTCCAAAGACATGCAGGTTAGGTTAACTGGTGACTCTAAATTGACCATTGGTGTGAATGTGAGTGTGAATGGTTGTCTGTGTCTTAGGGCTGCTCGATATTGGAAAAAATCAATATCACGATTTTTTCAGTAAATATTGATATCGCGATTTTTAAAACGATATTTATACACCTTTTTTTAAAGCCCCGATCATCAACACCCGAGGCACCGGGCCACATTTTTATAGTACAGGCCTCATAGGCTACCTGTCAACCCTTCCCGTTGTACCCTGAAACGCCTTTTACTTAAACTATTTACTGTGCAAGCGCGTACTTTGCATAGGTCCTATAGCCTGCACAAGGCTCACGTTCTCCTCACTCAACATTTCCGATCACAGAGGATGGAGCCAGTGCTGGTATTACCAGTGATTACTGCGTAACGTCCACACTGGCTCGTAGCCAGCCAAGGATAAAATCTCTCTCTCTCACACACACACTACAACGTAAGCTTGTGTGTTGTTAAGACACCAACATTAAACACGCACAATATAGAGACAAGTCCTTAAGAATTAACATACATGAAAATAGCTCAGCGGCATGTAAACATTCCCTGAAAGTGTAGGTGGCACTGCGGCTAGATGCTACGTGAAATGGCACAAGGCAAACACCATGCTTCGCTCAGTCAACAGACAAAATCCACGAACCCAGCAGTCCTCCTACTACTGTGGGTTAGTGTTCTGTGGCCAAAAACACCCTATGCACAGTCATTCCAAAACATCCCCACTAGTTGCAGGTTATGTCTCAAATACAGATATGCGTTGTGGATTAAGCGATCTATTTTCAAGCATGGCGGCACGGTGGTGTAGTGGTTAGCGCTGTCGCCTCACAGCAAGAAGGTCCTGGGTTCGAGCCCCGGGGCCGGCGAGGGCCTTTCTGTGTGGAGTTTGCATGTTCTCCCCGTGTCCGCGTGGGTTTCCTCCGGGTGCTCCGGTTTCCCCCACAGTCCAAAGACATGCAGGTTAGGTTAACTGGTGACTCTAAATTGACCGTAGGTGTGAATGTGAGTGTGAATGGTTGTCTGTGTCTATGTGTCAGCCCTGTGATGACCTGGCGACTTGTCCAGGGTGTACCCCGCCTTTCGCCCATAGTCAGCTGGGATAGGCTCCAGCTTGCCTGCGACCCTGTAGAAGGATAAAGCGGCTAAAGATAATGAGAATGAGATGAGATGAGATTTTCAAGCATCAGGCTTCTCTTCCTTCATCTTCCAAATGTGGACTCCGCTATCTTTTTGGCATGTCAGCATTGAAATACCATTTGCAGAGATATTTCACTCGCCATTAAGAAAAGTAAAAGCAACACATGATTAGGGCTACATGATTAGCAGGGGGACACCGTTTTAAGCGCACGGAATTTTAAAAACAATGTAATTACATCTGAGTCCGTCTACATCGCGCAATAAACCCGTCCTTAGCAGAACCTACTTCAAAGCATGATGCTAGCTGCAGATGCACAAGTCAAAATCAAATGAACCCAAGTAAACATGCCGCGGCGGGCAACATTAATAACCAAATTGCCTTACCTTAAAACGCTGCCTTGACCACAGGACGACTCGCAATTATTCCACTTAAATCCACACGGTTTAACACATCTAACACAGCTAGCAAGCTGGATATGTGCTAATATTGTTGTGCTTGTTTTCTTCCGTAGATGCCATTTTTACATTACCCAGTCCCACATCCAAAAATATGACGTAAATATATGTTAATTGTATTATTATAACTATTAGCAAGCAAATCAAACAACATATTAACAAATCAATATATCAAATCACCCGACACGTATGAAAACAGAAGAACTGATTTTTTACTGTTGCGGAGATATCGCGGGAGTTGTGGTATATTTCGTAGCGTTGAACAGAGTACAGGGAATAGACGACTGCACCTTGTCCTTGACCTTAACATTGCCCGTTTTTTGGATTTTTCCAAGTGTTTCATCGTGAACCACTTTATGGCTTACTCTTATGTGACTGAATAGATTGGAGGTGTTGCCAAGAGGAGCAGAAACGACCTTACCGCAAATCCGGCACATTGCTCGTTTCTGCTCCTCGTCGGCCTCCTCAAAGCCAAAATGGTCCCATATCACCGAAGTTTTCCTCCCTTTTTTGTCAACAAGCTGAGGACGTTTCCCCTCATCTCCCATCTTGCGCGCCCTTGCAATCTTCTCTTCAGCGGGAATGGTGACTGAGGAGAGCGTGAGAAACTCCAGACTTTTTCCTCAGCATAGCTAGTTCTGACAGTTCTGACGTCCATGACGTATCACCCGCCGCATTTTACTTAACCCCTTTGCTGCCACGCTGAACCATTGTGCGGCCTTCAATGGCTCGTGTTGAGGAGAATGTATTTCCTGACTGTGCACGTCCCTTTCGACAAATGACAAAAAATCGTTTCATATCGATATTATGAATTTTGATATCGTTTGACACCAATATCGATATCGTGATAAAAATACGATATATTGCACAGCTCTACTGTGTCTATGTGTCAGCCCTGTGATGACCTGGCGACTTGTCCAGGGTGTACCCCGCCTTTCGCCCGTAGTCAGCTGGGATAGGCTCCAGCTTGCCTGCGACCCTGTAGAACAGGATAAAGCGGCTACAGATAATGAGATGGGATGAATGTCTCTTCACAAGATTCACCTTGACCAAACATTTTTGTTTACCATGAACAAGCTTCTGGCAGAATTCTGGTTGGATATTTCATGACTCTTCATGGTAGAATTGGTAGAGTTCAATTTTTTTTTTTTTTCTTGGCATGGACTCGACTTATAAGCACGGTCCATATATTTTCAACAGGGTTGAAGTCAGGACTTGTTTGAAGCTTAATGTTAGCCTGCTTTATCCTCCACAACCAGCTCTGATGTGTGTTTGGGTTCATTGTCCTGTTGTAACTTCCATGTCGTGTTCAAGTTTCTGATGGTTTATGCTGAAGAATTCTGAGGTCGTCCTCCTTCATTATTCCATCCACTTTGTGCAATGAACCAGTTCCACTGGCAGCAAAACAGCCCCAGAGCATGATGATCCTACCACCACCACCAGCTGGTACAGTGTCCCTCTGTACATGGTGGTCATTGTGGACAAACAACTCAATCTTTGTCTTACTTGACCATACAGCTTTCCTCCAGAAGGCTTTTTCTTTGTCTGTGTGGTCAGCTTCAAACTTTACTTAAGCATGAATGTGTCAATTTTGGAGCAAGGGGTTATTTCTTGGATAGCAGCCTCTTAGTCCACGGTGATCTGAACTGTAGACAGTGATCCATCAGCTTCCAGTTCATGGCAGGGCTGTGCCATGGTGGTTCCCAGGTTGTTCCTGACCCTCCAAACCAATTTCCGTTCAGCTGAAGGTGACAGTTTGGGTTTTCTTGAAGCAAAGTGACTACACCTCGCAATAACTTGCATACAATTGTTTGAACTGATCTTGGAATTTGCAGTTGTTTAGAAATGGCTCCCAGAGATATTCCGGAGTTGTGTATATCTGCGATCCTCTTTCTCAGATGTGCACTGAGCTCCTTGGACTTTCCCACTTTACTGTGTGTTGATCAATCCAATGAGTGCTGTAAACAAACCCTTTTTATGAGGGCACAGAGAAGCTACCAGCTGTAGTCAATCATGATCACTAACAGGAAGTTAAGAGACCTCGGCCTTGGCAAGATAAGAGACATTTTGGAAGTTTCAGCACCTCTGAATTAATAATCTAAGTGAGCGTATGTAAAGTTTTGACCCTGTGATGATTTCAGAAAACCCAAAGAAAACTTGTGCACCAAATTATAGTGTTTTTTTTTATTAAAGATGTATGCTATACAATCATTCTGCCATAGAAAAAGAACAGTTCAAAGAAATTACTAAAAGTCCAAATATTGCCATGACATTCATATCCAAGATGACATTCATGTCAGTGTATGTAAACTTCTGACCACAACTGTACCACATATCCTCAAAATCCATCCAGTTATCTCCAAGACAAAACAAAACAAAAAAAAAAACGGAATTGGACCCAAAATCTGGATCAATATCAAAATCAAAATCATGAGGATAATACTAAAGCTGTACATCAAATTTCATCATAATACGTTCACTACTTTTTGAGTTACGTCTGGAACAGAAAAAAAAAATCCTGGATCTGCATCAAAATCTATCAAATCATCTCTAGCCACTTTATCCTTCTACAGGGTCGCAGGCAAACTGGAGCCTATCCCAGCTGACTACGGGCAAAAGGCGGGGTACACCCTGGACAAGTCGCCAGGTCATCACAGGGCTGACACATAGACACAGACAACCATTCACACTCACATTCACACCTATGGTCAATTTAGAGTCACCAGTTAACCTAACCTGCATGTCTTTGGACTGTGGGGGAAACCGGAGCACCCGGAGGAAACCCACGCGGACAACATGCAAACTCCACACAGAAAGGCCCTCGCCGGCCACGGGGCTTGGACCCGGACCTTCTTGCTGTGAGGCGACAGCGCTAACCACTACACCACCGTGCCGCCTCTATCAAATCATGTTACATTAATATGTAAAGTAACGTACGAGCTGTTCAAGATGAAGTCGAAATACCAATATCTAACTAGCTAAATATTAAACAGAACCCTATCAGCTAGCTTTCTACTCCGAATCAAAGTTAAAGTTATGCATTCACATAAATGTACAGTACTGTGCAAAAGTCTTCGGCACATGTAAAGAAATGCTGGAGACCAAAAATGACTTAAAAACAATGAAATGTCTGAACATTTAAATAAATAAATAAATAAATACTATAAAACAGTAAGCAGTAAGTCATAATAAATGAAACAAAGTCAATCTCTGTGTCCGAAATCACTCAGTACTCACTATATAGTGGATTATATAGTGAGTTCGCCATTTTGTAGTGCTGTCCGAATATATAGTGAAGATTACCCGATATAGTGCACTCAAAGTATCCCACAATGCATCATGAAAAGTAATGTACAACTGATGGTCACTAACCAAGCAATATCATGCATGACGGTCGCGCTGGGGGGGACGACAACAAAAATGTGTGTTGGGGTGAATGGATGGAAGAAGAAACAAACACTCAAGTACAATTAAAAATACTAAGAGAATAGATAAAAAGCTAAAATAGTCATAGACAGATAAAATACAAGAACAAAAGTTACAGTGCAGAGCGAGGAATTAATCAAAAGCCTCAAATTTGATTTAATAAAAGGCAGCGGCGAAGAAGGAAGTATTCAGCCTTGATTTCAAAGAATTGAAAAATGCAGCAGACACAAAGTACTTTGTATTTATTAACCCTTTGATGCAAAACATATGCACACCCCTTCTAATGCACAACATGGGTCAAAAATGACCCGCATTCATTTTCCAGGTTATTTCATGCTGACTGAGTTTTTCTTTGCTCTCTCTTTTGAAATCAATTTATTTTATGATTGAATATTCCAAGTATTCTTTAAATATCTTGTTTTTAATTACGGCAAATCATTAATTTAATTTTTTCTTTCCTACTTTATGAACAAAAATACTTTTTATATTACTACACATGGGTCATCCAAGTGTGATTTAAAATTAAATGTCTTAATACTATAATAATAATAATTTGTTTCAAGTAATTACTTTAGCAGTGAATGGGGCCAGTTATTTATTTATTAACTATGTAGTTAGCTAAGCCAACTACAATAAAATTAGCTAACTAAAGTAGAATATGTCAACAGCTCGATAGCTAATAGTAATTCACTGATTCTTGGGATTTTGGATAAAACAGGTTTTAATTTTGAAAATAAAAAGTTATTTAAATTACAAAATCTAAAGGTATATCATTATAGGACAAGGCCTTGGCTGTTCACCAATGTACCGGTGCAAGCTCCTCGTTTTGTATTTTTTTTCATAAAATAGGCATTTTTTCAGCTATTACTTTGTTTTTGTCAACACTGTCAGACACAATAAAAAGCAAATTATTTTGTATATATTTGGTCGAATATGTATTTAGAGTTTTTAAATCATTATCTGGCATTCTTAGCACACATATACACTGTTAAAAGTTGAATATTCACTTTTATTCAATTTTTATACAGTTTCATGTGTACTCCTTTAAAGATCTAATATCATACAATATTTACTTTCAGCCTAAGGAGACAAAGTAATGTTTTTTTATTTAACAAACATATTTTTGCATTACAACAGACTATTACTTTCATAACTCAACAGCACTGAAGAAACATGTTGTAAGCATATTCATTTTAAACAAATAAAACTCCCTCTGACGGTGGTGACTTTAGAACTGACGGTGGTGACAGTGGCCTCATTACAACATCTCATCTCATCTCATTATCTCTAGCCGCTTTATCCTTCTACAGGGTCACAGGCAAGCTGGAGCCTATCCCAGCTGACTACGGGCGAAAGGCGGGGTACACCCTGGACAAGTCGCCAGGTCATCACAGGGCTGACACATAGACACAGACAACCATTCACACTCACATTCACACCTACGGTCAATTTAGAGTCACCAGTTAACCTAACCTGCATGTCTTTGGACTGTGGGGGAAACCGGAGCACCCGGAGGAAACCCACGCGGACACGGGGAGAACATGCAAACTCCACACAGAAAGGCCCTCGCCGGCCCCGGGGCTCAAACCCAGGACCTTCTTGCTGTGAGGCGACAGCGCTAACCACTACACCACCGTGCCGCCCTCATTACAACATATAATTCCAAATTTCAATTACAAAGTCAATGGCTTTTTGCTTAACAACTTTATTTCCTGTAACTATTTGGTCCAAAAAAATAACAATCCTAAGCAATGTAATAACATTTTTTCAAGGAATATAGGCCTAAGGTACAATTAAGCAATATCATTTTTAAAAGTACTCCATCCCCATATCATCAAATATCAAATCATCATAGTAAGAAATAATGTACAATGCATCACTAACATCTTAAACTAGGGGTCACCAAGCTTTTTTCTCTGGGGGCCACATTGTCGTTCCTGACTGTGATGGGGGGCCGGGGTCGGGTCAGCTATATAACATAGAATTGTATGACCCAGACAAATATGACCACCAGCAGGCCTCATTGTGTAGTAGAGATTACTAGCCTGGCACAGCCATCCCCACTACTATATCCCCACTACTATACCCCCACTACTATATCCCACACTACTATATCCCCACTACTATATCCCCACTACTATATCCATACTACTATATCCCCACTACTATATCCCACACTACTATAACCATACTGCTATATCAACACTTGATTCCTGGCACATATTTGTTTATCTTTACTAGTGGTTTGCAAAAGTAGTAATCGAGTCTTCACACTTTGTTTTAATTTGAAATACCACTGATATTCCATTTATTTATTTTCTAATAAAAATAACATCAAAGCTGTCAAGGTAAGAAACATCTGCCTAGTTGAGGTGATTGACACTGGCAAAGGTGAGTGGAAAATTATAAAAATTGTAGGTAGGCCTGTTGATATTAATAATAATTGTGTGCAGCACTTAATAAAGGTCAAATAAATAGGCCTATAAAATAAATACATTAACAAAAACAGTGAAATTATAATAATATGAGCAATAGATCAATAGATCACAGCAGTTGTGCTGTGTCCTGCACGTCATTGCTCTCATCCATGGCCAAAGCAAAAAACTTGAATTCTGACGCTTTCTCATTCAGCTGGTCATACACGTTGTCCCCCAAATCTTCGGTTCGCCTGGTCATAGTAGGCGCGGAGAGACTCACCGTGTTGAGCGCATCCTTCTTGTCAGGACACACCTCCTCGGCCACAGCAAGCATGCATACTTTAACAAAGTCCCCAACAGTAAACGGCTTTCCATGGGTAGCTAGTAGGTGAGCTACCTTATAGCCAGCTCGGACAGCAGCCTGGTTGATCTGGGTTTGGCGAAGGAATACATTCTGTTGTGCAGCCAGTCCGCATTTCATCCTCCGAATCCTGTCTTCTCTTGTTTGCCCTCGCAAACTAGCATACTCTTTGTGGCGGGTTTCGGAGTGACGACACAGATTATATTCTTTGAAAACCGACACACTTTCTTTACATACAAGACAAACTGCACGGTCCTTACACTGAACGAAAAAATAATCGGTGGTCCACTGTTGTTTAAAAACTCTGCACTCTCTGTCAGCTTTTCGCTGACCGCTAGCCATTTTGCTGTCCTGAACACTGACAGTTCTCTGCGCGTGCGCTGCCTGTCACTGCTTGATCGCGAGCATATGATGAAAATTCGGAAAATATGAATAGTTCATTTTATAACTAAATATCAATTTTAATTGATAAAATCAACAAAATACAAGATGCAGACATGTTATTATTTGCCAAAAAGCAATTTAAAAAAAATAGGCCATGACCACTTTTGGGGATTACCTCATAGGGCCAGTTCAAGTGGTGGGGGGCAGAGGGGCTGGGGGGCCGGTCAAAGGGGGGTGGCGGGCTGGAGTCGGTCCGCGGGCCGTAGTTTGATGACCCCTGTCTTAAAGTGCTGATGACACGTTTTTGACATCTTTGGCAATGTTTTATAACATAAAAAGTAATTCCTGATGATCCATATATTAATTCACGAAGGCGCCTATTTTACAAGTTATGATAAAAAACGCAGCTATTTGGGCAAATTTGACAGGGCTGCAGCACCCAGGAGACGAAAGAGGAGGAGGAGCTATATGACGTCAGCGAAAGAACCTTCCTCCTAACTTACCAGTTTGTTGTTGATGCGACAGGTGTTCAGTTTGTCATTATTATTATTATACATATATATATACATATATATATATATATATATATATATATATATATTTTAGTTATTATGCCGGGCGGCACGGTGGTGTAGTGGTTAGCGCTGTCGCCTCACAGCAAGAAGGTCCGGGTTCGAGCCCTGTGGGCGGCGAGGGCCTTTCTGTGCGGAGTTTGCATGTTCTCCCCGTGTCCGCGTGGGTTTCCTCCGGGTGCTCCGGTTTCCCCCACAGTCCAAAGACATGCAGGTTAGGTTAACTGGTGACTCTAAATTGACCGTAGGTGTGAATGTGAGTGTGAATGGTTGTCTGTGTCTATGTGTCAGCCCTGTGATGACCTGGCGACTTGTCCAGGGTGTACCCCGCCTTTCGCCCGTAGTCAGCTGGGATAGGCTCCAGCTTGCCTGCGACCCTGTAGAAGGATTAAGCGGCTAGAGATAATGAGATGAGATGAGTCATTATGCCTTCGCGTTGTGTTGCCGGCTTTTGCTCCAAAACCTACAAGGATGGGGTAAGTTTATTCAAGTTTCCCAGAGATCCCGAGCTGCATGCGAAGTGGGTGAAGCAAGTCAGGCGCACTCGTGACAAGTGGGAGCCCTCACCAACATCCGTCCTGTGCTCTGAACACTTCGATTTGGATTGTTTTGACACCCTTCCCAGCTTAAAAGAATCTCTTGGGTGTTCAGTTCATCACAAACGTGTGTTACTACCATCAGCAATGCCTACACAGTGTTGCCAGATTGGGAGGTTTCCCGCTCAGTTGAGCGGTTTCAAGTGCATTTTGGTGGATTTGAACATATTTTGGGCTGGAAAACGTCAGCAGTATGTGTTGCCAGATACTGCTGAAGTTTTCCAGCCCAAAATATGTTCAAAACCCACCAAAATGCACTTGAAACCGCCCAAATGGGCGGGATTCCTCCCAATCTGGCAACACTGCCAGTATTCCGGAGGGGGTCTACTAGTAGCTATGCCGGATCCAAAAACAGTCCTCCTGTCAGAACATGTGTTGTGAAACGACATAAGATAAAGGTACGTAGAGCTATAGATTCTACATGATAATCATAAATGTAATCATAAAGTCGGCGTGATATTAGTCATGTATTTGCTTGAGAAAGCTTGCGGCTTTCATGTAACTGCCGCCTAGCAATGAGAGGCAAAGGGTAAAGAGGGTAGGCTATCATAGATTCTATTCGGAAGAGATCAACACAATTCTAGACTCCCAGAAGAGGAAGAGCTAACACTAGAGAGTTCACCGGCGTTTTCATGCGCCATTTCCATTGAGTAAAACCAGAGTAGAACAGCCAGTGAACCGCAGCGTGTTCTTCCGCTGACGTCACAACATGGCCGCGAGCCACGGACCCAGTTTTCTTGCGCTGTGCAATTAAAAGTTGGATATTTGCGTAACAACAGCTTCTTTTTACGTAATTATAACAGAAATCTAACATGCTTGCCATGTTGTATAGTTTATTTAAGAAATTGCATAGAGTCATGTTCATGTCATCAGCCCTTTAAACTGTCATCAAAGTTGAGTGTAATGACTATGAAATTGAGGGAGATGTTATGAATGTTGGATTTGGTTAAAAGTCATTCCATTTCCATTTGGCTTTAGTCATTGGAGAAGGGACACTGTATACTATGTGCTATATAGGTAGGTAGTAGGTGCCCTATGTGCATCCCAAATGACATAAGCCAAATGAACATGGCATAATAGTGAATTGAGAGAGAGAGAGGAAAGGCACACTACATCCCCTAAGGGTTGGACAATAGGGAAGAAATATAGGAGGAATTACATAAATATAAAAGAGGTTAATGAAACATCACATGTCATATTGGTATTTATTGTGATCAACAATTATGTTCTAGCCTCCGTTGAGGGCCATTTGGAGGTTTTTGTCACCACCGTCAGACTGTGCGTCACCACCGTCAGACAGAAAACCTGACGGTGGTGACGTCTGACAGTGGTGACAAAAACCTACTCTTTCACATGATATGCAGGAGTTGTTCACATTAGCCATCTTGTTTTCCCTCTGTTGCGAGCTACTTCAGACCGCTTCTTAAAAAGTATACATTTATGTCATCAACTAATCTAATATTTTTTTATACAAAAGTGACAGTGTTGACATGCTATGGTTGTGACTGTAGCGGTGTCCAAAAATATGAAGAGAAAATACCAAACTTACAGGAGCTTGAGTAATCTGGAAGCATGCAGTAGAGCTGAAGGTTTGAAAAAAGAGGGTCCTCGGGGATACAGTTGGCCTTGTAGTTGTCTGATTTTATTGCTTTTTGTAAATATCTGACGGTGGTGACGAATATGTGGGACACATTTTGAGCAACCACAAAATAATAGTAAACATCATTCAAAACTCACTGTTTGCAGTTTTAAATACATATAACAATGTATTCTTTCATGTAGTAAAGGTATTATTCAATTAAATTATTACTTTTTGTTTTTTTAATCAAGTTGAAATGATTAGCTCCTATCCAAGTACAACTGATTTTGTCCTTGGATATAATCATTAAATGAATAAAAAATAAAAACAATCCTATAAGAGTGATTCCACGCTTATGGGTACTGAAATGGGGACATGAACTTATTTTTAAAAATTCACCTAAAACCATTTCTTTTTTTACCATCAGGTCACAAAACATGTAATCTTTAATGAATGATATGTTAAAAGATAACTTTAATTTTCTGAGATGTAATAAAAACATATTTATATGCCAAAGTCAGAACGTAACAGAAGTGTTGTGGACATATATATTCTCAATTTTAACAATGTAGAATTACTTTTTGAAACATAGGAAGGTGATGTTTTAGCAAATATAATTAATAAACATGTGTAGTAGAATAAACATACACATTCTTTCAATAAGATTAACATGGTATATAGCTAGATTGTAATTAATTTGTAACAGACGCGAGATGGACAATCGTAACAGAAGTAATGTAACAGACATCATTTTGGAACTCATAGGCTTGACTTTGGCATATAAATATGTTTTTATTACATCTCAGAAAATTAAAGTTATCTTTTAACATATCATTCATTAAAGATTACACGTTTTGTGACCTGATGGGAAAAAAAAGAAATGGTTTTAGGTGAATAAGTTCATGTCCCCATTTCAGTACCCATAAGCGTGGAATCACTCATAAAAGAACCTTACATATGTGCAGAGGACCCCTGATTATAACTTTAAGTTTTTTTATTTATGAAAATGTTATTCATTTCCAACAGACTTAGCACTTTTCTTAGTGGGACACGTTTTTGCCAAAGTTTCAAGAATCAATGAATTACTTGTAACTTTCTGACAGGTAATCTACTCACTCTCAAGGTAACCTAAACATAATCAATTTTTTTCTAAGGTAATGTTCGAACAATTGAAAAACATTACTTCCATGTATTAGATGGGCAAAGGGCGCTGTGCTGAGCTGTAAAATGTCTGACACAAGCACAATTCACAGTTCCCACCAAACGCTGTAGTAAATGCATGCGGGTCGGTTCTGACCCATGTGTGTAAACCTGATGTAGAATTACAAAAGCTGTGCTTGTTCATAACTTAAGAAAGGAAAAATAAAAATGATGATTTGTGTGAAACAAAAACAAGATATTTACTGCATATTTGGAAAAGTAAATGACAAAATGAATTTATTTCAAAAGTATATCATAGAAACACTCAGCCATACATGAAATAACCTGGAAAATGAATGCAGGTCGTTTTTGACCCATGTTGTGCATTCGAAGGGTCGTGATACAAAAAGGGTTTTTATTCAAAAAGTAAGAAAGGAAAAAAATAAAATAAGGATGTACGACGCAGCTGTTCGGAGCTGTGGCCGCAAGGTCTCCGGTGCCTGTCGTGGCGGCAATCCCCGAACCCGGTGGTGGACACCGGAAGTAAGGGATGCCGTCAAGCTGAAGAAGGAGTCCTATCGGGCCATGCTGACCTCCGGGACTCCTGAGGCAGCCGACGGGTATCGGCAGGCCAGGCGTGCTGCAGCTCGGGCAGTTGCGGAGGCAAAAACTCGGAACTGGGAGGAGTTCGGGGAGGCCATGGAGAAGGACTATCGGTCGGCCTCGAAGAAATTCTGGCAAACCGTCCGGCGCCTCAGGAGGGGGAAGCAATACTCTGCCAACACTGTTTACAGTGCGGGTGGGGAGCTGTTGACCTCGACTGGGGACATTGTCGGGCGGTGGAAGGAATACTTTGAGGATCTCCTCAATCCCACCGTCATGTCTTCCACTGAGGAGACTGAGGCTGATGACTCAGAGGTGGACTCGTCCATTACCCAAGCCGAAGTCACTGAGGTGGTTTGCAAGCTCCTCGGTGGCAAGGCACCGGGGGTGGATGAGATCCGCCCTGAGTATCTCAAGTCTCTGGATGTTGTGGGGCTGTCTTGGTTGACACGCCTCTGCAACATCGCGTGGCGGTCGGGGACAGTGCCTCTGGAGTGGCAGACTGGGGTGGTGGTCCCTCTTTTTAAGAAAGGGGACCGGAGAGTGTGCTCCAATTATAGGGGAATCACACTTCTCAGCCTCCCAGGGAAAGTTTACTCCAGGGTACTGGAGAGGAGAATTCGACCAATAGTCGAACCTCGGATCCAGGAGGAACAATGCGGTTTTCGTCCTGGTCGCGGAACACTGGACCAGCTCTATACCCTTCATAGGGTGCTCGAGGGTTCATGGGAGTTTGCCCAACCAGTCCACATGTGCTTTGTGGATCTGGAGAAGGCATTCGACCGTGTCCCCCGTGGTATTCTGTGGGGGGTGCTTTGGGAGTATGGGGTTCGGGGCTCTTTGCTAAGGGCTGTCCGGTCCCTGTACGAACGGAGCAGGAGTCTGGTTCGCATTGCCGGCAGTAAGTCAGACCTGTTCCCAGTGCATGTTGGACTCCGGCAGGGCTGCCCTTTGTCACCGGTTCTGTTCATAATTTTTATGGACAGAATTTCTAGGCGCAGCCAGGGGCCGGAAGGAATCCTGTTTGGGAACCACAGGATTTCATCTCTGCTTTTTGCGGATGATGTTGTCCTGTTGGCTTCTTCAAACCAGGACCTTCAGCATGCACTGGGGCGGTTTGCAGTCGAGTGTGAAGCGGCTGGGATGAGAATCAGCACCTCCAAGTCCGAGGCCATGGTTCTCGACCGGAAAAGGGTGGCTTGCCCTCTCCAGGTTGGTGGAGAAGTCCTGCCTCAAGTGGAGGAGTTTAAGTATCTCGGGATCTTGTTCACGAGTGAGGGAAGGATGGAGCGTGAGATCGACAGGCGGATCGGTGCAGCCTCCGCAGTGATGCGGTCGCTTTACCGGTCCGTCGTGGTGAAGAAGGAGCTGAGCCAAAAGGCGAAGCTCTCAATTTACCGGTCGATCTACGTTCCGACTCTCACCTATGGTCATGAGCTTTGGGTAATGACAGAAAGAACAAGATCGCGGATACAAGCGGCTGAAATGAGTTTCCTTCGCAGGGTGGCTGGGCGCTCCCTTAGAGATAGGGTGAGAAGCACAGTCACTCGGGAGGAGCTCGGAGTAGAGCCGCTGCTCCTCCACATCGAGAGGAATCAGCTGAGGTGGCTCGGGCATCTTTTTCGGATGCCTCCTGGACGCCTCCCTGGGGAGGTGTTCCAGGCATGTCCCCCCGGGAGGAGGCCCCGGGGAAGACCCAGGACACGCTGGAGGGACTATGTCTCTCGGCTGGCCTGGGAACGCCTCGGTGTTCTTCCCGAGGAGCTGGCCGAGGTGTCTGGGGAAAGGGAAGTTTGGGCTTCCATGCTTAGACTGCTGCCTCCGCGACCCGGTCCTGGATAAGCGGAAGAAGACGAGACGAGACGAGACGAGGATGTACGATGATCAAAAACAAGTTAATTGAGGAATGCCTTGAATACTGAATGATGGAATTAATTTATTGCAAAGATATAGAAGATACGGTACTATAGAACTACTATAGTTAGCAAGCTGGCTAATTTACCTCAGGTGGCAAAATATTTTCACAAAGGCTAGGTTTAGCATGTGGTTACTAAATTATTAGCATAACGCTAGCTGATTTACAAATTCATTTTGGTGATCTTTCAAAGAAAGATTTACCTCAGATTTACTGAATATTTTAGTCTTACTGCCTGAGAGAAAAAGAAAAAAGAATGCTAATATGATATCTGTCTTTCAATGGCATTTTTAGCCGGTGTTCTGTGACTGTCATTAATGACATGCTTGACATTAGCGACATCAGCCAGACTCGCTGATTTTTACCACACCTGAGGGGTGATGTGTCGGAAAAAAAACGTGCAAAATTGTCCAGAGACCGGATAGCCAGCATTAGCAACATTAGCGTAGGTATTAGCGACCTTCTGAAACCTCATGCTAATTCAGGCGGAAGCGAGCTTCCATCATGTCCTGCATTAGAATACATTAGAGCTACATTATACATGGGGATTTTTAATCTCCTCGACTCTCTCCTCCATCTCTCCATCTATGTCAGCCCTCCCCCACTCCTCTGTCTCTCTTTACCTTTAGGACGGAAATGTCACTTCATTATAAAAACTTCATTATTAAAGTTTCATCATGTTTCTTTCTTTTTCTTCTTCTTCTTCTTGGCTTAGGAAAGATGGTGATGAGTGGAATGTATAAGCTCATTTCTTTCAATTAGCAAAGCTATTCGAGTCGAGACTGAACACAGACGGGTTCCTCGTACGCCCACTCTCAAGCCTTTATCCCTGCTAAATTTTCAATTGCTCATGCGGGAAATCGAGACATGTGCTTTCTGATGATGCGGGAATTAAGCATGCGAGGGCCAGATTGCTGTTTCGGCTCAGCACATGCTGTTAGAGATACGTGCGATGACCTCATTTTAGCGTGATGGAGCAGATTCTGATAGCGGTGTAATTTGATGTGTCATAGGAAATGGTTCAGACGGCAATGGTGTGGAAAGGTTGGAAAAGGGTGTGTGTGTGTGTGTGTGTGTGAGAGAGAGAGAGAGAGAGAAAGAGAGGGCACATTAGTAAAGCAGAGCATGTGCAGTAGCCTCTGGCTCTAATCTCACTGTTCAGAGCTTTGAAGCCTATTCCAGCAGTCAATGGACAGAGACACACACACACACACACACACACACACACACACACACACACACACACACACACACAGAGAGAGAGACGGAAGTATCCAAGACCAAAATTAACCCTCCCACAGAGATGCTGATGTCCAGAATGAGCGTTTTTTTTTTGTTTGTTTTTTTAGAAACAATTTTCAAAACTCATTGGTCTTACAAAGACTCTAGCACTTGAACTTCGAAATCCTCCCAATTATTGAATGAATAAACAAAATATCTGACTTCCGGACTTTGAAAATGGCTGAATCATAATGAGTGTAGCAGAAATAGAGCTCCAAAGGCGGCTAAAATGACCGTTTTCTGCGGACTCTTTCACAGGCAACATAGAGCGCAGAGATGCAGGAGTGGTGTTGTTTGAAAGGTACCGAAGAGTACCTTTCAAGAGAGTTTTAACCATTATAACATGGTTGTGTAAACCGTGTAATTTATAAGGCATATTGGTTGTTGTGCTCTGGAGCTATTGGGCTTCTTCACAAATGTAGATTCTAGTTTCAGTGATGAGACGAGAATCTCGCGGGCTCTCCAGGAAAGAATGCTATCATGTGACCCGTGTGCAATCGATCATTGTATTTTAACTCTATGGGTTGTGCAGATCAGGACCTCTGGTTTTCAAACAGCGCAGTAGCATGACATGCTAATAATCCAGAATAATTTCCATGTTGAACAGCTTCACAATTTTTGCACTGCGATGCATCATGCCATGATGTTTCGCAACACTCCGAACAACAAATAAATAAAATAAAGCAATTCTGAAACTGTTCCACACTCTTCCAAGATAAAAGTGGTGCTTCTTGGCTGCCAGATTTGGTCCGGTTCCAGTGCCAAACTGGAATCATTTAGTCATCATGACGAAAAACTTGTTTTTTTTTTTTTTTCAATCCTGAGTGTATTCGTCACACCTGCAACATATTCTGTCCAAGGCAAAGCCAAGCCAAGCAATACAAATCCAAACATGATTTTTCACTGCAACATGATGATTTCTTTCCCGGAGATTACTGGCTCTTGAACATTGCTTGATCAACATGCTATCACCTGTCATGCGTTTTCGCATGACTCGTGTTGCACATCAGGGTACGCAAGCCAGCTTGGAGGAAAATGTTACGCAGCAACTCTGGAGGGGGTAGAAAGAAAGAAAATATCAATCTAGATTATAACTACAGTTAGTTGGAATATGTTCTCCATGGCATCTTTAAGGGTTTCCACTTAATGATGGAGGGTAAAATGTATTGTTTTGGTTCTGAAACTGGTGCAGCGACGGTACCAGAAACTGGTTTGCTGGTGGAAAAGGGGCACTGGATGTATACTAGTGCATCTCAAAAAATTAGAATACCATGAAAAAGTTCCTTTTTTTCATAATTTAATTCAAAAAGGTAAACTTTCATATATTCTATATTCAATACATGTAAAGTGAAATATTTAAAGCCTTTTTTGTTTTAATTTTGATGATTATGGCTTATAGCTCATGAAAATCAGAAATCCAGTATCTCAAATTATTAGAATATTCCCTAAGATCAATCAAAAAAAGGATTTACAATACAGAAATGTCCAACTTCTGAAAAGTATATTCATTTATACACTCAATACTTGGTTGGGGCACCTTTACCGTGAATTACTGTATCAATGCGGTGTGGCGTGGAGGTGCTCAGTCTGTGGCACTGCTGAAGTGTTATTGAAGCCCAGGTTGCTTTGATAGTGGCCTTCAGCGTATCTGTATTTTTGGGTCGGGTGTTTCTCATCTTCCTCTTGACAATACCCCATAGATTCTCGATGGGGTTCAGGTCAGGCAAGTTGACTGGCCAATCAAACACAGTAATATCATGGTCAGCAAACCATTTGATAGTAGTTTTGGTACTGTGGGTAGGTGCTAAGTCCTGCTGGAAAAGGAAATCAGCATCTCCAAAAAGCTCGTCAGCAGATGGAAGCATGAAGTGCTCTAAAATCTCCTGGTAGATAGCTGTGTTGACTTTGGACTTGATAAAATACAGTGGACCAACACCAGCAGATGACACGGTACCCCAAATCATCACAGACTGTGGAAACTTCACACTAGGCTTCAAACACCTTGGATTCTGTGCCTCTCCACTCTTCCTCCAGACTCTAGAACTGTGATTTCCAAATTAAATGCAAAATGTACTTTCATCTGAAAAGAGGACTTTGGACCACTGAGCAACAGTCCATTTCTTTCTCTCCTTAGCCCAGATAAGACACTTCTGACATTGTCTCTGGCTCAGGAGTAGCTTGATATTAGGAATGTGAAAGTTGTATCCCCTTTCTTGAAGATGTCTGTTCGTGATGGGTCTTGATACACTGACACCAGCCTCAGTCCACTCCTTGTGAAGCTCTCCCAAGTTCTTGAATCAACTTTTCTTGACAATCCTCTCAAGACTGCGGCCATCCCTGTTGCTCGTGCACCTTTTCCAGCCACCCTTTTCAGCAATGACCTTTTGTGGCTTACCCTCCTTGTGGAGGGCATCAGTGATCATCTTCTGGACAACAGTCAAGTCAGCAGTCTTCCCCATGATTGTGGTTGTGTGTACTGAACTAGACCAAGAAATACACTGTGTTCATACTGTTTTACTCAAACTCGAAATGAAACAATACTGTATGCCATACTGATTAAAATTAAAATAGAAAAATGCTTGAAACATTTTAGTTTATGTGTAATGAGTCTATAATATATAACATTTTCACTTTCTTAAATAACTGATGGAAAATATTTAACTTTTTCACAATATTCTAATTTTTTTGAGATGCACTAGTATATGAGAAGAGAGAAAAAAGAGATGTGTAGGCAATGAGAGGAGAGGAGTGGAGTGTGTTCTCCCAGTCAGTAGGGGCTCAGTGATTCAGAAAATAGAGCAAGTAGCCATTGATGTCCAGCACTTTGATGAATGTGGAGAGGAACTGATGGTACTGCAGTGACAACATTTTCACTCCCATTCGCTCGCTCGCTCACTCGCCGGACTGGAATGAGCCTCTTCAGCCACCGTAACAGAGAGCTTTGTCAGCTTCAATTAGAGCAAGGCCAGAGAGGCACTCCTGCCCAGGCATGAATACATGCACACACTTCCCGCACGGACACGCAACAAATCCTCCCTGTTTACTCAAAAATGAACTGATGACTCGCAACAGTAATTTAGGTGTCTCAGTTTTGATCGTAGTCATCTGTCCGTTGGCTTGAACAATATCCAAAATAATAATAATAGTTGAGAGGAAGTCCACACTTTAAAGCCGAGCCCCATCTGCACTTTGTATATTTTATATTTACATTCTGATCCAGCTCTGGTGTGTCAACCTGGACGAGAAAATTCAGCGATGAGATGGTTTCCCAATAAAAATTTAAATAAATACCTGCAAGATGTTTTGGCACATTGTGGTGCTGTGGTGTTTTATTCCGCACGTTCTCTCTCATCTCACACAACTGGGCACTTTTATTCACTACTTAACAACCTTCCACTGAATTTGCACCGCATCATACAAGTTCAAACCGGTTTGACTTCTATTCCCGACAAAAATTCGAATCTTGTTTTCCGAAATCATATTAGTCTTTCTCAGGAGTGGACACAAGGCGCCTGGACCCTCCTACGTACACCGTGAATGCATTATTCATCCGTCCTGCGTTCATTTCCACTCTGTTTAGTGCTGAATCTGGAGGCTATTCCCTCCCCCTTTTCGAAATGTAATATACGAGTGCTTAACTGAAGTGAACTGAAATGACAGTGATGGAAAATCATATCCTTGTTTCTCACAGTGAGCGGCAGTAAAAGTAAAGGTGCGGGAAAAAAAAAAAGATCAGATTTCCCAGAAGAGCCTCGAATCCTTGGCGCATAGTAAATGAAAAATGCAGTAACGCGGTTACGGTATTGCATTGGAACATTTTGCGCCATGTGGAATAAACTTGTGCTCGACAAGTTTCCGAGTGAATCGGTGGACTGTTTAGAAGAAGCCGTCGCTGCGGAGCTCAAGCTCAACGTAATCATTTCGTTGCACAAACGCAGCACACAGATTAATATGCTAAACCACAGCGTTATTCACTTACGTTGTACCTGTAGTACACCTTTACTGAACAACGGTACCTTTAGTACCTATTACAGAAATTAATTCAAGTCCACTTTCAGCCAAAAATGTAATAATATACATGTGTATTTTGTCAGTAACAGACTATGGGTTTTATGAGTGCACACACCCCCCACAGTAAAACAGACTCTTGCTCACTATAAAAGCAGTTTAGTGAACACAGTGCACTTTATTTACAGCTGCAGTTGACCTTTTGCAAAATGAGCCGCGATAACATACAGCTTTCTGGTCCACAGACTCAAAATCCTTGATGTGTTCATCTTAATAAAACTGTACGCTAGAGCTTTTGGTAAACAAGCTCGAGAGCATCTACCTTGTCATCTCAGAACAATGCTGAGGTAATGCCTGAGGCCACACACACACACACACACACACACACACACACACACACAGATACAAACACATAAATCTGACGCAAAACAAAGACGGTGGTATAAAGCATTTTGTCGCAGTGTGAAAATAGCTCTTTTTAATAGCTCAACGAAGCTGACTTTATGTTAGGACTGTTAATGTTATAGTCATGTTGTCGGTTGTTGCCCAAATGAGGATGGGTTCCCTTTTGAGTCTGGTTCCGCTCGAGGTTTCTCCCTCATGTCGTCTGAGGGAGTTTTTCCTTGTCACCGTCGCCACAGGCTTGCTCATTGGGGACAGATTAGGGATAAAATTAGCTCCTATTTTAAGTCGTTCAAATTCTGTAACGCTGCTTTGCAACAATGTTTATTGTTAAAAGCGCTATACAAATAAACTTGACTTGACTCTTTTAATGACTATTTAAAAACTAGTATAAACCTGTCACTCTTATCCTCATACAAGATTGCATAATTCTTTTGTTTAAAAAAAAAGTTCTTGTTTACAGGAATCACACGGGTGGAACAATGAAGATTATGTAGTCTTAAGCGATGGCAATACTTCGTGGTCACTGTGGTTTAAATATAATAACTTAAGCCGAACACTTTGCAGTGTTTTTCCTCTGAATGGAAATCCGATGCCAGCAAACAAGTTTCCCGAAGAACACAGGCCAAATTTCAGTACGGATAATGTTAACGTCCCAGTTAAGAGCTAGTAGGCATAGTCGGCTAATTACATTTCATAAGTACTGTGCAAAAGTCTTAGATGCATATAAAGAAATGCTGTAGAGCAAAAATAGCTTAAAAATATAATGAAATGAAATGTTTCAATGTTTAAAAAATACTATAAACAGCAATAACACATAATAAATTAATATAATAAAGTCAATATTTGGTATGAGACAACCCTATGCTTTAAAAAAAAATAGTAGTCTCAGGTCCAATGAGTGCAGTTTTATAAGGAAATGAGCTGGAGGTTTTACTGAGCATCTTCCAGAACCAGCCACAGTTCTTCTGGACACTTTGACTGCCACACTCGCTTCGTAATTTTGTACCGAAACCCAGGAGCCTTCATGATGTTTTCTTTTTTCATCTGAAAAGTGCTCTCTTATGGAATATACTGCTCAGATACAAACTTTTTTTTTCTGTAACATTTGATTTTGTGCTGGAAAACGAATGTTTGGAACTCTAAAATGGTTTTGTACTGACTCGATAATGTAGAAATTATAAAATAGAAATCTGTAACAAAGTTTGTATGAAAAAATATATGGTGCCTAAGACTTTGTACGCCATTTAACTAATAGTTATTGGGGAACATATAATATAATATAATATAAATTATTTTGTTTCTATACATCAAAACACTTTCACTTGGTGCTAACTTTGCCTGGTCAGGTGATATTGTAAAAACAAAACTGGACAAAAAAGACAACTACATTGTTCTCAAGCAAATGTAGCTAACAACAGAAAACTAAACACTTGGCTCACTAAGAAAAAAAAAACCCGTAGAGTCACTAAATAATCATACACAAAAACATTTAATTAGATGCTTTCATCTGATGCTAACTTTGCCTATAACCAAGTTGGTATAAAAAAAAATAGGGGGGCTAAGACTTTTACACAGTACTGTATATAGTACATTCCTAACATAATACACTAAATAACAGACTAAAACTATACAAAATGAGTAAATCCATAACTTTCTGCTTCCCAAGTCAAAATTTTTCATTTGTAAACTTGCTGTGTAACTTGTACCTTACAAGTACAAAAATAGAAAGCTGAAGCTTTACTCTGCAAGTTTATAATTTGTAGCATACACATCCATCTGTTGAATTTCTACCACCATACATTTCATAACAAAAATTATACACGGTGACATAATTATACTTCATTTGTCCTTTGGATAGCCATAACTTGAAGCTTACAAATCCATCTGTTGAACTCATTACTACATTTCTGCAGTAATACACTTAATAACAGAAACTGACTTGTAACATACATAAGATAATTACACTTCCTAACTCGTAGATTACTTGTCCATATCATACTGTCCAATGTACAACCCCGATTCCAAAAAAGTTGGGACAAAGTACAAATTGTAAATAAAAACGGAATGCAAAAATTTACAAATCTCAAAAACTGATATTGTATTCACAATAGAACATAGACAACATATTAAATGTCGAAAGTGAAATATTTTGAAATTTCATGCCAAACAGTGCCTCATTTGAAATTTCATGACAGCAACACATCTCAAAAAAGTCGGGACAGGGGCAATAAGAGGCTGGAAAAGTTAAAGGTACAAAAAAGGAACAGCTGGAGGACCAAATTGCAACTCATTAGGTCAACTGGCAATAGGTCATTAACATGACTGGGTATAAAAAGTATGACTGGCTCTCAGAAGCAAAGATGGGAAGAGGATCACCAATCCCCCTAATTCTGCGCCAACAAATAGTGGAGCAATATCAGAAAGGAGTTCGACAGTGTAAAATTGCAAAGAGTTTGAACATATCATCATCTACAGTGCATAATATCATCAAAAGATTCAGAGAATCTGGAAGATCTCTGTGCGTAAGGGTCAAGGCTGGAAAACCAGACTGGGTGCCCGTGATCTTCGGGCCCTTAGACGGCACTGCATCACATACAGGCATGCTTCTGTATTGGAAATCACAAAATGGGCTCAGGAATATTTCCAGAGAACATTATCTGTGAACACAATTCACCGTGCCATCCGCTGTCGCCAGCTAAAACTCTATAGTTCAAAGAAGAAGCTGTATCTAAACACGATCCAGAAGCGCAGACGTCTTCTCTGGGCCAAGGCTCATTTAAAATGGACTGTGGCAAAGTGGAAAACTGTTCTGTGGTCAGACGAATCAAAATTTGAAGTTCTTTATGGAAATCAGGGACACCGTGTCATTCGGACTAAAGAGGAGAAGGATGACCCGAGTTGTTATCGGCGCTCAGTTCAGAAGCCTGCATCTCTGATGGTATGGGGTTGCATTAGTGCGTGTGGCATGGGCAGCTTACACATCTGGAAAGACACCATCAATGCTGAAAGGTATATCCAGGTTCTAGAGCAACATATGCTCCCTTCCAGATGATGTCTCTTTCAGGGAAGACCTTGCATTTTCCAACATGACAATGCCAAACCACATACCGCATCAATTACAGCATCATGGCTGCGTAGACGAAGGGTCCGGGTACTGAACTGGCCAGCCTGCAGTCCAGATCTTTCACCCATAGAAAACATTTGGCGCATCATAAAACGGAAGATACGACAAAAAAGACCTAAGACAGTTGAGCAACTAGAATCCTACATTAGACAAGAATGGGTTAACATTCCTATCCCTAAACTTGAGCAACTTGTCTCCTCAGTCCCCAGACGTTTACAGACTGTTATAAAGAGAAAAGGGGATGTCTCACAGTGGTAAACATGGCCTTGTCCCAACTTTTTTGAGATGTGTTGTTGTCATGAAATTTAAAATCACCTAATTTTTCTCTTTAAATGATACATTTTCTCAGTTTAAACATTTGATATGTCATCTATGTTCTATTCTGAATAAAATATGGAATTTTGAAACTTCCACATCATTGCATTCCATTTTTATTTACAATTTGTACTTTGTCCCAACTTTTTTGGAATCGAGGTTGTAATAATCTAGACTTTACATGAATTGTCAACTGCATCTGTGATTACCATAACTTGAAGCTTACAAATTCATAAACTGGAGCTTATACATGAATCTATTGATGTTATAACTCCAATTATGTTTCCCAATAAAGTTGGTATTTCATTGAAAATAGTACACAAAGACAACATATCAAATGTTTAAAACTGAGAAAGTTTTTTTTTTTTTTTAAATATATGCTCATTTTGAATTTGATGTCAGCAACACGTTTCAAAAAAGTTGGGACAGGGGCATGTTTCCTACTGTGTAGTATCACCTCTACTTTGAACAACACTCAACAAAACCAAACAAAAACTGAACAAAATAAAACATTTGGGAAGTGTGGAGACCAATTGCTGTTGTTTTGAAAGTGAAATGTTCTCCCATTCTTGCCTGATATAGGATTTCAGTTACACTGTGCACAGTATCCCAACTTTTTTAGAAATGGAGTTGTACATTTTTGCCACCACACATTTAAGAATATAAATGGAAACTATATATAAGGGAATTGCGCTTTATTTATAACCTGTAGCTTACAAGTTCATAACTTGCATCTTGTAGCTTACGAGTTCATAGTTTGCATCTTCTCATTATCTCATTATCTCTAGCCGCTTTATCCTGTTCTACAGGGTCGCAGGCAAGCTGGATCCTATCCCAGCTGACTACGGGCGAAAGGCGGGGTACACCCTGGACAAGTCGCCAGGTCATCACAGGGCTGACACATAGACACAGACAACCACTCACACTCACATTCACACCTACGGTCAATTTAGAGTCGCCAGTTAACCTAACCTGCATGTCTTTGGACTGTGGGGGAAACCGGAGCACCCGGAGGAAACCCACGCAGACACGGGGAGAACATGCAAACACTGCACAGAAAGGCCCTCACCGGCCACGGGGCTCGAACCCGGACCTTCTTGCTGTGAGGCAACAGCGCTAACCACTACACCACCGTGCCGCCCAACTCTTGTAGCTTACAAATTCATAGCTTGCATCTTATAGCTTACAAGTTCATAGCTTGCATCTTGTAGTTTATAAGTTCATAGCTTGCATCTTGTAGCTTACAAGTTCATAACTTGTCGCTTACAGGTTCATAGCTTGCATCTTGTAGCTTACAATTTTACAGCTTGCATCTTGTAGCTTACAAGTTCATAGCTTGCATCTTGTAGCTAACAAGTTCATAGCTTGCATCTTGTAGCTAACAAGTTCATAGCTTGCATCTTGTAGCTAACAAGTTCATAGCTTGCATCTTGTAACTTACAAGTTCATAGCTTGTCGCTTACAGGTTCATAACTTGCATCTTGTAGCTTACAAGTTCATAGCTTGCATCTTGTGGCTTACAATTTTACAGCTTGCATCTTGTAGCTAACAAGTTCATAGCTTGCATCTTGTAGCTAACAAGTTCATAGCTTGCATCTTGTAACTTACAAGTTCATAGCTTGTCGCTTACAGGTTCATAACTTGCATCTTGTAGCTTACAAGTTCATAGCTTGCATCTTGTGGCTTACAATTTTATAGCTTGCATCTTGTAGCTTACAAGTTCATAGCTTTCATCTTGTGGCTTACAATTTTATAGCTTGCATCTTGTAGCTTACAAGTTCATAGCTTGCATCTTATAGCTTACAAGTTCATAATTTGTGGCTTACAAGTCCATCTATTCAATTCATAACTCCATTCCTGCCATATATCTAACAACAGAAACTGAAACTATGCACAGGTCGTCAGCTAATTACAGGTAATAACTAGTAGCTAATAAGTCCACTTGTTGAACATAAAGCTACATTTCTGCCATTTTGTCTAATGTTATTCTCCAACAACCTTTCAGCTTGTTAGATACTTTGCGATAGTGAGGATTACAATTTTGTGGCAACCACTGCATTCAGGTCCAATATTAGTTTGCGACGCTTGTTCTTATTTATATGTCAAAACATAAAAACATGACAGAGATCCTGGATTTGGCTGAAATAAACAAAAACCAAAAAAACAAGATATTTAAGCGCATCGTTATGACTATCTGCTATTACCTTAAACAAGACTTTAAAAAGAGTACAATGGTTTCTCTAATAATGTTTATTTTGTCTACATTTTAAAAGGTCTTGTGAGGTCTTTTTATTATCTTTTGTTCAGTGCTGAAAAGCAAACAGTTCTGGCTAGTGGGCTCAGATGGCAGATGGGAAAATCTGAAATTAAAATTGAGGAAAGTGAACAGACGTGATGGTCACTCAGGAGGAAAAGTGCACTTATTTTCTGAATATCTTCATCGTTGGGAAGGTGATAATATTCATCAGACCTCATATGCTTCTTAATCACCGATCTGGACACGGGCCATTTCTCAACACACGCGCACGCACACACCCCGGCTGGACACACTCCACTGAATGAGGTATGAGATGGGCCGAGACGCATCTTTACTCAGGGAAAAGAGAGATGTCTTTGGAGTATTTGGGAGTCGAACAAACAAGTAAACAAGGTGATATTTATCCTTGTGTGTCGTTTACACCCCATACAAGTGCTGCGTATTAACTGTTAGTGCTTATCACATGCACCCACACATACAGGCACAGCTACACTGCATTATATAAAGTTAAATGTAGCATAAAGAGATAAATGACATGTCTGCTCAAGGGATCTGGGATAGAAGTTTGATTCCAAGGCAAACTTTTTGAACAGGCTGTAAGAAATCTCATTGTGAGAAATGTACAATATGAGGGTTACAACTATCAAATAATCAAGGTAGATCGCACACTATCACATGAACCAGCAAACTATGAAGTTAGCCATCAAACTGTCAAGCTAGTGATGAAACTATCAAACGAACTATGATGCCGTCAAGCTAGATAACACGTTATATCCCTCATCAAAAAAAGCCCCGTGTAGGGATTGGCCAAGGATGCCTCATGTGACATAAAATAGTTCCGCATTGATTAAGCAATGTATCTCGTGACGTCAAAAATTAAAAAAAATAAAAAAATTCAAATACGGTGTGAGTCAGTCATGGTATATCCTGGATATAACATGAACTGACGTCACAACTTCAAGCTACCCGGTTGATTTGAATCACAGCTGTGGCTCTGCGAGCATTTCTGTATGTGTAGATCTACAGTGCTCAGCGTAAATGAGTACACCCCCCTTTGAAAAGTAACATTTTAAACAATATCTCAATGAACACAATTTCCAAAATGTTGACAAGACAAAGTTTAATATAACATCTGTTTAACTTATAACGTGAAATTAAGGTTAATAATATAACTTAGATTACACATTTTTCAGTTTTACTCAAATTAGGGTGGTGCAAAAATGAGTACACCCCACAACAAAAATTACGACATCTAGTACTTTGTATGGCCTCCATGATTTTTAATGACAGCACCAAGTCTTCTAGGCATGGAATGAACAAGTTGGCGACATTTTGCAACATCAATCTTTTTCCATTCTTCAACAATGACCTCTTTTAGTGACTGGATGCTGGATGGAGAGTGATGCTCAACTTGTCTCTTCAGAATTCCCCATAGGTGTTCGATTGGGTTCAGATCAGGAGACATACTTGGCCACTGAATCACTTTCACCCTGTTCTTCTTCAGAAATCCAACAGTGGCCTTAGATGTGTGTTTACTCGTTGGAAAAGTACATGACGACCAAGGGCACGGAGTGACGGTAGCATCTTCTCTTTCAGTATAGAGCAATACGTCTGTGGATTCATGATGCCATCAATGAAATGCAGCTCCCCGACACCAGCAGCACTCATGCAGCCCCACATAAGGACACTGCCACCACCATGTTTCACTGTAGGCACCAGGCAGTTTTCTTTGTATTCCTCACCTTTGCGACGCCATACAGTTTTGAAGCCATCGGTTCCAAAAACATTTATCTTGGTCTCATCACTCCAGAGTATAGAGTCCAGTAGTCTTCATCTTTGTCAGCATGGGCCCTGGCAAACTCTAGGTGGGCTTTTTTGTGCCTGGGCTTTAGGAGAGGCTTCTTTCGTGGATGGAATCCATGCATGCCATTCCTCTGCAGTGTACGCCATATTGTGTCACAGGAAATAGTCACCCCAGTTTGGCTTTCTACTTCTTTAGATAACTGCAGTGAACTTGCATGCCGATTTTCTTCAACGCTTCTCATCAGAAGACGCTCCTGTCAAGGTGTTAACTTCCGTGGACGACCTGGACGTCTCTGTGAGATGGTTGCAGTTCCATCTTTCTTAAATTTTTGTACCACTTTTGCTACAGTATTCTGACTGATAAGTAAAGCTTTGCTGATCTTTTTGTTGCCTTCACCTTTGTGGTGGAAAGAAATTATTTTCTTTGGGGAATTCTGAAGAGACAAGTTGAGCATCGCTCTCCATCCAGCATCCAGTCACTAAAAGAGGTCATTGTTGAAGAATGGAAAAAGATTGATGTTGCAAAATGTCGCCAACTTGTTCATTCCATGCCTAGAAGACTTGGTGCTGTCATCAAAAATCATGGAGGCCATACAAAGTACTAGATGTAGTAGTTTTTGTTGTGGGGTGTACTCATTTTTGCACCACCCTAATTTGAGTAAAACTGAAAAATGTGTAATCTAAGTTATATTATTAACCTTACTTTCACGTTATAAGTTAAACAGATGTTATATTAAACTTTGTCTTGTCAACATTTTGGAAATTGTTTGTGTTCATTGAGATATTGTTTAAAATGTTACTTTTCAAAGGGGGTGTACTTATTTACTCTGAGCACTGTACAGTATGTATCGTGATCATGCCTAGCGAAGCATGATCATGATATGCACAGGTTGTTGGTCACGCCGACGTAAACAACAAACATGGCTGCCTCCAGTGAGTTTATGCCGAGATTCAATCTTAGCACTTTCAATTTGGAATTTTTTGGTGAGGGATATAAAATCAAATATACCATGCACTGAGAGGCTCCAGTAATGGTGGATTCTCTTTGGTGACTGGCATAGTTAGTACTGTGCCGCTCACAAAATAGTACTATGCCAGTCATCTCAGAGAATCCATAACTGCAACCGGAGCCTCGCAGTGCAGGCTATATTTGATTATTATCACATGAGCTAGCAAACTATGAAGTTAGCCATCAAACTGTCAAGTTGGTTATCAAACTGTTAAGCAAGGTCACAAACTGTCACAGTAGATAACACACTATCAAACTAGCAAGCAAACAATGAAGTTAGCTATTAAACTGTCGGGTTAGCCATCAAACTGACAAACCAGCTATAAAACTGTAAAGTTTGCTAGCAAACTATCAAGGTACATAAAACACCATCAAACTAGCTAGCAAACTATGAAGTTAGCCATCAAACTGTCAAGCTAGCTATTGAACTGTCAAACTAGCTAACAAACTATCAAGGTACATACAACACTTTCAAACTAGCAAGCAAACTATGACATTAGCCAACAAACCGGCAAGCTAGCAAACTATCAAACTAACTAGCGACCTATGAAGTTAGCTATCAAACTGTCAAACTAGCTATAAAACTGTCAAACTAGGTCACAAATTGTCACGGTACATAAAACACTAATCAAACTAGCTAGCAAACAATGAAGTTACCCGTCAAACTGCCAAGCTAGCTATAAAACTGTCAAGCTAGCTAGCAAACTATCAAGGTACATAAAACACTTTCAAACTAGCGAGCAAACTATGAAGTTAGCCATCTATGAAACTGTCAAAGTTGATAACACATTGTCACAGAAGCTAGCAAACTATGAAGCTAGCCGTGAAACTATTATACTACGAAGGTAGCTAATACAGAATCAAACCATCTAACAAACTATGAAGTTAGCCATCAAACTGTCAAGTTAGGCCAAGTTTACATTAGACCGTATCTGTCTCGTTTTCTTCGCGGATGCACTGTCCGTTTACATTAAAACGCCTGGAAACGCCAGGAAACGGGAATCCGCCAGGGTCCACATATTCAATCTAGATCGTGTCTGGTCCGGTGCTGTGTAAACATTGAGAATACGCGGATACGCTGTGCTGAGCTCTAGCTGGCGTCGTCATTGGACAGCGTCACTGTGACATCCACCTTCCTGATTCGCTGGCGTTGGTCATGTGACGCGACTGCTGAAAAACGGCGCGGACTTCCGCCTTGTATCACCTTTCATTAAAGAGTATAAAAGTATGAAAATACTGCAAATACTGATGCAAATACTGCCCATTGTGTAGTTATGATTGTCTTTAGGCTTGCCATCCTTCCACTTGCAAGTGGTAAGTGACGCGCATGCCCGACATGCACTGAGATCACACACACAGCGGCTCAGTCCCAAATCACTGCTCGTGCGCTATACTCGCGCACTCTGTGAGCTGCGCAGGGCCGGAGTGCGCACCCTCCAGAGGGCACTCGCTGTTCAGGGCGGAGTGATTTGGAGCGCAGGATGCCTGCGGAGCCGAGCGTATCCGTGTACTGGCGTTGCTGTGTGCACGCGAATCGTGTATTGGCGTTGCTGTGTGCACACTAATCGTTTTAAAAACGTTAATCTGATGATCCGCTGATACGGTCTAATGTAAACCCCACCTTAGTGAGCAAACAGTCACAGTAGATAACACACTATCAAACTAGCTAACAAACTATTAAACTATCAGGTAAGCCATCAAACTAGCCTGGGAACTATCAAGCTAGGTCACAAACTGTCACGGTAGATAACACACTATCAAACTAGCTAGCAAACTATGAAGTTAGCCATCAAACTGCCAAGCTAGCTAGCAAACTATTCATCCATTATCTGTAGTCACTTATCCTGTACAGGGTCGCAGGCAAGTTGGAGCCCATCTCAGGTGACTATGGGCGAGAGGCAGGGTACACTCTGGACAAGTCACCAGGTCATTGCAGGGCTAGCAAACTATCAAGGTACATAAAATACTTTCAAACTATCTAGCAAACTATAAAGTTAGCCATCAAACTGTCAAACTAGTTATCAAACTATCTATGAAACTGTCAAGGTAGATAACATACTGTTACACAAGCTAGCTATAAAATAATCAAACTGTGAAGGTAACTAATACACAATCAAACTAGCTAACAAACCATGAAGTTAGCTAGTAAACTGTCACAGTAGATAACACCCTATCAAACTAGCTAACAAACTATTAAGTTAGCTATTAAACTATCAGGTGAGCCATCAAACTAGCTTGGAAACTATCATGCTAACTAGCAAACTGTTATGGTAGATAACACTATCAAACTAGCTAGCAAACTGTCAAGCTAGTTATCAAACTAGCTATGAAATGGTCAAGGTATGTAGATAACACCCTGTCACACAAGCTAGCAAACTATAAAGCTAGCTATAAAACTACCAAACTGTGACTGTAGCAAATACACAATCAAACTAGCTAACAAACTATTAAATTAACTATTATACTATCACGTGAGCCATCAAACTAGCTTGGAAACGATCACGCTAGCTAGCAAACTATTAAGGTACATAAAACACTTTCAAACTAGCTAGCAAACTGTCAAGCTAGTTATCAAACTATCAAACTAGCTATGAAACGGTCAAGGTAGATAACACCCTGTCACACAAGGTAGCAAACTATGAAGCTAGCTATAAAACTATCAAACTGTGAAGGTAGCTAATACACAATCAAATTCGCTAACAAACTATTAAATTAACTATTAAACTATCACACGAGCCATCAAACTAGCTTGGAAACTATCACGCTAGCTAGCAAACTGTTATGGTAGATAACACTATCAAACTAGCTAGCAAACTGTCAAGGTAGATAACACACTGTCACACAAGGTAGCAAACTATGAAGCTAGCTATAAAACTATCAAACTGTGAAGGTAGCTAATACACAAACCCACTAACAAACTATTAAATTAACTATTAAGCTGTCAAGTGAGCCATCAAACTAGCTTGGAAACTATCATGCTAGCTAGCAAACTTATGGTAGATAACACTATCAAACTAGCTACCAAACTGTCAAGGTACATAAAACACTTTCAGGCTACATCCACACAACAACGGCAACGAGATGTTATTTAAAAATATATCGCGTCCAAATGGGCAACGATCAGTAAAATATCAGGTCCATATGGCAACGCAACGCTTGCTGAAAACGATGCAATACACATGCCACACCTCTAGGGGCGCTGTAAGACGGTCCCTTCGGAGACACCAGAACAATAGAAGAAGTAAGGACGCATGCGCATAAACTATTATGCATGAGACTTCATATTAGCCACAAAGTCAGGAAAATCTGTTCGTAAAATTACATTATAATGACCAAATACAATGAAAAGTATTTTTCCAGTCTCACCTGTGAAAGGTAATCCCATGTGATCTCGTTTGGACGGCAAACCTGTTGGTACAGTTAAACGCAGCTAATCTTTATTCTCCGCTTTGACCTATCCAATATGGCGGCGAGGATGACGTATGATTCTACGCGGAAGGCGGCGTCTTTAATGGTCCGGAATAAATTGAATGCTACACGTTGATGGATTAATTTGTTCTTCTACGCCCTTTTTGAGGAATGTATTGTAGGACTTAAACCCACATCTGAAGAGGTGAGATCGCTCCTTTTTTTTCCCTATTTTTGCTGGCGGGATTGACTCTGCCCTCTCTCTCTCTCACTTTGCACCATTACACAATAAATATTCACAGTGAAAATATTTTGTAAGCGCGTTTCATGAACCAAGTTATAGGATTTGTTGACAACTCGCATCGAGTTCGTTACACTTCTACCCGGCGTGAAGCGCTCACAGTCATGTGGTTGTGACGTCATCGTAAACAAATCCGTTCTACTCATCCAGACGACTTCACAACGGCAACGTTGCCAGATCTTTCCACTCTGGGACCCGTTCTCAAAAAGATTGAGTTTTGGGCACCCAAAACGCCGGTGCCGTGTGGACGCCAGGCCTAAACGATAAGCAATTGTATCGGAGTCACCTGAATCCGTTGCCGTGTGGACAGGGCCTCAAACTGTCAAGCTAGTTATCAAGCTATCAAACTAGCTATGAAATGGTCAAGGTAGATAACACCCTGTCACACAAACTAGCAAACTATGAAGCTAGCTATAAAACTATCAAACTGTGAAGTAGGGCTGCACGATAAATCGTTAAAAAAAAAAAATCGCGATCTCGATTCACACATGCACGTGATCTCATTTCGAAACACAACGATTCTTAAGCATTTTATTTCACGAGCGGCATCACAAACAAATGCTCCCATTTCTTCCCGGATTTTTTCAAGCGCCCCTAAAGGCAGCACTGCCGCTGACTCCTCCCTCGACCTATGGTAAATCGTCTTTACAACACATGATTCAGTCAGTGGGGAGCGCAGGTGGCCAAGTGGTTACAGCGCTTGACCGCTAAGCGAACGGTCCCTGGTTCGAGCCTCGGCTCGACGGGGATCTGGGGCTCGCTCCCTGTCCACCCAGCAGCAAATGGGGACCTGGTGGAAACACTGGGGAAGTTAAAGGCGGCGAGGAAAGGAACTGGCCACCCTACCTCACTATGCCGATGGCCCAGGACAAGTGCGCTCTCTAACAGGCACTCCCCCAATGTACGAATCGTATATGGGACTCCCCTTTGCTTTTTTCAGTCAGTGGAGGAAGCCCGCCTGCAGTTGAGTGTGTGGAAACCAGTGTTGCCAGATTGGGCGGTTTTGAATTCTACTTTGCAGGCAAAAAATGGGGTTTGACGTTAGTTCGGCGGGTTTTTATCAGATGTTTATAAATATTTCGCACCATAGACCTAGTTTACCCAGTACCCCTTAGGTATTTTAAACAACCAAAATCGAGCATTGGCCTAAATTAATCATTAACAATAAACATTAATCTCATTAAGTATTATTTAAACAAAAAAATCTCGATGTAACTGTAAGACTAATATGAATGTGTGTAATGTAGAGCAGAAACTGAACTCATAAACTAGTAAATAAGAATGACGCAATCCATTCTTCATTTTCTCTTCTCATGTTACATTCGGCCATGCATCGTAGCCTAACTTTTTTTTTAAGTATATAAAACAGGTACAATCTAACAAATCCACAAAAATCAGGATAACAGATGAAGAAAATACATGGGTGTAGACAAAAATAAATTAAGCAGAATAACTAGGCCTATAAAATTTATAAAACAAACCGGATAAATAAAAAGATAAATAAATAAAAGACAAATAAAAAATAAATAACCTCAGCAATGCAGATGTTATAAACAGTGCAATAAACATTTTGTATAAAAAATCATGCCAAAGAATCGTGATCTCAATTCTAAGCAAAAAAATCGTGATTCACATTTTTTCCAGAATCGTGCAGCCCTACTGTGAAGGTAGCTAATGCACAATCAAACTAGCTAACAAGCTATTAAATTGTCAGGTGAGCCATCAAACTAGCTTGGAAACTATCACGCTAACTAGCAAACTGTTATGGTAGATAACACACTCTCAAACTAGCTAGCAAGCTAATTATTAATCTAGCT